>NC_053146.1:32494254-32860799 GCF_016808335.1 Panicum virgatum | reverse complement strand
ACAACTTTTGTTGCATTCACATGTTCAGATTTTGCTTCTATATTAATCCATGATTAAAGTTAGTTTAAAAAGATCATATTTGTTCTAGGAGTTGTGCTCAGTAACTTTAGTTGATTTTCTGGCTGGATGTTGTCTCATGCTATTTCTAGTACTTGGTAAAAATTTGAGCACAAATGGACCCCTGTAACTAGATGAAAAGCTCTTTTCTAGATCTACTAGTAGACTTCATAAATTGTTTCTGGTAGATTTGTTTTTGATACTGAGCATGAAATTTTTTCCTTTTATTTAGATTACCAAATGATTACTAGTGCACAAATTTGGATATTTTTGGAGTTGTGTAGCTATCTCTGTGATTTAATCCATTCTAAGTAGCACTTTATTGTAATAAATAGTTTCTGTGCTTAGAAAAATCTGGGAAATTTAGTATTACAACCATTTAGTCATATATACCTTTCTACAAAGTTTGGGATTCAATGGAGGAGTAGAACTGGAGTTATAAATTACTCATGCTATCACATGCTTAAATTTGTTATTTTTATTCGGGTCAATTTACTGCATATTTACTTGTGATCCTTGCGCCAAAGCATGATATATGTACCCTTATGTTGTACAAAAAGTTGGCTAGCCATTACTTGAGAATATCTATTTTGAATGTTTATGCATGTGTTTAATATAAAGAAATACCGTGCTAAAGTTATTACAAGAAATAATTGCTGAAATTTTTACTGAAAGTTGATAACGCTTGGATTAGGCTCTAGTAAAATGTTCAGAAAAAAAACATTTTGTAAATTCCTGT
Source organism: Panicum virgatum (assembly GCF_016808335.1). Lineage (NCBI taxonomy): Eukaryota > Viridiplantae > Streptophyta > Magnoliopsida > Poales > Poaceae > Panicum > Panicum virgatum. The sequence goes on along the minus strand of NC_053146.1, from coordinate 32,860,003 downwards.
AGAAATTAATCTTGCTCTACATATATTTATTTTGTCATAATTATTGCTCCTGATGTCTGCCTGATTAAAATCTGGAAAAATTGCAGTAGAGAGTGTATCATGCATAGAGTTTACTGTAAAAATTTGAGACCCAAAAATCTGTAGATCATTCTGTATAAATCCATCTTGTTATGAACTTGCTCTGTTGTACATATTTACCATGCTCTCATATGTTCCTGTTTTTAGCTGAAATATTTACCATTTACTTCGAATTAGATTTCCTATGCTGAGTACAATTTATAGCACCATTAGATGTTCTTAACTTACATAATGAAATTATCAAACATGTCCATGCTTAATGTCTAGAAATAACAACCCCCACACAGTTCATTTTATGAAGTAAAGTAAATATAATAACTACTCTATAAATGATTGCCCCACATAGTTCATTTTGTTAGGACTGCAACTTTGTAGTGAAGGAAAGAAATGTAAATTATGTCATATTGTAACAAAGTGCACTTTTGCATTCATATAGAGTGGACCGCTCCCGCTGATGGAATGTACAAGTTGATTCCTGAGTCCAAGATTGAGCAGCGTGAATCTAATTTGAATCTAACTGAAATTGCTGAAGGCCCGGACCAATGTTCGGAACCCAAGACTAACTTTGCTCAGGATGGCAAGCCCAGTGCATTTAATTCCTATTGTTTTCGCATATATTCAATCTATGTTGTAATATATTTCTATCTATGCATTTAAGTTTCTAGGAGTTGGTTGTAACCTTATATGCATGATCCTAAGTTTCTATGTACTGTTTACCCCGGTTCACTTTGACTAGATGCCCCGCTAACTAGGGCCGGTAAAAGTCGAGAGATTTCCTGCCTCTCGCGCGATTATAGGAGTTGATTGACTTTACATGCTGCTGCAATATAAGGACAACGGGCCGATGTAGTGATAAATTGTTAAGGTCGCGGTCTGTGGCACATTTCATACTAGCCACATGCCGAGAATATGGTAATCGGTAAGCTTTGTACCCGATTGAACCGGCAAGTGGACTTCTCCCACTCGTCTAACTTCGGTCCCAGTTAATGGCGAGTTCAAGAGCAGAAGCAGCCCGGCGACGTCCGTGGTGCGTGGACCTTTTGTACTCTAGGCGGGTGGCCCTGATCCACGAACCGGGAAGAAAGGGGAAAAACTGTATGGGTGGCGTAGTTCCCCATACGTATATGTGAGGTTGGCCTTGCAAATTTAAGAAACTTGATTCGAATCGTCCATCTCTCACGGTTTGAGACTGCTTAACAATTTCTGTCACATAGAGTAACAAGTGGAATATGATGATGATGAATACTGTTGTATGATTAATGGTTTTACTACCATGCTTGCTTAGAAATAGATGCTCATCTAGAATGGTTAAGTGAACTAGAATATGGAAGGCTAAAATTTAAAATTAAGGACCTACTCTTAGTTGCTTTTTCGGTAAAACAAAACGCCTCCAGGCAAAAAGCCTTGCATGTCTAGTTAAGTGGACTAAGTATATTCGTTGACGGGTAAGTCTTGCTGAGTATTAGTATACTCAGCCTTGCCTGTGGCTTTGTTTTCAGGTAATGCTTTGAAAATATGTTTGCTGGATTAACTGATTGACCTTTGGGTTGGTCTGTAGAGTGGGTTGTTTCCCCGGCCAACACTAACTCTACTAATTTATGTCTCATACGGGCTTCATCATTACATCATTATATCATTAGCTATTTTCATCCTTCCGCTGCAATGATGAACTCTGATGAACTGTTGCAGATAAGACCTCTTTAGTACTTGTCTTATTTTCAGAACCATTTTGTAATAATTAAATTCCATTGCAAACTCTGTGATGTATGAGATGTTCTGTGTTGTACTCTCGGGCCTCGCCTTCGTGTGAGTTGTTACCTATATTGATCCTGGTTGGTGTGGCTTTAATCAAGACGTTACTCGAGGAACTGTCGTAGTAGTGCGAGTTGGATCAGAGTTGCCTAGCAGCGTTGCTCAGCACACTCGAGTCAGTTTTATATCGGGTGGTTCCGCCACAATCGCCGCCGAAGTGGACGTCAGCGACCTCCTTCAGAAGGGGACTGATCCGAATGTCAAGGATCACTTAGGCGCCTCTCGGCTTGATCGGCCGTTGTCCGCTTCTTTTGACTGTATAAAGTGATGCTCATTTATCGAAACAAGACCTCATCTCTTATTTCACTTGTGATTTGTTATCCTATGGTGATGTTCAGGCCCCTCATAGGGCCTTAGGTTTTTTAGTTTCACGATTTCGACGAAATTGTTATCGGTTGCGAATCCACTCGGGGATTGCTCTAGCTCGTGGATAGTTTGGCTCATTTCCTATCAAGTCGCGCATGCTGGTTCCTCTCTTCATCGAGAGGATGGTCCCAGTCGTCGGGTCAAGTGTTCCTGACTTAGCTTGTGAGCAATGGCACCGCAACAGCCGAGACGTGAGTTCTTTTCATTCCGACTAGCCCGACTCGGGGCGCATCATTCGTTCGGCAACTATCGAAGTCCGCCGCATGTGATGCGGGATTTAGTTGCAAAAAGATGTGTTTTCACATGTGTACATATATGCATCCCTGGTAGCCCCCGAGAGAGGTCTGACCCACGGCGCGTGCGGGGTCCGGCATCACTCTGAGACTCGACAGCAGGGTAAAATGATGGTTTGGAAAATAGACTTTGCAAACTTAATGTTCGAATGAGCATGTGCAAATTGCTGATCGTTAGTTATGCTGAAGAGGGGAAAAGACAACATGATCAAATGGGCTACGTAGCTGAGTCGAAATGAGGAAGCATCACTGGAGTCCTTCGTCGATAGCGACCATTCTGAGCACGCTAGGGATAGGGGTTCGGTCCGCCTCTCCGAACCTCAGATGCATCCGTCCGGCTCGGGGAAGTTGTCCTCCTTCGCCTCAGCCTCGCCAGCAGCCGCTCCCGGCTCCTTCGGTCTTCCATGCTTCGATCCCCCGGCCAAGAACCGCCTGATGAGGGAGCGGTCCTTGTAGGCATGCTTGGCGTGGTACGCATGTATCGAGAACGGTCCCTCGAGCTTCTTTTCAAAGAAGTTGGGTGGATTGCTGTTGGAGGATCGTCCGCCCATGCGCTCAGTCGCGGCGATGAGCAAGCCCCTGGGCACCTTCTGGTTTCTTTTTTCTGGAAGCAGTCAGATCTGCCCTCGCCGATGGTCGTGTCCCCCTGCTTGGCTTTCCTCTTGTTGCGGTCAATGATGGCTCCGACTACCTCCTCGCCTGAGGCGTGGCTCGTGGCGATGTTGTGAGCAGCTCCTTCGTTGTCTTTGGGTTCTTGCGAGTGATCTTGTGGGCTAGGGACTCGTAGGTGGTCCCGAAGAATGCCATGATGACATCGGCGTTGGCGACGTCTGTGGCGGAACCACCCAAAACTACTGGGCCCGGGTGCACTGATCTTCGTTGCTAAGCAACTCTGACCCAATTTGGCACTCACCGGTAGTTCCTCGAGTGAAGCCTCGATAAAAGCCACGCTATTCCAGGATCAGCAGACAACACTCACACGAAGGTGAGCCCAGAGATTACAACACAAACCATTTCATACATCTCAGAGTGATTGCAGCGAAAGAAAAATTTATTACAAACCATGTTCAGACTAGTGAAGTACTACGGAGTTCCAACTCCTCAAATTATTCAAGTCTCAAAGTTCAGCGGAAGCATTAAAAGATAACTAACGAAATAACGTGACTGCATCGGTAAAGCCCGTACGAATGCGTCACTCAGCGGGAGGGTGATTAGCACCAGCTGAAGGGCCATCCCACTCAACAGACCAACCCGGAGGCAGAGTACAAGGCCAAGTAAGACTCGCAAATAGATCTTCAAAGTTAGTACCTGAAAAACAGTGCCACAAGCAAGGCTGAGTATGCTAATACTCAGCAAGACTGACCCGTCACCGGATATAACATAGTCCGATAACTAGACATGCAAGGCTTTTTGGTTGGTGGGGTTTGTTTTGCCAAAAAAAATGCCACTAAAAGTTGGTCCTTATTTCCAGTTTTTTTTTTTTATCTAGCCATCTTCTAGTTAGATTAACCATTCTAAGTTTGCATCTGACTCTACACAAACATGGTAGAGCATTCATTAAATCAACCAGCAATATTATTATCATCATGTTCCACTTGTTACTCTGTGTGACCGAAATCATTAAGCAATCTCATGCCGTGAGAGGCGGACGATTCCGAATCGAATTTCAACCTGGCCAGGGGAACCTAGACCACACGCATGGGGATCGACTTCGCTCCCGCCCACGCTACTTTTCCCCTTTCTTTCCGGTCCGTGGATCTGGAACACCCTCCCCGACTACAGAGTCCGACCACTCTGCACCCGTACGTCGCGACATAAAATAAACCCTACTTCTACCAGGAGGGTGCGAGATCGTTCCACTCGCCGGTCCAATCAGGTACTTAAGCTTACCGATTACCATATTTCTCGGTATGTGGCTAGTACTTTCAAACGCTTAACGAAATGAGCCACACACCGCGACCTTAGCCATTTTTGACTACACCAGCGGGGTATCACAACTACACAACCCCGCCTGTTGTCCTTACATTTCAACAGGAAAATAAAGTCAGTACAATTCCTATTTGCTCGCGAGAGGTAGGGAACCACTCGACTTCTACCGTGCCTATTTAGCATGGCAACTAGTCGATAAAAAGATCCGGTATCAAACATAGGTTCCTATGGATCATGCATCTAGGGTTTTCGATCAACGCCTAGAGAACTTAAATGCAGAAAACCAACTATTACCATACATTAATAAATAGATAGCAGAATGGTAATTCGGAAAAATAGTGGGATTATGCTCCGGGGCTTGCCTTCTTGGGCACTGTCAGACAGAAAAGCTTCTGGGGCTTGGCCCAGGTCTTGAGACAAGTTAGTACAGTTCAGATTAACCTCCTGCTCCGCACGAGAGTCCGCGGGCACCAGTTCGTAGTCTCCGTCCGCGAGGTTAACCGTTTCTATATGCAATGCAAGATTTTGAGTTATTCAGGGACATAATTTCTTTCCTTCACGATAAAGTTGTAGTCCACGAAGTTAATTTAGTGATGATTTCACATTTCATTGCATGGGCAATCGTTTATAGAGTAGCAAGCATAACTACGGTTATTCATGAATGAGTGGGGTTTTGGGTTTTCATTTTCAATTTCAACACATAGCATGCTTTCATTATTCCTTAACAACACAACTACTAAAGAGCTAGTGATGAAACACTAAAGTAACTCAGATTCAAACTTGAACATTCAGGGTATAAATTTCAGCATCTATCATAGAGCAAAAACTATAACTATTCATGCAAATGGATTACTCTAGTTGCTTCATTTTTTTGTACAGAATGTTCAACATGGGTTCTGGTGCTACAAATTTTATGCAAGCAACTTCAAAGCATAAACTCAGTACTGAAATTTTTCCAGATTTTATACACTTATATAGCAGAGGTGATAAAAAGATTAAAAACAGCAAGCCATTAACAAAGATTAATTCTACAGAAAGTTTTACTAAGGATTTGGTTCTCAAATTTTTACCAGAGACTAGTCCTGAGTTAAACATACTCCAGAAAATTTTTCAAGATTTAACTCACTATGATAAATTAGTTATTCAGTTAACTTAACATGAGTTTGCATGAATTTCTCAAGATGCATTTGACCAGTATTGCATCTGAACTTTTTATCACAGGTAGAAAATACTCTAAACAAGATCATGCCCAAAAATAATGATCAGAAACATTGTAGATTACTCAGAACAAAAATAGTAAATCTAGCCCTAAGATGCTAAGCATGATTATTCGACAAAGCCAAACCCAGTAACTGCAGCTCAAATTTTTTTGACAGGAACACAGAGCTAAAAAGAGACTCCAGAAATAAATATGGATTTTTCTGAGCATAAGAACTATATATGAGGAATTAAGTTGATTAAACAAGCATAAATCATGGTATATAGCAAATGAACTCTAATAAATTTGAAATTTATAGATTTGCAGGGATTCAGTGGCACAAGGCTGTAGTAAAATTTTCACAGCAAGTTCATGTACATATTTTCCAGAATTAAATCGAGAATGCTAACAACAGATTAGAGAATCTTGATTGTTACTAACCTGATAACTGTTTTGGTTTGGTGTCATCTTTTTACTGTGATCTTAGCATCCCATTAGTTATAACATATCCAAAAATCAATGTCATTTGATGAGCAGAACTTCATGAACATGCATAAGGTGATTTTCTTAATCTTTTCCCTAGATTAAATTCGGTTGAGTTTCTGCAAATGTGAATGTTACAAAATTTGTATATTTTGTTACAAGGATTCCAGATCAGTTGAGTTTGCATTTTTCTGATTTTTCTGTGATTTGTTTCGCATTTTAGAAGTTCACTGGTATACACTGTAAAACTTGCAGAGACACCCTTGAACGAAAAAAAGAAATTACAACCGGGTCCTTCGCCGGCCTTCTCCGCCGTGGCATCTTGCCGGTGGTGTTCTGCGGTGCAGGGCTTACCGGGGCTGCCACGGGGAGGCGCGTGGGGGAGAAAGGATCGAGGAACACCTACCCTGGTCGACGTTCGAGCGTTTGGAGCACAGGTTCAAGCTCGTCGGCGTTGATGGCGGGTCGGTTGTTCGGTTCGCCGGCGCTGGAGGCGAAGGAGGGCTCGGGGTAGGGGAACAAGGCGCGCACGAGCACCGCGTGAGCTCATGGATGCTTCTGGGGTAGCTGTCGGGCTCGGTCTTCCCCGGAGCTGGCCGGTCCGCGGTGAGCCTGAGCTCGCCGGCGGCGGCGCAAAAGGGGAACGGCTTCGGGAGGGGGTTTGGATTCGATTCCGCGCGCGTGGAGCTTAACTGGGAGGTGGCGAAGCTGCTGCGGTGGTCGGAGGGGGCAATGTGGGGCTAGGGCTAGCCGGTCCGCGAGAGCTGGATCTCGGCGGCCATGGCGGAGCGGCGGGAGGAGGAAGAAGGGGAAGAAGGGGCGCGACTGTGGGGGTTCTGGGGGTCTTTATAGGCCAAAGAGCTCCTGGGTGAGGAATGGAGTGACTGGGGGCGGTCGATTTGGCCTGGGCGAGTCGACGGCGAGCGGGCGGAGGAGGCAGCGGCGCGGCGCATGGCTGGGGATGTCGTGGCGGCTCGGGGAGCGGCCTGGGACGCGTGTGGGCGTGGGAGGGCGCCAAGGGGCAGGCCAGGTGGCGTGGAGAGGTTTCCCCGGGTCCATTTGGCCGCGGGCGCGCGGTGGACGAAGTCCACCGGCGGCGTACGGCGGGCGGCGCGAACAGAGCAGGCCGGGAAAGAGAGAGATGGAGATAAGGGCATATTTGTGATTTCTGAAATTCCAGGGACCTCTCGGTAAACTAAAATTATCTCCTAATTGGAGGGCTCAAATGGAAAAGTGTTGAATACCACTTTTGCATAACTTTTCAAGATCTACAACTTTTGTGTTATGCAAAATTTCATTTGAAACTCACATTTTGAACTGTTGGTACATTTGCATATTTGCACAAAAGGACTTTAGTTTTATTCAGTTTTTGAATTGATTTTGGCTGAAGTTCAATTGAGCACATGTCAATTGAAACACCTCTCATGAGCAACTAAAATTTTGTGCACATTTTTGAAATAAATTTTGAGTTGCTTCCCACTCCTTTTTCTTTTTTCCTTTAATTTCTTTTGTATGATTTGTCTTTTATTTGATCCTTTCTTTTTGAATTAAATTCTCAAATGTTTCTTTTAACTTTAACTAAGGTACCTTGATTGTATTAGATGTGCTAACACCTGAGGTGTCACAACCTACCCCCCTTAACAAGAATCTCGTCCCGAGATTGGATGATTGAATTGAGGTGGGGAAAATGATATACCTGAGGTAGAGCTAAGGAAACCCGGATAGTGTCGATTAAGATAATCCTCCGTCTCCCAAGTGGCTTCTTCTTCAGTGTGATGAGCCCACTGAATTTTATACATTTTTACCACCTTTCGACGAGTACCTCTCTCTTTTTGATCCAGAATTTTGAGTGGATATTCGGTATATGAGAGATCGGGCTCCACTAAAATTTTCTGTTGATCAATGATTTCCGTAGGAACTCGAACACATTTCTTGAGTTGGGATATGTGGAAAACATTATGGATGGCGGCAAGTCGTGAAGGAAGTCGCAAACGATAAGCCACGGGTCCACATTCTTCAATGATTTCATATGGCCCGACATAGCGAGGTGCGAGCTTACCCCTGACTCCGAAACGTTGAACGCCTCGAGTTGGGGACACTCGTAAATAGACGTGATTACCAACCATGAACTTCAAAGGATCCCTTCTTTTATCGAAATAACTCTTTTGCCGAGACTGGGCTGCTCGGAGATTTGCTTGTACTATTTTTACTTTCTCTTCAGACTCGACCACTAATTCAGGTCCAAACATTTGACGCTCTCCAGTCTGGGACCAACTCAAAGGGGTTCGACACCGTCGACCATACAAGGCCTCGAAGGGTGCCATCTTCAGACTGGCCTGATAGCTGTTGTTATAAGAAAACTCCGCCAAGGATAAACATTTGTCCCAGTTCTTGTCATAATGGATGACACATGCTCGAAGCATATCTTCAAGAATTTGATTAACCCTTTCGGTCTGTCCGTCAGTCTGTGGATGGTAAGCTGAGCTTCGAATTAATTTAGTTCCGAGAGCCTCTTGGAGTTGCTCCCAAAACCTTGCCACAAACTGAGGACCACGATCCGATATAATTGTTTTGGGTATACCGTGTAGGCAGACAATCCGATCCATATAGATCTCAGCATATTTCTTGGCTCGATATTCAGTATGCACTGGAATAAAATGAGCAGTCTTTGTGAGCCTATCAACAATGACCCAAATGGAATCATGGTGCTGAGAAGTATTTGGTAAGCCCACAATGAAATCCATGCTGATATCTTCCCATTTCCAAGATGGAATTGGTAGAGGTTGAAGAGTTCCAGCAACTTTCAAGTGACTAGCTTTCACTCTCTGGCAGGTGTCACATTCTGCGACATATTTGGCAATCTCTCTCTTCATGCGAGTCCACCAAAAATTTCGCCTGAGATCTTGGTACATCTTGGTGCTGCCCGGATGAATAGAGAATTTAGAGAGATGTGCTTCGTCCAGGATTTGTTTCCGCAGGTCATGATTCTTGGGAACGACTAGGCGATCCTCGAACCACAAAATTCCTTTATGGTCCACTCGGAAACACTTATATTTATTTTCACCTTCTACTACTTGCTGCTTGATGATACCAACACTTTTGTCGTGTAATTGTGCCATGATGACCTGGTCATAGAGTGTCGGTTCCACCGAAATATGATTCAAAGAGCCCTGAGGAATAATTTCTAATTTCAGCCTTTGCATTTCAGCACACAATGTGTCATTATATGACTCCATTGATAGGCAATTGCAGTGAACCTTGCGACTGAGCGCATCGGCTACAACATTCGCCTTGCCCGGATGATAATGAACCTCCAGATCATAATCTTTGATTAATTCCAGCCATCTTCGTTGCCTCATATTCAGCTCACTTTGAGTGAAAATGTATTTGAGACTCTTATGGTCGGTATAGATATTGCAATGAGTGCCCATAAGATAATGTCTCCAAAGCTTGAGAGCATGAATAACGGCGGCTAGTTCCAGATCATGAGTGGGATAATTTAGCTCGTGTGGCCGAAGAGCTCGGGAAGCATAAGCTATCACCCGATTGTCTTGCATTAGAACACAACCAAGACCAGTGCCTGAAGCATCACAATAAACGTCGTATGGTTTATTGTTGTCAGGTTGAGCCAAGACTGGTGCAGTGGTTAGATGTGCTCTCAATGTATGGAATGCTTCATCACACTTTGTGTTCCATTTAAACTTGACATCTTTCCTTAGTAGTTCTGTCATGGGCTTAGCAATTCTGGAGAAGTCCGGAATAAATCTGCGGTAATACCCCGCCAAGCCGAGAAAACTGCGGATCTGATGAACTGAAGTAGGAGGTTTCCAGTCCATCACTTCTTGTACTTTGCTGGGATCAACTGAAATGCCTTCACTAGATATAGTGTGACCCAGAAATTTGACTGTGTCCAGCCAGAATTCACACTTGGAGAATTTTGCGTACAGCTTATGATCTCTGAGACGTTGAAGAACAATGCGCAGATGTTGCTCATGTTCTGCCTCATCTTTGGAATAGATCAGAATGTCGTCAATAAAGACCACGACAAACTTGTCAAGTTCCGGCATAAATACCGAGTTCATGAGATACATAAAATAAGCCGGAGCATTGGTGAGACCGAAAGACATAACCAAATATTCATAGAGACCATATCGGGTTGAGAAGGCGGTCTTGGGAATATCGCAAGGCCGGATTTTAATTTGATGATAACCCGAACGAAGATCAATCTTGGAGAAAATCTTTGCTCCAGCCAATTGATCAAACAATACATCAATGCAGGGAAGTGGATATTTATTTTTGATGGTCACCGCATTGAGAGGCCGGTAATCAACACACAACCTCAGACTATCATCTTTCTTCTTTACGAACAATGCTGGACAGCCCCAAGGTGAAGCACTTGGGCGAATAAAACCCTTGTCCAACAGTTCTTGTAGCTGGATTTTTAGTTCAGCCAATTCTTTAGGCGGCATTCGGTATGGCCTTTTTGAAATAGGTGCTGTACCAGGCTGAAGTTCAATGACAAATTCGATATCCCGGTCTGGCGGCATACCAGGTAAATCCTCCGGAAAAACATCTACATATTCACGGACTACCGGAATATCTTCGAGACGAATATCTTTCATGGCATAGGCACAAAAGTTGTTGTATTGGTGATGAGGTAAATATAGAACCGAATGACCATGAGTTGGAGAATTTATTTCAACGGCTCGGGAAGAGATATCTAACATTACCCCATGTCTTTTCATCCAATCCATTCCCAGAATAATGTCCATACCTTCTAGTGGCAACAAGATTAAAGTGGTAGGAACAGTTTTACTACCCAAACTAAGTGGCGCATTATGAACGATTTGGTTTGATGCGACTTTACCACCCGGGGTAGATATCATGAATGACCCTTTTGTGTGACAGAAATCTAACCCAACCCTTGCTCCGAATTTAGAACTAATGAAGCTATGAGAGGCACCAGAATCGAATAAGATAACTGTGGGGTGTTGGTTTATAGAGAATGTACCCGACATGATTGGTGCTCCCTCGGGTAGTTCAGCAAGGTTGGTGAAGTTAAGTCGGCCCTGCCTGACTTGAATGGTTTGCCTCTTGCCCTTGTTCTGATCATTCCTGCGAGAAGCCTGCCCTTGAGATTGTCCCGCCTGGGGGCACATCTTGGCAAAGTGATCCGGACTCCCGCATCTGAAACAGCGGTTATTATTATCGGGGCGAGCGGCTGGCTGAGCATTCGGCCTAGGGCCGTTCTGCTGCTGCTGAGGTGCAAATCGAGCTTGCTGGGGAAGCCCGAATCGAGTCTGCTGCTGCTGTTGAGGAGGCCGAATAATCCAACGCCCTGGCTGAGGGGCCTTCTGAGAGGACGCGGGTGGGTTATTTTGCACAATACGATACCTCGGTGCAGAGGCACTCGAGGGTCCAGCAGGTGCCTTGCGCTTCTTTTCAGCGCGGTGTGCAGAAATTAGATCCTCCTGAGATATAGCCATATTCACCAATTCATTGAATGAGTCTGCTCGGACAAGATTTAGCCTCTCCTGTAATTTGGTACTAAGGCCTCGACGGAAGCGTTCACGCTTCTTAGCGTCGGTATCGGCATGATGTCCAGCATACTGACACAATTGATGGAATACTTGAGCATACTGCACCACGGTACGAGTGCCCTGAGTCAAGGCCAAGAACTCGTTGAGCTTACGGTCAAGAAGTCCAGCTGGAATATGATGATCTCGAAAAGCCAATTTGAATTCATTCCAATTCACCACATGATCAGCCGGTAGCATCCCGTGGTAATGATCCCACCACATACGAGCTGATCCGCGAAGCTGCTGCGCGGCATAGCGAGTCTTGTTCGCTTCGGAACAAGGAGTAGTCAATAGAGAAAACTTGGACTCGATCGTGCGAATCCAAGCGTCAGCGTCCAGAGGCTCATCCGCTTTATTGAACAGCGGAGGCTGAGTACTGAGGAAATCTTGGTAGCTCGCTTCTTGTGCGTGATGAGCATGATGCCCACCCCGCGGTTGTTGCTGAGCTTGAACCAACTGCCGCAAAATCTCTGTCTGGGCAGCAAGAACCTCAGCAATACCCACTGGTGGAGGAGGTGGAGGTGGATCGCCATTCCCTCCGGCTCCAAAACCACTAGGGGTGCCTCGAGTTGATCCAACCATCTGAAATGTGAGTACTTTTGCATTAGGCTCATCATTATCATTATTTCAAATGGAATATACATCTCAAAATGACATGGAAATACTGGAAATTGCTTAATCAGGTTGTGCAGCAAGACCAGCGATACGAAAACTGCTCATAACTGGAGTTCGGTACATGATATGGACTTGAAATTTTTACAAGAGATAGGAAATTTCATGATCTACAACTTTGGTAGTCATCACAAAGTCAGATTTCCAGAGTAGGTTAGTCGAAAAATTCAATTACTCCTCTGGTTTTTCTGCTTCACAGAAAACAGAGCTTCTGTAATTTGCGATTTTCTCCTGCAATACCAATCCGTTTGGGCTGAAATTTTGCGAGCAGGTTCCTGATGAAATTTGGAACAACTTTGGTATTCAACTCAGGAGCTAAATCCGAAAGGAAAAGAGGATAAAAATTCGATCTAGCTGCTGCCTTCCGCTTTTTGCAGATCACTGATAATTAACACTAGTAGCATTAGGGGTTCATTACATCCATCGTTCTCTCATTTCTACTTGGTCACTCCTAACATCAGTACTAAGGGGGTTACTCAACTCTAAGTTAGCCTAGTAGCCATGATCCAAAAGTAGGCCACACTAAGAGGAGTCTACAAAAGCTAAGAAACAGCGCCTCGGTCTACATGTTGACCGATGCCTCACTCGCCGCGGGAGTGTGAACCTCAACCGGTGCGGGCTGCGGCGCCTGGTCCTCGGAGTCCATCTCTGAAACGCCCTCTATCTCCTGGGGCTCGTCCTCCTCGTCCACCTGCATCTCGTCGGGAGGTGCGTGAAGGGCATCCTGCACGTGCTGTATCGCGTGGAGCTGCCCCTGAGCCTCGTCCATCTCAAGCTGCAGGTCGTGAAACTGGTCCTCCAGGAAGTTGATCGTAGCGTCACGATCCGACACAGTGTCCTGAAGCTCGTGAACCTAGGCCGTGGAGCTGGGCGATAAGAGTAGCCCTACTCTCGAGCTCGGTACTAGCCTCCTGAAGCTGCCCATCTCTCAGCTGGACCGCCAGGTGCAAGGCCTGAGCGTGGTCCACCAACTGAGCGACGGCGTAACCCTGGTAAGTGTGAAGTCTGTAGAGACCGTCCAAGCACCTCGCTGTCGTCCGAAGGGCCCCGACCGGGTCAAGGGTAGCGACCACGTCCACGTGTGCCATCCGGTCGAGCCAAAGCGGGTCTGCCGGGTCAGGTGCAGGGAACAACCCGAACGCGGTCAGAACCACCTCCAGAGGGCGCAAAGAGCAAAAGGTGGTCATCGTCCCTCATGGCGGTAAGCTCCCAGGTGTCCAGCAGGTAGTGACCGACCATCTGAATCACGATCGGCTCCCACCCGTTGAGCGGGTGCTGCGGGATCACCATCGTCACACTGCAGCGACGAACTCCGTCCTCCACAAACTCGTGGCCATCGTAAACCGGTGGCTGGAGGTAACCGGCTGCACTCAAAAGCTCCCAAAGACGGCGGGGAAACCCGTCCCAGTGCAGGCAAGCGGAGTGCACGTGCCCCTGCGCGTCAACGACCAGCAGCTCTTCCATCTGTCCCAACAAAAGACCGATGGATCAGCTGATGGTAACAAGAACTACTAACTCTGGAACAGTGAAAGAAATGGCCAAAACTGTAGAGAACTTGCTTCAAAAATTCTCAAAAATTCACACAAGATCCCTCTGATATTAAGGAACAATTATCTAGTCACCACTAAGATCAATTCGGACTCCATGGGGGTGATATGCTCAGGTATTCGGAGTGACGTCAACCAGGAAAACTGAGTGTCCAGAGAGGGTGTATTTTGACTATAACTCTCAACCCAGACGTCAAAAAAATTTCAACTTTTTATAGTAAGCTCATCACTTAGTTGTCTACAACTTTCATGTTGAACGATTTTTAGTTTGAACAACTTATAAAGGTCGAAAAAATTCAGTTGTATAGACTGTTCAGAGTTAACAGTTTTACACAGGGTTGATCCAAAAATACAATACCATGCTAGAAGGCTTCAAAAATTTTCAAATTTTTACAGCAGCTTGATAACTTAGGAAACATCGTTTAGTCTTACTACCCCAAGTCGATTTGAGTGACTTAACAGAAGGTTAAAATTCTTGGAAACCAGGTTGCAGACTTTCTGGATGCTCCTTAGGATAGTGTTTTAACTGATTTGCTTGCGATTTCCCCAGAGATTTATTTGCTAATCTTTTTGAGAATGAATGTAGAACCTATACGTCCTCACCAAGGAAAAATTGCCAAGTAATCTTGGTCTTACGCAATGACTTTGGTGGCATACATATTACGTCTCTCACTATATAGCTACTCGATATAGCTAGATAGCCTATAATTCGATTTCGAGTTAGCGTACCTGCAGAAGATTGACAGTATATAAAATGAACCTTTCGTGCCAGCACTCACGAAAGCGTCCCCATACATTACCGATCACTATAGAATCGGCATCCATACCATTACCGCCGTATGGACAACGTTAAGCATACGTTATCGAAACAACGTATTGACTGAGTACCGTCTTTGACGGGGAATTGAATTCCAATTTCGAACCATTACTCCCCATATACTCAACCGAAGTTGGTATATGGGCAGCAGCTCAAGTAGGCCACTGCTTGAGCTCCAGCGTTCGGCTCGCATCACCGACGGGAGGGTCAGACTCCCTCAGCTGACTGAGTAAGCATACCTTCGTGGCGACGACGTAGTTGCAGAATTTAAATTACAGAATTTAAATACTGAAAGGTAATGTGCTGGAAGTTAGCCATACAAAATAAGCCACCTGATTATACTCATAAGATTCCCTAGGGCTTTACGTCCTAGACTTGTCCTTGGAGATCCTCAACTTTTTCAAAATCTTTAGTAGCTTTGAAGTCAAGTTTTAAATTGTGGTTTTGAAAACCGAGGTTGCCATCTCTGGTAGGCTGTCTGCGGGCTCTGATGCTAGCTGTGGAGGAACCACCCAAAACTACTGGGCCCGGGTGCACTGATCTTCGTTGCTAAGCAACTCTGACCCAATTTGGCACTCACCGGTAGTTCCTCGAGTGAAGCCTCGATAAAAGCCACGCTATTCCAGGATCAGCAGACAACACTCACACGAAGGTGAGCCCAGAGATTACAACACAAACCATTTCATACATCTCAGAGTGATTGCAGCGGAAAGAAAAATTTATTACAAACCATGTTCAGACTAGTGAAGTACTACGGAGTTCCAACTCCTCAAATTATTCAAGTCTCAAAGTTCAGCGGAAGCATTAAAAGATAACTAACGAAATAACGTGACGCATCGGTAAAGCCCGTACGAATGCGTCACTCAGCGGGAGGGTGATTAGCACCAGCTGAAGGGCCATCCCACTCAACAGACCAACCCGGAGGCAGAGTACAAGGCCAAGTAAGACTCGCAAACAGATCTTCAAAGTTAGTACCTGAAAAACTGTGCCACAAGCAAGGCTGAGTATACTAATACTCAGCAAGACTGACCCGTCACCGGATATAACATAGTCCGATAACTAGACATGCAAGGCTTTTTGGTTGGTGGGGTTTGTTTTGCCAAAAAAAATGCCACTAAAAGTTGGTCCTTATTTCCAGTTTTTTTTTTCTAGCCATCTTCTAGTTAGATTAACCATTCTAAGTTTGCATCTGACTCTACACAAACATGGTAGAGCATTCATTAAATCAACCAGCAATATTATTATCATCATGTTCCACTTGTTACTCTGTGTGACCGAAATCATTAAGCAATCTCATGCCGTGAGAGGCGGACGATTCCGAATCGAATTTCAACCTGGCCAGGGGAACCTAGACCACACGCATGGGGATCGACTTCGCTCCCGCCCACTGCTACTTTTCCCCTTTCTTTCCGGTCCGTGGATCCGGAACACCCTCCCCGACTACAGAGTCCGACCACTCTGCACCCGTACAGTCGCGACATAAAATAAACCCTACTTCTACCAGGAGGGTGCGAGATCGTTCCACTCGCCGGTCCAATCAGGTACTTAAGCTTACCGATTACCATATTTCTCGGTATGTGGCTAGTACTTTCAAACGCTTAACGAAATGAGCCACACACCGCGACCTTAGCCATTTTTGACTACACCAGCGGGGTATCACAACTACACAACCCCGCCTGTTGTCCTTACATTTCAACAGGAAAATAAAGTCAGTACAATTCCTATTTGCTCGCGAGAGGCAGGGAACCACTCGACTTCTACCGTGCCTATTTAGCATGGCAACTAGTCGATAAAAAGATCCGGTATCAAACATAGGTTCCTATGGATCATGCATCTAGGGTTTTCGATCAACGCCTAGAGAACTTAAATGCAGAAAACCAACTATTACCATACATTAATAAATAGATAGCAGAATGGTAATTCGGAAAAATAGTGGGATTATGCTCCGGGGCTTGCCTTCTTGGGCACTGTCAGACAGAAAAGCTTCTGGGGCTTGGCCCAGGTCTTGAGACAAGTTAGTACAGTTCAGATTAACCTCCTGCTCCGCACGAGAGTCCGCGGGCACCAGTTCGTAGTCTCCGTCCGCGAGGTTAACCGTTTCTATATGCAATGCAAGATTTTGAGTTATTCAGGGACATAATTTCTTTCCTTCACGATAAAGTTGTAGTCCACGAAAGTTAATTTAGTGATGATTTCACATTTCATTGCATGGGCAATCGTTTATAGAGTAGCAAGCATAACTACGGTTATTCATGAATGAGTGGGGTTTTGGGTTTTCATTTTCAATTTCAACACATAGCATGCTTTCATTATTCCTTAACAACACAACTACTAAAGAGCTAGTGATGAAACACTAAAGTAACTCAGATTCAAACTTGAACATTCAGGGTATAAATTTCAGCATCTATCATAGAGCAAAAACTATAACTATTCATGCAAATGGATTACTCTAGTTGCTTCATTTTTTTGTACAGAATGTTCAACATGGGTTCTGGTGCTACAAATTTTATGCAAGCAACTTCAAAGCATAAACTCAGTACTGAAAGTTTTCCAGATTTTATACACTTATATAGCAGAGGTGATAAAAAGATTAAAAACAGCAAGCCATTAACAAAGATTAATTCTACAGAAAGTTTTACTAAGGATTTGGTTCTCAAATTTTTACCAGAGACTAGTCCTGAGTTAAACATACTCCAGAAAATTTTTCAAGATTTAACTCACTATGATAAATTAGTTATTCAGTTAACTTAACATGAGTTTGCATGAATTTCTCAAGATGCATTTGACCAGTATTGCATCTGAACTTTTTATCACAGGTAGAACATACTCTAAACAAGATCATGCCCAAAAATAATGATCAGAAACATTGTAGATTACTCAGAACAAAAATAGTAAATCTAGCCCTAAGATGCTAAGCATGATTATTCGACAAAGCCAAACCCAGTAACTGCAGCTTAAATTTTTTTGACAGGAACACAGAGCTAAAAAGAGACTCCAGAAATAAATATGGATTTTTCTGAGCATAAGAACTATATATGAGGAATTAAGTTGATTAAACAAGCATAAATCATGGTATATAGTAAATGAACTCTAATAAATTTGAAATTTAGATATTTGCAGGGATTCAGTGGCACAAGGCTGTAGTAAAATTTTCAGAGCAAGTTCATGTACATATTTTCCAGAATTAAATCGAGAATGCTAACAACAGATTAGAGAATCTTGATTGTTCTAACCTGATAACTGTTTTGGTTTGGTGTCATCTTTTTACTGTGATCTTAGCATCTCATTAGTTATAACATATCCAAAAATCAAGGTCATTTGATGAGCAGAACTTCATGAACATGCATAAGGTGATTTTCTTAATCTTTTCCCTAGATTAAATTCGGTTGAGTTTCTGCAAATGTGAATGTTACAAAATTTGTAGATTTTGTTACAAGGATTCCAGATCAGTTGAGTTTGCATTTTTCTGATTTTTCTGTGATTTGTTTCGCATTTTAGAAGTTCACTGGTATACACTGTAAAACTTGCAGAGACACCCTTGAACGAAAAAAAGAAATTACAACCGGGTCCTTCGCCGGCCTTCTCCGCCGTGGCATCTTGCCGGTGGTGTTCTGCGGTGCAGGGCATACCGGGGCTGCCACGGGGAGGCGCGTGGGGGAGAAAGGATCGAGGAACACCTACCCTGGTCGACGTTCGAGCGTTTGGAGCACAGGTTCAAGCTCGTCGGCGTTGATGGCGGGTCGGTTGTTCGGTTCGCCGGCGCTGGAGGCGAAGGAGGGCTCGGGGTAGGGGAACAAGGCGCGCACGAGCACCGCGTGAGCTCGTGGATGCTTCTGGGGTAGCTGTCGGGCTCGGTCTTCCCCGGAGCTGGCCGGTCCGCGGTGAGCCTGAGCTCGCCGGCGGCGGCGCAAAAGGGAAACGGCTTCGGGAGGGGGTTTGGATTCGATTCCGTGCGCGTGGAGCTTAACTGGGAGGTGGCGAAGCTGCTGCAGTGGTCGGAGGGGGCAATGTGGGGCTGGGCTAGCCGGTCCGCGAGAGCTGGATCTCGGCGGCCATGGCGGAGCGGCGGGAGGAGGAAGAAGGGGAAGAAGGGGCGCGACTGTGGGGGTTCTGGGGGTCTTTATAGGCCAAAGAGCTCCTGGGTGAGGAATGGAGTGACTGGGGGCGGTCGATTTGGCCTGGGCGAGTCGACGGCGAGCGGGCGGAGGAGGCAGCGGCGCGGCGCATGGCTGGGGATGTCGTGGCGGCTCGGGGAGCGGCCTGGGATGTGTGTGGGCGTGGGAGGGCGCCAAGGGGCAGGCCAGGTGGCGTGGAGAGGTTTCCCCGGGTCCATTTGGCCGCGGGCGCGTAGTGGACGAAGTCCACCGGCGGCGTACGGCGGGCGGCGCGAACAGAGCAGGCCGGGAAAGAGAGAGATGGAGATAAGGGCATATTTGTGATTTCTGAAATTCCAGGGACCTCTCGGTAAACTAAAATTATCTCCTAATTGGAGGGCTCAAATGGAAAAGTGTTGAATACCACTTTTGCATAAATTTTCAAGATCTACAACTTTTGTGTTATGCAAAATTTCATTTGAAACTCACATTTTGAACTATTGGTACATTTGCATATTTGCACAAAAGGACTTTAGTTTTATTCAGTTTTTGAATTGATTTTGGCTGAAGTTCAATTGAGCACATGTCAATTGAAACACCTCTCATGAGCAACTAAAATTTTGTGCACATTTTTGAAATAAATTTTGAGTTGCTTCCCACTCCTTTTTCTTTTTCCTTTAATTTCTTTTGTATGATTTGTCTTTTATTTGATCCTTTCTTTTTGAATTAAATTCTCAAATGTTTCTTTTAACTTTAACTAAGGTACCTTGATTGTATTAGATGTGCTAACACCTGAGGTGTCACAACGTCGGGCAGGGCATTGCACTACTTGTAGAAGCACCGGATATAATCACGGAGAGACTCCCCTTGCTTTTGCTTGCAGCTCCTGTGGTCCCAGGGGTTACCAGGACGCTGGTACATGCCCTGAAAGTTTCCCACAAACACCTCCTTGAGGTCCGACCAGCTCTGGATCAGGAGGGAGGTACTCAAGCCATGCTCACACCGAGGCGCCCAAGAACAATGGCAGGTTGCGGATGATGAAAAAGTTGTTGTCCGCGCCACCGGCTCGACAGGCGAGCCGGTAGTCCTCGAGCCAGAGGTCGGGGTTCGTTTTTCTGGCATACCTCATGATGTTCGTCGGCGGTCGGTACCGCTAAGGGAATGGAGCGTTGCGTATGTCCGATCTGAACACCCTGGGCCCCGGCGCGTTAGGGCATGCGCTCCTATCCTCAGCGCGGTCGGATCACCCACCGTGTCTCGGATGGGGTGTGCGCCTCACCTAGGGCTCGCCCTGGCCCAGCTCGCGCCTGCAGGCATTGATGGTGTGCCACACGTCGCGTTCTGCGCCAAGGCGGCTCCTTACCGGTGCCCACGGGGGCACCGACGAATTGGACTACGCCTGGTTGACCGTGACATTCCTGATCCCTGACCCGTGCCACGAGAAATGACCCTGGCTTAGAGCGCGCTGCCAGGAGATCGAACTCTCAGCTTGCTGCTATGCCATGTGCTCCAGGAAGATGCGGAGCTTGTCATGCTCACGGCGCTCCTCGGGCTGTGCGGGCTTAGGCAGAGCGGTGAGCACTGCCGCCGCTGTGGTGATGTGATGTAAGACTAGCCCGATATTCTGAGAGGTAGGGGTAAATTCGATTGGTCGAGTCTCGATGTTGGCTATCGGGCTTCTAATCAGACACATTTCGAAGTCCTGTAACCGTTACACCGCTACTCCATTGGTTATCAACAAATCACAACTTGATTGACCTCACCGAGAAGGCTTTTCCTGCAAGCGAATCGAAGAACACAAGCCAGAAAGGGTAAACACGCAATCTGAAATTGCAGATGTGTATGAAGCAGAAATCAAGATAGGGTTCAAGCTCTGATCACAAAAGGACTAATCGCCACAGTGGTGAAGAACAAAAACGAGGGCCCTGGATCACTATAAAAGGACTAATCGACACAGTTACAATGAACTATTCAGTTTCTCCAGGGAAAAGTAAACTCAAACAAAACCCTAACCCTAATATGGCGGCGGCTACTAACACTACTGGAAACACAGGTTATGGGAACCAGTTGGAAAAGGCCTTAGGCACCGGTTTTCCAACCAGTTCCCGCAAACCGAGACCAATGGCCTCGCCTTAAGACACCGGGTTTTTCAACCAGTGCCTTAGGCTTCCGTTGGTATCGGTTGGAAAGACCAACCGGTACCACAGAGGCTGCCACGCTGACGCAGGTGGCATCCCCTTTGGTACCGGTTGGTCTTTCCAACCGGTACCAATGACCTTTCCCCTTATTTTCCCGAATCTAGTTTTGTTTATTTTATTTATCACTGTTTATTCTTTTATAATTGCTAAACGCACTCGAGCCCTACAGTACTATACGTTCATTGGTCGTATGTACGTGTTTGTTTTCAGAGAATATTTGAAACTAACTAAAAGTGAAATGCGAGCATATAATTAAGCTAATTAGATGAACTAATATATTTACAAATATACAAACATCGAAGCATCACGTTTAGAAATATTTTCAAATGTACAAGTCATGTTTGTAGTCCAACTACTGGGCCCCTCAGGAGCTCGAAGAAAGTCCTCTATAGATGTGATTGTTGTGGTAGAACTCACCTCTAGGATCCAGGATCTCATTCAAAATGAATCCGGCGAGCTGCTCGCACACGGCGTTGATCCGATCGGTAGAGTAACATTCTTCCCCCATTCGAGACATCTATCATTTAGGAAAAAAGGATTAACATCATGTGTGTTATAGTATAATTATGAAAATGTACTAGTGAATGGCTTGTACGTACTCTTAAGTCCTCCGTAGTAGGCTTCCCGCATGGAGTCATGATGTGCAAGTAGTCGCATACGTAGTATCCGCACCAATCAGTTCCTTGTGCTTGTCTCACACACTTAAGGAGAAACAAATAAATTACTCAATTTAGAACAATTTGGAATTACTTAACTAGACAAATGTTTGTGAATTAACATACCAGATAATCCATTTTAATGTTCAGTTCGGGGCTCCATTGACCACGTCCTTTGTTCGTTTTAACAAATTTTTTCCACACCCTGTGCTCAAAGTTAAGTTTGATATTCAACAATTGTTATTAACTGAAAAAGGATTTGATTGTGCAAACTGAACTTACCTGTACAAGGGGTCTATGATATGTTGGATTGCGGACTTTGGATTTCTCATTGAATCAAAGACAACAAGACTGCCAGTCTCTACGAAAAGTATGAGTAAAATCCAATGATAACTGCAGATATAGATAGGATATATACATACATGCATTAGACGACTTAGTATTTATTTAGTAATATAACAGAGGATTGAGTCGACCAAGGCTTACCCAAAGTTGTTTGGTATGTATATATAGGATTTGTAATTTTGCCTAGTCAACGCATCGTACATGTTTTGGCACGTGTCCCTGTAATTTTGGTTGTGCATTTTTTGGTTGACTAGCAACGGAGACATGAAGCCGATCTTGTGGTGCCATCCATGTTTTCGGCTTCTTTGAATCTCTTGTCTAAATGATACAATAGAAATTATATAGTGCACACAGATAATTACATTCTTATTAACAAAAAGTATTAATGAAGAGGTAAGTGATACTTACAGAACCCAAATGGTGATGATAGAGGCGTCGAGGGCTTGTCGATGGTAAATGTGATATAAATCTTCGAAGTACACCCAGAAGTCGTCCTCCCCGCGGAAGAAATCATGCTCACGATACTTGACTCCAAACATTTTCTCTTCGTCATTCGACATTCGCATGTACCATCTATGCAAATTGAACATCTGCGTGCCTAGACTTTTCTCCTCTTCCTCAGTGACAAAAGGTTTTGCATGCTCGAATGGATTTCTGCTGCCTCATCTTGCCCCGTTGCCTGCTCTAGCATCAATACAGTTTCAGAAAGAAATATCACCGCCTGTAGGTCCGCCTGGAGTTGTACGTCCGTCGGGTGTAGGACTGGAAACCCTGGCACCCAGAGGGGCTCGAGTTCTTTTTGTTGTGTGCCAAGCTGAGGAATGGTCTTGCCACATTGTTTAATCACATTTCTCACCTTGTGTGCCTTTATCAAAGTACGATCAAAGTCCGAGGGTAAGCTTTTCGGTTTTGGTGGGTTGTCTAGGTTCGCGATAAGCTTTTTCCCTAATTTTAGAGGTACCTTTTCCCTCAGCGGGAGGACTTTAGGCTTCAACTGTTCTTTTATATATCGAGCAGTCTCCTCTTCCAACTCCTCAGTGGTCTTCTCGTAGGTCAATTTTCTTTCGGCCGTTTTTTGCATCTTCTTTGAGGGTCCAGCCGCTGGGAGGGATGTTGTCTTTTTCTTTCCTTTTTTTGGTGCAGGAGGAGTTGGAGTACTCGTGGCCCTTTGCCCCGGCGGAGACGGTGGTAAGGGAGGTGGTTGTGGGGACGGCGGTGAGGGAGGCCGCGGAGACGGGCGATCGGTCTGCACGGGTGCCATTGTGCTTGCAATAAGTTTGATGTGGCCTTGTGCCACAGAATGCCCCCGTGCAGTGCGTCTCCCAATGTTTCATCATTGTTTCCAACTATCTGCTCGACTGTGACGGAGGTGTAGCCAAGGGGTATCGGCCTTCCATGAATTGCAGTACAAGGATTCATGGGCAGGGCTGACCCCATATGCTACATGAATGGATATATTCTTTGCTCGCACATGAAGCTCTCACGCTATCGGCATGGTGATATCATCCACTGGATACCTCTGGTCATCTACCTCCGTTGGCTCAATCTGGAGTTGCTGTTCAGCTTGTACATCGGGCGCTGCCGTGGATGCATAACTGCTGCGTCGCTGAGAGGCCGGGCTTATCACAACATCCGGGTGCGACCTAGCAGTGCCCCTTTGGCTCAGAGCTAGCTGCAATGCCTCATTGACCCTGGCATCCATTTGAGATTCCAAGGACGCAACCTTCCTGTTCATCTCTTCTTGTATGGCACGGAGTTTCTCTTCTTGTTCGACTTTACTCTTTCGGTGAGTCTTGTAAGAGGAATCTCCGACCCAAGCAACTTTCTATGGGACCACGCCGATGCCGCGGGCTCGTCCAGGGTGTTCTGGATTCTTTAATGCCCTGGTCAGCTCATCATTCTCCCTTTGAGGCTGGAAATGTTCCTTGTTGGGCCTCATCTATTGCTGTGACCAGATCGCGGGACACTTCTTGCATATGCTCGGGCACGACCAAAGTTCCATCCAACTGGTTTAGTGTCACGCCATTAGCAAAATAACCACCACTTGGATCAATCCGGCCAATCCCAAGTCGTCGGCCTGATGCCTCTGTCCATAAGGTCCTGCTCCATCTTCTGCCATTTTTTGACTGCCTTCTTGTACCCGCTAGCCCCAAGGTGGTGGCTGTACTTCTTATTTTCTGCATTTGCCTTGGCCTGTTCGGATTTTCCTTGGGCTTCCTCTGATAGTTTGTATTGTTTGAACTCCTCCCAGTATGATTTAACTTGAGGAAGATCATCCCAGTTCGGCTCCTTATCCTTCTTGATGTAATTGTTGTACAACTTCTTCTTGAAAGTTGCAAAGGCAAGGGCCATCTTTTTCAAGGCAAATTTCTTCACAAGTTCTTGATCAACTCCTTCAGGAAGTGTGAACATATCCTTGAGTTCTGCCCATAGCATTTCCTTCTGATGTGGAGGCACGACGTGTTGCTGTTCTTCTAGTTTACTCATTTTCCATAGTCTTGTGGTGATCGGAATTCTTGCCTGAACAATAACCCCACATTGGTTGACAAATTTTGTGCTAGCAGCCTCTGGAGAACTTGGACAGCCCTCTGCGTCCACTTCTGTGACGACCTGTCTTCCCACCATTTTCTTGGTTGGCCGGCGTCTCCCTTTTGATTGGCTCAACGAAGTCAATGCGGAGGTCGACTAAATTACAGAAAATATATGTTAATCGCAAATCTAATCTACCGAAGTCACCATGCATATATAATTAAGATTCATACGGAAACGTGCTGCTGATGATTGGGCGGCGGCGCAAAGTCATCATCTTCTTCATCAGCATCTCCAGACATATTCAGGAAGGAATCAGTTGTCCGAGCATCTTCTTCACCGATTGGCTGGGTGGTGTTGACCCTCGTATATTCGTTTATTGCGTCCAACATGTATTGTCCGGCGGCCTCATCATCACCAAAGGGTATCCTTAACTGAAACCATAAAAATGTGTTAGAGTATGTGTCCATCCTTAAATGAAGCAGGAGAATTCAATTCTTTGAACGAATATGTGTGTTTGAGATAGAGAGAGTGTGTGTGTGTTAGATGGAGAGAGAGAGAGTGTGTGTGTGTGTGTATGTTAGAGGGAGAGGGAGATGGAGTGTGTGTGTTTGTGAGTGTGAGTGTGAGTGTGAGTGTGAGTGTGAGTGTGAGTGTGTGTGTGTTAGAGTGAGTGTGTATGTTAGAGGGAGAGAGAGAGAGAGAGAGTGTGTGTGTGTGTGGGTGTGTGTGTGTGTGTGAGTGTGTACAAGTGTGAGTGTGTACAAGTGTGAGTGAGTGTGTGAGTGTGTGTGTACAAGTGTGAGTGAGTGTGTGTGTTAGTAAGTGAGTGAGCGAGAGACCGAGCGTCGGAGAGAGAGTGTGTGAGTGTGTGTGTGTGTGTGTTATAGGGAGAGAGCGAGAGACCGAGCATGTGTTGGCGTGTTAGCGCGAGTTTGCGAGCTCGATCAGTAATATAAATAACACATTTGAATTAAGATTGAAGAATACATGTAATTAAAGCCTTTGGATGACATAATTAAATAATAAATACATGAGAGATACAAACACTTTATATATAAATACATAATTAAATACTTGATTAAATACATGATTAAATAAAGTCTTTGAATGACATAATTAAAAAATGAATATATGATAAAGTAAAGTCTTTGAATGATATAATTAAATAATAAATACATGATAAATTGAAGTCTTTGAATGCCATAATTAAATAATAAATACATGATAGATACAAATCTTTATCTCTAAATAAATTCTACTTACTATATCTAATAATACAAACACTTTAATTCTCTCTAATTATCTAAGTATCTCTAATTCTCTTTAATTATCTATAATTATCTCTAATTCTCTACTAATTCTTTCTAATTCTATCTAATTCTCTCCTAATTATCTCTAATTCCCCACTAATTCTCTACTAATTCTCTACAAATTCTCTCTAATTCTCTAATTCTCTCCTAATTCACTAATAATTCTCTCCCAATTATCTCCTAATTGTCATAAAATAAAAAAAGGGGTGCGGCGGCGCTCTGGCGGCCCGGGCGGCAGGTCGGCCTGCACTTACGGCGAGGGGGCGGTAGCGGTCGAAGGGACAGCGGCGCGCAGGTGATGGGGCGGCGGCGTCGACACGGCGAGAGGGCGGCGGCTGCCGAAGGGACGGCGGCGTCGAGGCGGCGTCGAGGCGGCGTCGAGGAGGCGCGCAGGGGAGGCAGGCGGCGGCGCGTAGGGGAATGGCGGCGGCGCACCGGGGTTCGGCAGGGCGGCGTCGTCGAGGCGGTCAGGGAGGTCAAGGCGAGCGCGGCGTCGAGGCGGCGGCGGCGCACCGAAGAAACGGCCCGAGCGGGGCCGTCGAGGAGGCGCGGCGGTGGAGGATTGGCAGCGGCGTTGAGACGGCCTGGCAAGGGACTACCGGGCGCGGCGCGGAGAAGGCGGCG
Source organism: Panicum virgatum (assembly GCF_016808335.1). Lineage (NCBI taxonomy): Eukaryota > Viridiplantae > Streptophyta > Magnoliopsida > Poales > Poaceae > Panicum > Panicum virgatum. The sequence continues at coordinate 32,833,470 of NC_053146.1, read as the reverse complement.
GCGGAGGATGATTGGCGCGGTGCGTGGAAGGAAGAAGTGAGTAAGAAGAGAAGGTAACAGAGCACAGCCTTATATACCCCAAAGGCCTTAGGTACCGGGTGATAAGACCACCCGGTGCCTTTGAGGCCCTAAGGCACCGGTTTGGAACTCACTCGGTACATTAGGTACCCCATAGGCACCGGGTGATAAGTCCACCCGGTACCTTAAGGCTACAACGAGCAGAAATTGAAAAGTGCCTAAGGCACCGGTTAGTAACCAAAAACCGGTGCCTAAGCCTGATGAAATATCTGTACTTTAAGCCTTTTGCCGCCAATCAGATCGAAAACACCGTGTAACGCAGTGGTAACCCCATCTATTCTAATCGCTGAGGCCCGAGTTCGACTACCGCGATCCCCCTTTTTTTCGCCAAGTATTTGGTACGGTACCAATAGGTTATTTACTAAATCTAATAATTGAATAGTAAATCATTTAATTGCATAATAAATCATTTTAATTGCATAATAAATCATAATAAATCGAATAATTGCATAATAAATTATTTAAATGCATAATAAATCTGATAATTGCATAATAAATCATTTAAATGCACATTAATTCTATTTATTACCTAATAAATTATTTAAATGCCTAATAAATCTAATAATAGCATAATAAATCATTTAAACACATAATAAATTGAATAATTGCATAATAAATCATTTCAATGCACAATAATTCTATTTATTACCTAATAAATCCTTTAAATGCCTACTAAATCTGATAATTGCATAATAAATCATTTAAATGCATAATAAATTGGATAATTGCATAATAAATCATTAAAGTGCATAATAAATCGGGTAATTGCATATTAAATCTGATTATTGACAAATAAATCAGGTCATTGCATAACAAATCTGATAATGTTCACGAAAAATATTACAAGACATAATCATTCAACTAAGGGAATATTAACGATGGTTCGCTTTATAATCGTCCCTTCATTATGATCATGACGTGCGTAGGGAGCCTCCTCTTCGGCTAAAAGAATACTTGTGTCAACCTCCACTGTGAACGGAGTCATATCTTCAACCTTATTGTATTCTTCTTCATATGTGACATCGTCGACTCCCACAATTTTCCATTTTTCTGCCAGAACAATATGGCACTTTGGCTCATCTCTGGCACCTAGAAAACTTGATTTATTCCTGGACTTGTCCTTTCTCGGTTTGCTAGACATGTCCTGTACATAGAAAACTTGAGTGACATCTTTAGCTAGGACGAATGGTTCGTCTCGATAGCCAAGCTCTTTGAGGTCTACCGTTGTCATTCCGTACTCGTCGATATCGACACATTTTCCTGTCAGTTTAACCCATTGGCAACAAAATAGAGGGATCTTCAATGGCCCATTGTCGAGTTCCCAGATCTCTTCAATGTAACCAAAATATGAGTTCGTTTGGCCACTAGAGTCAGTGGCATCAATACGGACACCACTATTTTGATTGGTGCTCTTATTATCTTAGGCTCTTGTATAAAATGTGTAACCATTAATTTCATATCCTTGGTACATCAGGATTGAATTTGCCGGACCCCTGGCCAGCCAAGCCAGCTGCTCATGAATTTCATCGTTGGCCATGACTTCCTTCTGCAGCCAGGTGGCGAATGTATCATTATGATGTTTTGTAATCCATGTCTCAGACTTCAAAGGGTACATGCTTCGCACAATTTGCATGTGCTCCTCCATGTATGGAGCCACCAAGGCTGATTGTTGCAACACTGTGAGATGTGCTTTGCTCAACGTGGCATGATCTGTGGCATTTACTGATTTTCTTCCAAGTGTGCCCATTCCAATCAGCCACCCCTCATGACGTGATACTGGAATCCCAATTGGGCAAAGTTTTTCCACATAGTCAACACAAAACTCAATGACCTCCTCTATGACCTAACCCTTCACAATGCTTTCTTCTGGACGAGTACGATTACGAACGTATTTCTTTAGGACTGCAAAGTATCATTCAAAAGGGAATATATTATGAAGGAAAACAGGACCGAGAATACCAATCTCTTTGACCAGGTGAACTAGAAGATGCGTCATAATATTGAAGAATGATGGAGGAAATATCATCTCAAGACTAACTAAACTTTGGACAACATCCTCTTGTAGCCTGCTTAAACTCGATGGATCGATTGCCTTCTGAGAAATTGTGTTGAGAAAGGCGCATAGCTTTATGATTGTTGCTCGAACATTAGCTGGTAGAATACCTCTAAGTGCAACTAGAATCAATTGCGTCATCAACACGTGACAGTCATGGGACTTTACGTGTGCGGATTTCTTCTCTTTCAGGTTCAGTAGCCTCTTTATGTTCGAAGAGTAGCCTGATGGGACCTTGATACTGTTTAAACAGTCAAACATACTTTGCTTCTCTTCCTTACTAAGAGTGTAGCATGTAGGACCTAGGTAATGACGTCCTTTATCCCTTTTTTCTGGATGTAGGGCGGCCCTTTGTTTCATACGTTGAAGATCTTGCCGTGCTTCCAGTGTATCCTTTGGCTTACCGTAAACACCAAGGAAGCCTAGAAGGTTCACACAAAGATTCTTTGTTAGGTGCATCACATCAATTGTATTGCGGACCTCTAATACTTCCCAATAAGGTAACTCCCAAAAAATACTCTTCTTCTTCCACATAGGTGCACGTCCGTCATCACTATGCATTGATCTGCTGCCAGGTCCTTTTCCGAATACTACTTTTATATCTTTGACCATTTCAAACACCATTTTCCCACAACGGTGCCTAGGCTTGGTACGATGATCTGCCTTTCCACCGTAGTGAGCATGCCTCCTCCTTAATGGGTGCTTGTTCAGAAGAAATCGACGATGAGCCATATACACGATCTTCCTACAGTGCTTGAGGTACGTGCTGTCGGTTTCTTCTAAACAATGGGTGCATGCCCTATAACCCTTATTGCAATGTCCGGAGAGGTTGCTTAGTGCTGGCCAATCGTTAGTGGTTACGAAAAGCAATGCACGAAGGTTAAAATGTTCCTCTGCGTGCGCATCCCACATACGAACACCCTCCTCTTTCCACAACAATAGAAGATCCTCAATCGGTGGTTTCAGATACACATCTATATCGTAACCAGGTTGCTTCAAGCCGGGGATAAGCACCGACATCATAATGAATTTCCGCTTCATACACAATCAAGGAGGAAGATTGTATATACAGAGTGTCACAGGCCAAGTACTATGGCCATTGCTCTTCTCACCGAAAGGACTCATGCCATCCGTACTTAAGCCGAACCTTATATTCCTCGCATCATTTGCAAATGTTGTGAATGTTCTGTCCATCTTTGTCCACTGCGACCCATCAGCGGGGTGTCTCAACATATTGTCTTGCTTACATTCTTCTTTGTGCCATCGCATCAATTTAGCATTTGTTTTGTTCATGAACAAACATTTTAGACGTGGTATTAGAGGAAAATACCACATCACCTTGGCAGGCACCCTCTTCTTGACACGCATCCCCTCAACATCGCCTGGATCATCTCGAGGGATCTTATACCGGCATGCGTTGCATACAGGGCATGAATCCAAATTTTCATACTCACCTCGATATAGGATGCAGTCATTAGGACAAGCATGTATCTTCTGTGCCTCTAATCCTAAAGGACAAACAACCTTTTTTGCCTAGTATGTTGTCTCCGGCAAGGTGTTACGCTCAGGGAGCAAGTTTTTTATAAGTTTCAGCAACTCCTCGAATCCCTTGTCAGATGAACCATTTGATGCCTTCCATTGCAACAATTCCAATATTGTACCCAACTTCTTTTGGCCTTGTTTGCAATCTGGGTACAACAATGTTTTGTAATCCTCCAACATACGCTTCAGATCTCTCGATTCTTTTTCTGTTTCGCAAACTTCCTCAGCTTCGCATAGCATCTGACCGAGATCATCTTCTACATCGTGTCCTTCAGCATCTTCTTCAGGCTCACCCATTGCAGTGTCATCAAAAAAGGCACCGTAATTGCCTGCAAAGTTAGGAATCCTGTCATCTTCTTCTTCATTATTACCCAGCATTATTCCTCTTTCTCCATGCTTGGTCCAAACATAATAGTTCGGCATGAAACCTCTACTGAACAAGTGACTGTGGATGGTTCTTGATGATGAGTAATCCTTCTCATTCTTGCAGTTTTTACATGGACAGTGAACGAAACCACCGTACTTGTGGTTCTCAGCAACTTTAATGAACTCATGCACACCATCAATGAACTCCATTGAACGCCGGTCTGTCATGTACATCCATTGCCGACTCATCTGGGTTCACATTTCATTTATTAACATCAAACTAGTGTCAACATAAACCATTTTTAAGTAAACATTGGAAGTAATAATAATAATAAATTGAATGAATCAATGATTGATTACGAAACAAATTAAATTTGAGTGTCATCAAAATTGTATACTATATATATATATATATTATGCATGCCTAATATAAAAATAAAATATTCCAAATCCTAACTATATATAAATAAATAGTTATCTTATGCCTAACAATTTATATAACAATAATATAATACCATAAAACTAAATCAGGTCCAAAATACATCTACAAATATTTATCATGTGTATAAACTAAATCAAATGCTAACTATATCCTCAAAATTAATTTGCTAAAGTATTGAAAACAATATTACTAATCTTTTAAAAAAATTGAAAAAATTTGCCCCCCCTCCCCTCACTCAGCTGCCATGAACAGTGAGTTCACGGCAGCTTGGAGGGGGGAAGGGGGCGGGGTATTTATAGTGTGGGCACAAAGGCACCGGTTGGTGCTCTTAAACTAGTGCCAAAATCTAGGCATGGGCACCGGTTCATGTTACCAACCGGTGCCTTTGTGAAGGGCACCTGGCGGCACCGGGTCATGGCAAAACCCAGTGCCATTGTCCGCTCCTCAGGCACTGGTTGGTGCCACCAACCGGTACCTATTCCTCCTTGTTCTTTTGGTACCGGTTGGTGGCACTAACCGGTGCCTATACATGGGTTTTGGAACCGGATAATGCTTTAACCCGGTACCAAACCTTTTGCCTTTGAGCGCCGCTGGCCAAAGGTACCAACTGCTATTGCAGCCGGTACTAATGCGTGGCAGCATCCAAGACGATACACGGGCGAACGGCACAAAAGATTGTGTCGCAGCATCCTGACAGATTCTGGATGTTCATTTGTTTCAACGATTCCCGTCGAGTCCTAAAGAATTTGGGCCTCCAACCAGTTCCATTGGAAGCTCCTTGAAATTAGCTTTCCATCCATGTAAAGAGCATCCAAAACGGACTCCATATGTGGCCTGGGCGTTGATTTTGGTGCGGGCTGCTTCTTGACTCCAAGATGAACTCGAACTTGAGTTTCTTTGGGCCTCCACCTTGGATACTCGAACCGAATCAACCTCGAGCCTCCTTCTTGATTTGGACACCCTAGATGGCCTTGTAGGATTCCATGCCATTCTTCAACCATGACCGTATCCATGGATATCATGTCCTCATCATGATGTTCTGGCTTGCCTAGGCAAAGTTGGGGAGATGTGCGTGGTCATCGGCAATCTGCCAGTTGACCTCGCGAACATGATCGCGCATGCGTCCACCATCCCTTCGGTGCCCCATCTAACGGATGATCTCTGCGCGCTCCTTCTCCAGCTGCCGCATGGCCTCTTTGAGCTCCTTCTCACGGTACCGTAGTTTGTCGGACCGTGGTGCCGGTGAGGCGCAAGAGCCATCCTCCGGCTTGTTGTCGGGATCAGCGAGTCCACCATAAAGCACTCGCATGATGGGTGGTGACTCACCTCACATGGTCCTGGTGGAGGTCATGGATGGATTTGGACACGTAGTCCACCATCCCGATGAACTCGGTGTTCGTCGTGTCAACAGACTCTGTCCGTTGTGCCAACGGGCTCGGTGTCCATCGGGCTTGGCGCCACGTGTCGCGTGCCGAGGCACAACATGTCCTGCGAAGTGTTGCTCAGGACAAAGGGGAATGCCGTATGAGCATTCTTGTCGAGGGTCCCAGGGGGCTCGTCTCTCCCCCAAAGAGTTCCGCTACCATGCTGACAAGCGAGATCAGAGGTCGATCGTCCCAGGATGGACCGAACAACGGCCGACATCACGAGCGTTGCCATTTCTGCTCTCGCACAGTTGGTGAGAGGGCATCGGGCATGTGGGGAGGCACTAGCCCCTGTGGCATCCAACCGCAGCCCCCGCAGGGATTCGACGATGAAATCGGAGCCATCGACATCGGGAGAGCAGTCGGAGGAGCAGACGCGCTCCAAACCGCCCTCCAAGTTGACAATGAAGCGTAGGCCTCCAAACCGCCCGGGGCTCAATCTGCGGCGATGATGGCCATACGCCACCTAGTGAAAGAAATGAATGAAATGCGCAAAGATCCCCTACCTGGCGCACCAACTGTTGGTATTTTTTTTGGCACCGGCAAGTTATTCTCGTGGATGCACTTTTAGTGGTGGATGGTAATGCAAGAAGACACAAGGATTTATACTGGTTCGGGCCGCCGGAAAGGCATAATACCCTACGTCCAGTTCGTGCTGCTCGTGTATCTTGCACTAGTTTGTAGTAGGGGTTACAAATAGTCGAGAGAGGGATGGGCGTCCCAAATCACTGAGTTCGGTGGAAAGGAAGAGTGTTCATGGCTCTTGTCTGGTTAGGGCAGCTGCCGGCGAGAAGCTGCCCAGACCTCCGCTTACCTCATTTCCAGTGGTCAGAGTGTGGTCGTGTGTTCCTAGAGGCGATCCGCGGTGAGCTGGATCTCCCTTGGGTCTCGTGTGTTTCCCGTGGGTCTCATGTGTTTTGCCTAGGCTCGATCCCTGCATAAGAACCCGTTCTCCTCCCTTTATACGACAAGGAGGAGAATGGTGTACAACCGTAGAGAGAGAGAGAGAGTCCGCGTGGTGCATTGTCCATCATGCCGGTCATCGTGGGTCCTCCAGACCCTGCCGTCGCCGCCCTCTGCCTCCGCAGCCAGGTCCGTCTGACCCCGTGGTCTGCGTAGTGGGACAACGCCTTAGGACATAACAGGAAGGGGCTCTCCACTGTGCCCTGTGTCAACACAGGCGGCGGCAGAGGATGCCCGGTCCCCTGTCTGCCTGTGCCGCTGTTAGTCCCGCATGGTGCAGATCGTGTTGGGTCCCTGCTACAGATCGGGCGTAGCCTCCACATTCGCCCCGTCGCCTGATGAGGTGGGGCCCAGGTGATAGGTCAGGTGAGAAGCGGATTCCTTCCTTAGGTCGGGTGGAAGGAATCCTCCTCCTTAGGTCGGACGAGGGGTGCCCTCCGTATAGGCCGGGCTCGTTGATATCGCTATCAGCTTTCCTAATGGAGCGACTGGGCTCCCTAATCCTCCGTCCTTAGGTATCCAGGACATTTATAACCGACAGCATTCAATAAAAATGAAAGATCGGGGAATTGATGTTAATAGATATTTAGCACGAAATGATAATGAGATATTTCTGTTTTAGCAGCTGATCAATAATTTCTGTTGCATATGGCTGATCGATCTCTCTTCTCTCCACCTGTCTATGCAGCGGCTCCTACAGCTCCTGAAGCAGCTGGGTCCATGTCATCATCCTTGTGAAATTTTAGCGTAGCGCCTAGAATTGGGCACAGCATGGTTCTCTTTTTCTTCTTTGGCTTGTCTTTTCGCAAAAGCTGCAGCAGTTAGATCTCAAAATAATAAGACACGCAGTGTGATACAGACTTGCACTGCCAGTTTACATGTACTATAGCAAGGGAGCTTTCATGGTTACAAAGTAAAATCCCAAGAGAATATATCAATTACAGCTGACCTTCTTGATTGTTGTTTTCATCTGGCTCTCAAGTGTCCCTTTCTTTTGTAGCATGTACTCCCTCAGCTCATGGTTATCCATGGCTTCCATCCTGGCCATCTTTCAATTAACAATAAATGGTTATATGAGATCAGTGTATGAATGGTACCAACCAAGATAGATTTTACCAAATTGATTTGGCAACAAAGTAGACGAGTAGTTCAAATCCTGTCTCTCTCTCTCTCTGCTTAGTGTGATTAATATGCTCTTCATACACAACATGGCGGGAAAGTAAAAACAAAAAGACAGCTTCTGTAATACAATATAACACACCAACAACTGCTGTAGTGCTGCCAATTACCATAGAATTTGATTCTTCAGCTTCTTGCCTTATGGCCATACGGGCTGTGTTGGCGACATCTTTCTTTTCCAGCAAAGACAGCAGCTTCTTGCCCTTGCCTCCTTGAGCCATACTAGGCAATAGAGGATCCAAGACTTCTATGGTTTTGAAGTTCTTAACTCTTAGCTTTGCAGAACTCAAGGAATGATCAGGCCTATTTATAGTGGAGAATAAGTTTAACTAACTGATTACCCTTGTTCCTTTTTCATATAAAGATACTGAAGAAAGGTCATGGAACTTTCTTGACATTTTTCATGCTTTAGAGTGTGAGTGGCTGCCAATAAGGTCTTTACAGTTTTCAGAATGTCATGAGGCAGTTGATAGATTCAGAATTTAAGGAGGCTCGATCACATGGATTTCTTGAGTAGTCCTGTGTTAGCATATTGTTTGTTTGGCATCTATGGATTCTTAGCTCCTGCTATATTTCTTTTGCTTTGTTTAAGAACTAATAATGCTATCATGAGACGGCAGTTAAAGTTACAGGTAGTTTCAGTTAACTCTCTTTGTGGTCCTTAATTTCTGGAATGACAGTAGTATTACGTTTCAGGGAGACGCTGCTTCTTTGGCTCTTGATAAATATACGCTACTGCACTCTACTTCCTTATTCGTGGATAACATGAAAAATGATATTTATATTAGTACATTATTACTTTTCACTGAATTTTACGATTTGTTTTTTTTGCAGCCATTGTTTGTGGAATAGTTAACCGTTTGTTTTGTGTGATATTTCTCTAGACCTGATTATATGGATCGTGGGCCTCAGGAAACCGACTCAACCTGCTAGGGAAAAAAACTGGTCCAACCAGAGACGTCCAGACCTGACTTGTTCAAAGAAGTCTCGGGCTCCAATTCCTAGCCCGCCGCAACTACTAGATTAGGCGCAGGCTGCAATATTTGACCCATAAACCGGCCAAACGTAAAAAATCCGGCCAAACACGAAACAACCTGACCCGACATGTGCACGCGGTAAGTACGAGTAGAAATTTTTGGGTCTGGCGTTGTTGAGCTATGGTCAGCCTCACAAAAATTTCATCAGATCTTTTCTAAACCTTACCTGATCCTAACCTAGCTTGCACTGTGCTCAAGTCTGTATATGATTCTCTACTTACCATGCTAAGTGGAATGTCGACAGCAAGTTTCAAAACATTACATAGATATATCTATTTATATATTATAAGAATCCAAAATAATTAAAATTAGTATGTAACAAGACTATATATATACTTGATCCAAAACAATTGAAATTAGTATGTAACAAGACTAGTTTAGCCCTATTCCTCACAAACCATCTTTAAAGTTCACATGTCAGAAAAATTGTTTGACGAAGGCTAGGGGCGGACACATCTCGGTCCACCCCGCTATCCAATTCCGCCCCGCCATGCAATTTTTTAACACTGTGGCACCATCTACCCACCTTCGTGTACCCGCGCGGTGATTGGTCCTTCCCCGATCTTCGCGGAGATGGATTCCCCTCCCTCCGCGCCATCACCGGACACCACCAATCACGCTAATCTTCCATCCCCATCCATTTTTCCGGCCACCCGAGATCGCGCACCCCTCCGCTCTCTCCTGTGGGCTGCGCCCACTCGCCTCCTCCCCTCCCCCTTCCCACTCCGACGACGGAACGGCCAGCGGAGCCAGGCGGGGCCGCGGCTCGCGACCAGCGCGGCCGGGCAGGGGCGCGCGCAGCCCCGCGGCGAGCGTGCGGCAGCCCCGGTTGCTTGGCGCCGGCGACGGAAGCAACGGGATAGAGGCGACCTGGGCGCGGCGGTCTAGCCGTCGTCGCTGCACCAACGCTTCACGAGTGCCGTCTGCACCAGGCCTCTGTGTCGGCCCTCGCCCCGTCCGCCGGCACCGGGCCCTGCGACGCGCCGTCTTCCACGGTCGCCGTCCCGTCGCTGTCGCCTGCGTGCCCCGACGGCGCTGCGACGGTTCTACGGCTTCCCCTCCAACATCGTCACGCTCCCTGGCGCGAGATGCCCTTCCTCCCCGCCGCCCGGCTCCTACCTCGACTTCCAGCGCCTCCTCCCCGCCGTGGACGCGCGCGGGGGGCGGAGATCGAGGAGCGCAGTGCGGGAGGACGAGCGGGCGCGGCGCAGGAGCGGCCAGCCGCCTCGCGTCCTCAGGTTTACTCTCCTCCCTCTATTTCTCCCTTCTCTCGGACTCTCCACCTTCCTTCCCTGGCGGCAACGACTGGGCGAGCGGCGGCGCCATTGTCACATCTTCGCCAAGCTCTTTGCCGGCGACGAGCATGTCCAGGTATGCCCGCCCCTTCTCTTTCCTTCTGCTGTGCGAGATGGAGCATCCCGAGCCCTAACAAAACTATTTGTTTTCGGATACGAATCCAGTTGCAATATATTACCTACTAACTTCGATTTCCTTTGCAAAAATTATCGGATGTATATGTGTACACCCATGTCCTATGCTGGTTCCACCCCTGTTCCGATTCGTATAGTATGTTTGTTGCGGATTTGCTTGCTGTGGTGTGTGTGTTTTGGGAAGGGGTTGCTAAATGTGAGAGGTTTCTTTGTTAGGATTTTTTTCTTTTAAACATGCCCATTTTATACATTCAGAAGTACTATAGCACTGAAAACTAGAATCATATTCTCTCATCTGAATGCTTATGTGAACTTGTGTGACGGAACCACCAAATTAAAACTGTAATTAAGCATAATGACCGTCATTTGAACACATCGGGCTCATTAGATTAACGGCTTAATTTGGCGATCCTTTCTCAACCCACGTCCCGATCGAAACATCACCGATAGTCCCACGCGAAGGTGGGCGCAGATTGTACAAGCACGACACATATTTGAAAATACAACAAATATACATAATACTTTACTTTAAGTTTTACAAACCAAGAGTGAATAAATATATAATTTATAAACTTTGCATTACTGAAATCCGGATTCAACTAGAGGGAAGAGGGCCTACATCTAACAAAAGTGTGCCCTATGGAGATCCCTAACTAAACGTCTGGCTCCACAAGCTCCCATCCCTCTGCATCCCGGCGGATGAACTTGGCATAGTAGGGACAGAAGTCTACGTCTGCGTGTCCTGAAATAATTGTGGCAACAAACCCTGAGTATACTAATACTCAGCAAGGCTTACCCGACCAGTGGGTATAACTTAGCCCACATATCTAGACATGCAAGGCTTTTGGCTGGTGGTTATTTTCCAGAAAATAGTGACTAATATTATTCCTCACCTTCCTTATTTTAGCCCAAGTTCTATATAGATTAACATAGTCTAACATTTGCATAACCAAATCTAGAGCAACATAGAGGAACAAAAAGTAATAATTCATATGTTCATCAATATGGGCATAACTATATTTCCATCTCAACACTACGCTGCGACGCAGTGACCAAGGTGCTCATATCCGAGAGTGACTGACGGCGAATCGATTCGTTTTAACCTTGCAAGGTGGACCTAACCAACACGGCACGTATTTGCCCCGTCGGACTATACATGCCAACCATTCCCCTCCCCGCCTCGAACTACAGGAACCAGCCCAACGGCATATGGTTAGCCGAGCTCAACGTGAGACCACCAAAAGTAAACATATGCATCCCAATTTTCCGCGACTACTCGACTCGCCCCAGGAGTTGGGTGCGGGTTCCAGTACTTTCGAAGCAAGGCAGTACTCGGCTTACCGGTTTCGACTACCTCCTACTCCCGGTATGCGGTTAGTACAGTTCAAACATGATCAGCAGGGCCAACAACGGCTCGGTCCTTAACCGACACAGGCGGAACTACACTTCTCCCGTCCTATCTCAAGTTCTAACCTTTCTTTCATTTCAAGACTTCCACCCATAAATTAGTAACTCATATCTGGAATTATAAACTATCCTATATCTCGCGAGTAACCAAGAATTACTCGTCTTCTACCGAACCCTATCTAGCATAGCATGGCTAACTTCCTATACATACTAGTACATCTCAAGGACACCTAGGGTTCCTGCAACTAGGGTTTCAAACAACTCCTATACTTAATGCATAAGTAATAATTACATATATATAGGTGTCATAATTTAAATTAAAAGGATGTGCACCGGGGCTTGCCTTGCGCCTGTTGCTCAACACTAGGATCAACCGGGCCTTGGGCCGGGTGCTCACACCTCTCCTCCTGGGCTTGCACCGGCTGCTCCTGCGGTGCCGCAATCACCTCAAATACGGCGCCCTCAGTTGCGGATGCTACACGTATGCATATGAAATAAATGAGTGCAGCCCAAAATTGTAACGATTTTACTTCAACTGGAATACCCTGCAGACTGTCCGTGCCCAAGTGGCGGACCTTCCGCCATATTATTCTACCAACCCTCAGAACTAAGTACTTCTCTGGACAAACTTTAGCCTAAACGGCGGACTGTCTGCTCCCCCTTAGCGGACCGTCCGCAATGCTCCTACCCATCCCCCCAGAGACAACAACGTCTCTGGAACAAATTCCAATCCTACCAGCGGACCGTACGGCCACCCTTGGCGGACTGTCCGCAGTTCACGTAACCCATCCACCAGAGACGGCAACGTCTCTGGGCAAACTCCTAGTCTCTACTGCGGACTGTCCGCGCCCAAGTGGCGGACCGTCCGCAGTTCAAACCTGCGAACTTCCAGAAACGACATCGTCTCTGGACAAACCTCAAGCTTCAACGGCGGACCGTCCGCTCCCCTATAGCGGACTGTCCACAGGCAACTCTATTAAAATACCAGAGACAACATCGTCTCTGGACGAAACCTAATCTGACCGGCGGACTGTCCGCGCCTCCCAGGCGGACCGTCCGCGACACCTAACTTCTAACCCGCGCCGCAAGCGGCAGCAAGTGCGGCGGCGACAGCGGTGGCCGCTCACCGACACCGGCGACACACTATGGAAGGGGAAAGAGACCGAAAAGCACAAGGAACTCACCACAAATCCATTCCCGTGGTTGGTTCGAACGGAGGATGACCGGAGAGGCAGATCGATGGTGGAGCAAAGCTTCGAGCAATTCCAATGACTTCCGGCGGTGGTAGGGAAGGATTCCGGCTGTGAGGAACCGGTCTAGAGGTTTGGAAAGGTGGAGGGGTGCCGAGGAAGGTTCCCGCGCGAGGAATCGAGGTTCGGTGGCCGGAGGAAGGAAATCTAAGGAAGGGGCGACGATGGCGCGGGAGCTCGAGCTCCGCTCGGCTCTAGTCGAAGTGAGGAGGAAGAGAGAAATGACAAGTGGGTCCCACACCCATCCAGATAAATATCTGGGCGATGCCTGGCGGACTGTCCGCCGTCCCCTCGCGGACTGTCCGCGAGGCGGGTGTTACAATCCTACCCCCTAAAAGAAATCTCGCCCCGAGATTTAATGAATGGCTAAAGGGAGAGTTAAAAATTGGTGTGTACCTCGATATGCTTGTAGCAATTCTGGACATTTAGCCCGAACAAATTCTTCCGTCTCCCATGTAGCTTCCCGCTCGGAGTGATTACTCCATTGCACCTTATAGAAGTCACTAGTCTGATTCCGAGTGACCCTGGTCTTGTGATCCACAATTTTGATTGGATACTCCGGATAGACAAGATCGGGTTCCAGTTGCAATTTTTCTATATCAATAACCTTCTCTGGAACACGGAGGCATTTCCGGAGCTGAGAGACATGGAAAATATTGTGAACCGCGGATATTTGGGCAGGAAGTTCCAGGCGATATGCTACCGGCCCACACCGCTCAATGATAGGAAAAGGCCCAACATAGCGAGGGGCGAGCTTTCCCTTCACTCCGAATCTCTGGATTCCTTTCAATGGAGATACCCGCAAATATACATGGTCTCCCACTTGGAATGTGACGGATTGACGTTTCTTGTCCGCATAACTTTTTTGTCGAGACTGGGCTATTTTCAAATTCTCCTGTATGAATCGGACTTGTCCTTCTGCCGCACTGACCATCTCAGGGCCGAACACACTTCTTTCTCTGGCTTCTGACCAATTCACTGGAGTTCTACACCTCCGCCCATACAATGCCTCAAAAGGAGCCATTTTGATGCTTTCCTGGTAACTGTTGTTATAAGAGAATTCCGCTGGAGGTAGGCATTCATCCCATTTCTTGCTATAAGAGAGCACACAGGCTCTAAGCATATCCTCCAGAACTTGATTGATCCGCTCAGTTTGACCATCGGTCTGGGGATGATAGGCTGAGCTGCAAATAAGCTGAGTACCTAGAGACGCATGCAACTGTTCCCAGAAACGGGCAACAAACTGTGAGCCTCTGTCAGAAATAATTGTCTTGGGTACACCATGAAGACTCACAATCCGAGCAATATATATCTCAGCATATTGATGAGATGAATAGCGTGTCTTGACTGAAGAAAATGAGCGGACTTAGTGAGGCGGTCAACGATAACCCAAATAGAATCATATCCCTTTGACGTTGGAGGCAAACCAACAATGAAGTCCATACTAATATCCTCCCACTTCCACGAAGGAATATCCAAAGGCTGTAGCATACCAGTAGGTTTGAGATGACTTGCCTTGACTCTTCGACAGATATCGCACTCGGACACATATTTGGCGACCTCACGTTTCATCCTGGTCCACCAGAACTGCTGCTTAAGATCTTGATACATTTTGTTACTACCCGGGTGAATGGAATACCTAGAAAGGTGAGCCTCATCAAGAATTTGTTTCCGAAGCTCAAAGTTCTTAGGCACTACTAACCAATCTTTAAACCAAAGAACCCCCTCACTATCTTGATGGAAGCATTGCACCTGGGGATCATCCTCACTGAGTCGTTGCCTGATCTTACCTATGCCCACATCATTCTTCTGAGCAGCAATAATATGATCTCGAAGTGTAGGTGTGAGGGTAATATTAGCAAGTGTGCCCTCAAACACAATAGCCAAGTCCATCTTCTCCATCTCTTGGCACAAGGTTTCATGCAGAACTGTAGCGGACACACAGCTACAACTTGCCTTGCGACTCAAGGCATCGGCTACCACGTTAGCCTTGCCCGGGTGATAATGAATTTCCAGATCATAATCTTTAATCAACTCTAACCACGGCCTCTGGCGCAAATTGAGCTCACTCTGGGTGAAAATATACTTAAGAATCTTGTGGTCTAAGTATATATCCACTGGATTTCCCAGAAGGTAATGGCGCCAGATCTTTAATGCATGCACCACCGCTGCTAATTCCAGATCATGAGTGGCATAATTCTCTTCATGCCGTCTGAGGGCTCTGGAGGCATAGGCGATCACTCGTTGATCCTGCATAAGGACGCAGCCTAGGCCCGTTCCTAATGCATCATAGTACACATCAAAAGGCCGGGTAATATCTGGCTGAGCGAGGACAGGGGTAGACGTCAGAAGTCTTCTCAGAGTCTGAAAAGCCTGCTCACATTTGTCGTCCCAGATAAATCTCACCCCTTTCTTGAGTAGTTCAGTCATGGGTCTAGCAATTTTTGAGAACTCCGATACAAACCAGTGATAATAGCCTGCCAGCCCAAGGAAACTCAGGACCTCTGAAACAGACTCTGGAGTCTTCCAATTCAGAACATCCTGAATCTTGCTAGAATCAACAGAAATCCCCTTGTCTGAGATGATGTGGCCCAAGAACTGGACTTCCTTAAGCCAGAAGTCACATTTGCTAAATTTGGCATACAGCTTGTGCTCCTGCAAGCGCTGAAGCACAATGCGGAGATGCTCTGCATACTCTTCCTCATTCTTGGAGAATATCAGAATGTCGTCAATGAAAATCACGATGAACTTATCTTGCTCAGGCATGAATACCGAGTTCATGAGATACATGAAATGAGCAGGGGCATTCGTTAGCCCGAAAGACATGACCAGATATTCAAAAAGTCCGTATCTGGTGGAAAAAGCCGTCTTGGGAATATCCTCAGCTCTAATCTTTATCTGATAATATCCGGAGCGGAGATCAATCTTGGAAAACACTTTGGCCCCGAATAGCTGACCAAACAGAATATTAATCCGGGGAAGGGGATATTTATTTTTGATTGTGACGGCATTCAGAAGTCTATAGTCCACACATAACCTGAGGCTTTCATCTATCTTTTTCACAAAGAGTGCAGGACAGCCCCAAGGTGACATGCTAGGATGGATATAGCCCTTATCAAGCAATTCCTGTAATTGTTTCTTTAACTCCGCCAGCTCATTGGGTGACATTTGGTAAGGCCTCCTAGAAATCGGTGCCGTACCCGGTTGCAATTCAATTGTAAACTCCACGTCACGATCAGGTGGCATTCCAGGCAAATCATCCGGGAAAACATCCGGATATTTACACACCACTGGTATATCTGCTAGCTTCTTACCCTCAACCTGATTCACCGTAGGTGTCAAAGACATATGATCTTTCAAATGTAAAGTCATACACTCATGAATAGAAGATTTGATGTGCACAGATTGTGAGGTCGTGTCCAGACTAACCCCCTGACCCTCCATCTAGTTCATACCCAATATAATATCTATCCTTTGGGTTGGTAACATTATCAGGGCCATAGGAAAAAAAATTCCTTGTAACTGTAGGGGTACTTGCTTAACGAACTGATTGGTGATTAACTTTCCCCCAGGCGAATGAATATGGTATGGCTTGGGCATGCTTTCAATCTTTAACCCCAGTCTAACAACACACCCCTTGCTAATAAAGGTATGAGACGCCCCTGAATCAAATAATACTGTAACGGGTTGTTCATTTACTGAGAACGTACCCGCCATCACTGGAGCTCCCTCAGGAATGCCCTCGAGGGTGGTGTAGTGCACTTGCCCCGGCTTGAAGTGGGCCACACTCTGCTTCTGACCCTGCTGACTCGATTGCTGGCCTTGCTTGGGTGGAATTGTACAGTTCCGTGCAAAATGACCTAGCTGTCCGCAGTTGTAACACGGAAACAGGTTGGGGCGCAACCCCGGCTGCTGCACCCAGACCTTCTGCTCATTCTACTGAGGAGCAGGAGACCTGACTGTCCCCTGTGGCTGAGTGTACTGAGGGGGCCTGTATCCCCACTGCTGCTGTGGCTGGTGCTGAAAGGGGGCTCGCTGTGGGCCCGACTGCACCAAGCAAAACCTCTGAGGGACACTGCTAGAAGATCCCGCTGCCGGCGCCTTTCTCTTCTTTTCTGCCTTGTGAGCTAGGTGGGCGTCCTCCTGTATGATAGCCTCGTTGACTAGCTCACTGAAACTGTCGAACCTGACCATCGCCAAGCGATCCTGGAGCTTGCTACTGAGCCCCTGCCGGAAACAGGCCTGCTTCTTCTCATCAGTGTCCACATGGTACCCGGCATACTGTGATAGAGTGTTGAAGGCCTGGGAATACTACAGCACACTGTTATTGCCCTACTTCAGGGCCAAGAACTCTGTGAGCTTCCTTCTAATCACCCCTGCTAGAATGTGATGTGCCCTGAAGGCTTCCTTGAACTGTGCCCAAGTGAACCGGGTGTCCGCGGGGAACATTGCCACATGATTGTCCCACCATGTGCGTGCTGGGCCCCAAAGCTGCTGAGCGCCAAATCCTGCCTTGTCCCCATCATTGTACTGGTGCAGGGTGAATTTGAACTCAATAGTCCGAAGCCAGCTGTCTGCCTCCAGTAGTTCATCCGCCTTATGGAAGAGCGGTGGTTGAGTAGCCAGAAACTCTGGATATCCAGGAGCAGGCGGCTGGTGGTGATGTCCAGGCTGCGGCGCTCTGCCCTGCGCCACAAGCTCACGGAGGAGTGTCGTCTGCTCATCGCGCCCAGTGAGCATGGTCGTAATGGCCTGGGCCAACTCAGGAGGGTTCGGTGGTTCTCCCATTCTGCATTCAACCATGACAAGGTTAGTTCCATTATTCGGATAAATTAAAACATTACCAATAGTAACTAATCCTTTCTATTCATGGCACAATGCAGAATGTAGAGCTTCAAAACAATCCTGAACGATGCTAGCAGGCGCGGCTAGGCGATCGATCGGCGCAACCGGTCGGTCTAACCGATCAGCCCTGGTCCAGCCGAAAATGGTATTGCGGACCGTCCGCAATACATGGGCGGACTGTCCGCTTTACCAAAATTCCAGCTGACCGAACTCACATTTTGAACTACTTGTCCATTTGCAAATTTGCACAAAAGGACTTTAGTTTTAATTAGTTTTTGACTTGATTTTGGCTGAAGTTCAATTGAGCACATGTCAATTGAAGTACCTCTCATGAGCAAACTAAAATTTTGTGCATATTTTTGAATTAAATTTTGAGTAGCTTTTCACTCCTTTTTCTTTCTCCTTTAATTTCTTTTGTATAATTTGTCTTTTATTTGACTCTTTCTCTTTGAATTAATTTCCCAAATTTTTCTTTTTAGTTTAACTAAGGTACATTGATTGTATTTAAATGTACTGACACCTGAGGTGTCACAGCCTACCCCCCTTAAAAAGAATCTCGTCCCGAGATTGGATGATTGATTTGAGGTAGGGAAAAAAATGGTATACCTGAGGTGGAGCTAAGAAAACCTGGATAATGTCGATTAAGATAATCTTCCGTCTCCCAGGTGGCTTCTTCTTCAGTGTGATGAGACCACTGAATTTTATACATTTTTACCACCTTTCGACGAGTACCTCTCTCTTTTTGATCCAGAATTCTGAGTGGATATTCTGTATATGAGAGATCGGGCTCCACTAAAATTTCTTGTTGATCAATGATTTCCGTAGGAACTCGAACACATTTCTTGAGTTGGGATATGTGGAAAACATTATGGACGGCGGCGAGCCGTGAAGGAAGTCGCAAACGATAAGCCACGGGTCCACATTCTTCAATGATTTCATATGGCCCGACATAGCGAGGTGCTAGCTTACCCTTGACTCCGAAACGTTGGACACCTCGAGTTGGTGATACTTGTAAATAAACATGGTCACCAACCATGAACTTCAAAGGATCCCTTCTTTTATCAAAATAACTCTTTTGCCGAGATTGGGCCGCTCGGAGATTTGCTTGTACTATTTTTACTTTCTCCTCAGCCTCGACCACTAATTCGGGTCCAAATATTTGACGTTCTCCAGTCTGGGACCAACTTAAAGGAGTTCGACACCGTCGACCATACAAGGCCTCGAATGATGCCATCTTCAGACTGGCCTGATAGCTGTTGTTATAAGAAAACTCAGCCAAAGATAAACATATGTCCCAGTTCTTGTCATAATGGATAACACATGCTCGAAGCATATCCTCAAGAATTTGATTCACTCTTTCGGTCTGTCCGTCAGTCTGTGGATGGTAAGCTGAGCTTTGAATTAATTTAGTTCCGAGAGCCTCTTGGAGCTGCTCCCAAAACCTTGCCACAAACTGGGGACCACGATCCGAGATAATCACTTTGGGGATACCGTGTAGACAGACTATCCGATCGATATAGATTTCAGCATATTTCTTGGCTCGATATTCAGTATGTACTGGAATAAAATGAGCGGTCTTTGTGAGCCTATCGACAATGACCCAAATGGAATCATGATGCTGAGAAGTATTTGGTAAGCCCACTATGAAGTCCATGCTGATATCTTCCCATTTCCAAGACGGAATTGGCAGTGGTTGGAGAGTTCCAGCAACCTTCAAGTGACTAGCTTTCACTCTCTGATAGGTGTCACACTCTGCTGACATATTTGGCAATCTCTCTCTTCATGCGAGTCCACCAAAAATTTTGTTTTAGATCTTGGTACATCTTGGTGCTACCCAGATGAATAGAGAATTTAGAGAGATGTGCTTCGTCAAGGATTTGTTTCCGCAGCAAGTGATTTTTGGGAACGACAAAGCGATCCTCGAACCACAAAATTCCTTTATGGTCCACTCGGAAACACTTGTATTTATTTTCACCTTCTGCTACTTGCTGTTTGATGATGCCAACACTTTTGTCATGTAATTGTGCCATGATGACCTTGTCATAAAGTGTCGGTTCCACCGAAATATGATTCAAAGAGCCCTAAGGAATGATTTCCAATTTCAGCTTTTGCATTTCAGCACACAATGTGTCATTATACGACTCCACTGAAAGGCAATTGCAGTGAACCTTGCGACTGAGCGCATCGGCTACAACATTAGCCTTGCCCGGATGATAATGAACTTCCAGGTCATAATCTTTGATTAATTCCTGCCATCTTCGTTGCCTCATATTCAGCTCACTTTGAGTGAAAATGTATTTGAGACTCTTATGGTCGGTATAGATATTGCAATGAGTGCCCATAAGATAATGTCTCCAAAGCTTGAGAGCATGAATTACTGCGGCTAGCTCAAGATCATGAGTGGGATAGTTTAGCTCGTGTGGCCGAAGAGCTCGGGAAGCATATGCTATAACCCGATTGTCTTGCATTAGAACACAACCAAGACCAGTACCTGAAGCATCACAATAAACGTCGTAGGGTTTATTGTTGTCAGGTTGAGCCAAGACTGGTGCAGTGGTTAGATGTGCTCTCAATGTATGGAATGCTTCATCGCACTTTGCATTCCATTTAAACTTGACATCCTTCCTTAGTAGTTCTGTCATGGGCTTAGCAATTCTGGAGAAGTCCGGAATAAATCTGCGGTAATACCCCGCCAAGCCGAGAAAACTGCGAATCTGATGAACTGAAGTAGGAGGTTTCCAGTCCATCACTTCTTGTACTTTGCTGGGATCAACTGAGATACCTTCACTGGATATAGTGTGACTCAGAAACTTGACTGTGTCCAGCCAGAAACTTGACTCGATACCTTCACTGGATACAGCTTATGATCTCTGAGATGCTGAAGAACAATAAGCAGGTGTTGTTCATGTTCTGCCTCATTCTTGGAATAGATCAGAATGTCGTCAATAAAAACCACGACAAACTTGTCAAGTTCCGGCATGAATACCGAGTTCATAAGATACATGAAATAAGCTGGCGCATTGGTGAGACCGAAAGACATAACCAAGTATTCATAGAGACCATATCTGGTTGAGAAAGCGGTCTTGGAAATATCACAAGGCCGGATTTTAATTTGATGATAACCCGAACGAAGATCAATCTTGGAGAAGATCTTTGCTCCAGCCAACTGATCAAACAGTACATCAATGCGGGGAAGTGGATATTTATTTTTGATGGTCACCGCATTGAGAGGCCAGTAGTCAACACACAACCTCAGACTGTCATCCTTCTTCTTTACGAATAATGCTGGGCAACCCCAGGGTGAAGCACTTGGGCGAATAAAACCCTTGTCTAGAAGTTCTTGCAGCTGGATTTTTAGTTCAGCTAATTCTTTAGGCGGCATTCGGTACGGCCTTTTTGAAATAGGTGCTGTACCAGGCTGAAGTTCAATAATAAATTCGATATCCCGGTCTGGTGGCATACCAGGTAAATTGTCCGGGAACACATCTGCATATTCACGGACTTCCGGAATATCTTTGAGACGTATATCTTTCATGGCATAGGCACAAGAGTTGTTGCATTGGTGATGAGGTAAATATAGAACCGAATGACCATGAGTTGGAGAATTTATTTCAATAGCTCGGGAAGAGATATCTAACATTACCCCATATCTTTTCATCCAATCCATTCCCAGAATAACATCCATACCTTCTAGTGGCAACAAGATTAAAGTGGTAGGAACAGTTTTACTACCCAGACTAAGTGGCGCATTATGAACGATTTGGTTTGATGCGACTTTACCACCCGGAGTAGATATCATGAATGACCCTTTCGTGTGACAGAAATCTAACCCAACCCTTGCTCCAAATTTAGAACTAATGAAGCTATGAGATACACCAGAATCAAATAAGATAACTGCAGGGTGATGGTTTATAGAAAAGGTACCCGACATAATTGGTGCTCCCTCAGGAAGGTCAGCAAGGCTGGTGAAGTTAAGTCGGCCCTGTCTGACTTGAATGGTTTGCCTCTTGCCCCTGTTCTGATCATTTCTGCGAGAAGCCTGCCCTTGAGATTGTCCCGCCTGGGGGCACATCTTGGCAAAGTGATCCGGACTCCTGCATCTGAAACAGCGGTTGTTGTTGTCAGGGCGAGCGGCTGACTGAGTATTCGGCCTTGGGCCGTTCTGCTGCTGCGGAGGTGCAAATCGGGCTTGCTGAGGAAACCCGAATCGAGTCTGCTGCTGCTGTTGGGGAGGCCGAATAATCCAATGCCCTGGCTGAGGGGCCTTCTGAGAGGGTGCGGGTGGGTTATTCTGCACAATACGATACCTCGATGCGGAGGCACTCGAGGGTCCAGCAGGTGCCTTGCGCTTCTTTTTAGCGTGGTGAGCATGAATAAGATCCTCCTGGGAGTTAGCCATATTCACCAATTCATTGAAAGAGTCCGCACGGACAAGATTTAGCCTTTCTTGTAACTTGGTGCAAAGGCCTCGACGGAAGCGTTCACGCTTCTTAGCATCGGTATCCGCGTGATGTCCAGCATATTGACACAATTGATGGAATACTTGGGCATACTGCACCACAGTACGAGTGCCCTGAGTTAAAGCCAAGAATTGGTTGAGCTTGCGGTCAAGAAGTCCAGCTGGAATATGGTGATCTCGAAAAGCCAATTTGAACTCATTCCAATTCACCACATGATCAGCCGGTAGCATCCCGTGGTAATGATCCCACCACATACGAGCTGATCCGCGAAGCTGTTGCGCGGCGTAGTGAGTCTTGTTCGCTTCGGAACAAGGAGTAGTCAATAGAGAAAACTTGGACTCGATTGTGCGAATCCAAGCGTCCGCGTCCAGAGGCTCATCCGCTTTATTGAACAGCGGAGGCTGAGTACTGAGGAAATCTTGGTAGCTCGCTTCTTGTGCGTGATGAGCATGATGCCCACCCCGCGGGTGTTGCTGAGCTTGAACCAACTGCCACAAAATTTCCGTCTGGGCGACAAGAACCTCCGCGATACCCACTGGTGGAGGAGGTGGAGGTGGATCGCCATTCCCCCCAGCTCCAAAACCACTCGGGGTGCCTCGAGTTAATCCAACCATCTAAAATGTGAGTACTTTTGCATTAGGCTCAACATTATCATCATTTCAAATGGAATTTACAACTCAAATTGACATGGAAGTAATGGAAATCGCTTTAATCATGTTGTGCAGCAAAACCAGTGATATGAAAACGCTCATAACTGGAGTTCTGTACAAGATATAAACTTGAAACTTTTACAGGAGATAAATAATTTCATGAGCTACAACTTTGGTAGTCATCACCAAGTCAGATTCCAAAAGTAGGTTAGTCGAAAAATTCATTTACTCCTTCTCTGGTTTTTCTGTTTTACAGAAAACAGAGCTTCTGTATTTTGTGATTATCTCCTGCGATACTGATCCGTTTGAGCTGAAATTTTGCGAGTATTTTCACGATGAAATTTGGAACAACTTTTGTATTCAACTCAGAAGCTAAATCAGAGAGGAAAGGATGATAAAAATTCGAACTAGCTGCTGCATTCAGCTTTTCACAGATCACCGATATTTCACATTAGTAGCATTTGAGGTTCATTACATACATCATCCTCCCATTTCTACTTGGTTACTTCTAACATCAATACTAAGGGGGTTACTCAACTCTAAGTTAGCCTAGTAGCCATGATCCAAAAGTAGGCTACACTAAGAGGAGTCTACAAAAGCTAGAAAACCGCGCCTCGGTCTACATGTTGACCGATGCCTCACTCGCCGCGGGAGTGTGAACCTCAACCGGTGCGGGCTGCAGCGCCTGGTCCTCGGAGTCCATCTCTGAAACGCCCTCGATCTCCTAGGGCTCGTCCTCATCGTCCACCTGCATCTCGTTGGGGGGTGCGTGAAGGGCATCCTGCGCGTGCTGTATCGCGTGGAGCTGCCCCTGGGCCTCGTCCAACTCAAGCTGCAGGTCGTGGAACTGGTCCTCCAAAAAGTTGATCGTAGCGTCACGATCCATCACCGTGTCCTGAAGCTCGTGAACCTGGCCGTGGAGCTAGGCGATAAGAGTAGCCCTGCTCTCGAGCTCGGTACTGGCCTCCTGAAGCTGCCCATCTCTCAGCTGGACCGCCAGGTGCAAGGCCTGAGCGTGGTCCACCAACTGAGCGATGGCGTAACTCTGGTAAGTGTGAAGTCTGTAAAGACCATCCAAGCACATCGCTGTCGTCCGAAGTGCCCCGACCGGGTCAAGGGTAGCGACCACGTCCACGTGTGCCATCCGGTCGAGCCAAAGCGGGTCTGCCGGGTCAGGTGCAGGGAACAACCCTAACGCTGGTCAGAACCACCTCCAGAGGGTGCGAAGAGCAAAAAGTGGTCATCGCCCTCATGGCGGTAAGCTCCCAAGTGTCCAGCAGGTAGTGACCGACTACCTGAGTCATGATCGGCTCCCACCCGTTGAGCGGGTGCTGCGGGATCACCATCGTCACACTGCAGCGACGAACTCCGTCCTCCACAAACTCGTGGCCATCGTAAATCGGTGGCTGGAGGTAACCGGCTGCACTCAAAAGCTCCCAAAGACGGCGAGGAAAACCGTCCCAGTGCAAGCAAGCGGAGTGCACGTGCCCCTGCGCGTCAACAACCAGCAGCTCCTCCATCTGTCCCAAACAAAGACCGATGGATCAGCCGATGGTAACAAGGAATAGCTGACTCTGGACAGTGAAAGAAATTGCCAAAATGATAGATATTTTGCTCCAAAAATTATCAAAAATTTACAAAAGCTCCCTAGGATAATCAAGAACAATTCATCTAGCCAACACTAAGATCAATTCGGACTCTAAGGGGGTGATATGCTCAGGTTTTCAGAGTGACGTCAACCAGAAAAACTGGGTGTCCAGAGAGGGTGTATTTTGACCATAACTCTCAAACCAGTTGTCAAAAATTATTTAAATTTTTATGGTAAGTTCACCACTTAGTTTTCTACAACTTTCATGTTGAACGATTTTTCGTTTGAACAACTTATGAAGGTCGAAAAATTTCAGTTGTACAGACTGTGCTGAGTTAACAGTTTTACATAGGGTAGATCGAAAATCACAAATACCAGCTAGGAGGCTTCAAATATTTTCAAACTTTTACCGCAGTTTGATAACTTAGGAAACATCATTTGGTCTTACTACCCCAAGTTGATTTAAATAATTTAACAGAGGGTTAAAATTCGTGGAAACCAATTTGCAGACTATCTAGATACTCTTTAAGATAGGGTTTTAGCTGATTTGAGTGCGATTTCTTCCAAAGATTTCTTCGTTACCCTTTTTGGGAATGAATGCAGAACCTATCCGTCCTCACCAAGGAAAAGAATTGCCAAGTAACCTTGGTATTATGCAAATGACTTTGGTGGCACACATATTACGTCTCTCACTATATAGCTACTCGATATAGCTAGATAGCCTATAATTCGATTTCGAGTTAGCGTACCTGCAGAAAATTGACAATATATAGATTGAACCTTCCGTGCCAGCACTCACGAAAGCGTTCCCATACATTACCGATCACTATAGAACCGGCATCCATACAATTACCGCCGTATGGACAACGTTAAGCATACGTCATCGAAACAACGTATTGACTGAGTACCGTCTTTGACGGGGAATTGAATTCCTAATTTCGAACCATTACTCCCCATATAATCAACCGAAGTTGGTATATGGGCAACAGCTCAAGTAGGCCACTGCTTGAGCTCCAGCGTTCGGCTCGCATCACCGACGGGAAGGTCAGACTCCCTCAGCTGACTGAGTAAGCATACCTCTGCGGTGACGATGTAGTTGCAGAATTTAAATTACAGAATTTAAATATTAAAAAGTAATGTGCTGGAAGTTAGCCATACAATATAAGCCACCTAATTGTACCCATAAGATCCCCTAGGGCTTTACGTCCTAGACTTGTCCTTGGAGATCCTAAACTCTTTCAAAGAAAACTTTAATAGTTTTGAAGTCAAGTTTTAATTTGTTGTTTCGAAAACTGAGGCTGTCATCTCTGGTAGGCTGTCTGCGAGCTCTGATGCCAGCTGTGGCGGAACCACCCAAAACTATTGGGCCCGGGTGCACCGATCTTTGTTGCTAAGCAACTCTGACCCAAATTGGCACTCACCGGTAGTTCCTCGAGTGAAGCCTCGATTAAAGCCACGCTATTCCAGGATCAGCAGACAACACTCACACGAAGGTGAGCCCAGAGATTACAACACAGAACAATTCATACATCTCAGAGTGATTGCAGCGGAAAGGAAATTTATTACAAACCATGTTCAGAATAGTAAAGTACTACAGAGTTCCATCTACTCAAATTATACAAGTTTCAATGTTCAGCGGAAGCAATAAAAGATAACTAGCGAAATAACGTGACGCATCGATAAAGCCCGTACGAAAGCATCACTCAGCGGGAGGGTGGTCAGCACCAGCTGAAGGGTCATCCCACTCCACCGACCAACCTGGAGGCAAGGTACACGGCCAAGTAAGACTTGCAAACAGATCTTCAAAGTTAGTACCTGAAAAACAGTGCCACAAGCAAGGCTGAGTATACTAATACTCAGCAAGACTGACCCGTCTCCGGATATAACATAGTCCAATAACTAGACATGCAAGGCTTTTCAGTTGGTGGGGTTCGTTTGCCAAAAATGCCGCTAAGTGTTGATCCTTACTTTCAGGTTTTACTTAGCCAGATTCTAGTTGGATTAACCATTCTAAATTTGCAACTAACTCTACACAAACATGGTTGAGCAACCATTTAATCAACCAGCAGTATTATCATCATCATGTTCCACTTGTTACTCTGTGTGACCGAAAGCATTAAACAATCTCATGCCGTGAGAGGCGGACGATTCCGAATCGAATTTCAACCTGGCTAGGGGAACCTAGACCACACGCATGGGGATCGACTTCGCTCCCGCCCATGCTACTTTTCCCCTTTCTTTCCAGTCCATGGATCCGGAACACCCTCCCCGACTACAGAGTCCGACCACTCTGCACCCGTACATCGCGACAAAAATATAAACCTTACTTCTACCAGGAGGGTGCGAGATTGTTCCACTCGCCGGTCCAATCGGGTACTTAAGCTTACCGATTACCATATTTCTCGGTATGTGGCTAGTACTTTCAAATGCTTAACGAAATGAGCCACACACCGCGACCTTAGCCATTTTTTACTACACCAGCGGGGTATCACAACTACACAACCCCGCCCGTTGTCCTTACATTTCAACAGGAATTAAAGTCAGTATAATTCCTATTTGCCCGCGAGAGGTAGGAAACCACTAGACTTCTACCGTACCTATTTAGCATGGCAACTAGTCGATAAAGATCCGGTAACAAACATAGCTTCCTAGGGATCATGCATCTAGGGTTTTCGATCAACGCCTAGAAATCTTAAATGCAGAAAACAAAAGATTACAGTACATTAATAAAAAGATAGCTGAAGGATAATTCAGAAAAATAGTGGGATTATGCTCTGGGGCTTGCCTTCTTGGGCACTGTCGGGCAAAAAGGCCTCTGGGGCTTGGCCTAGGTCTTGAGACAAGTTAGCACAATTCAGATTAACCTCCTGCTCCGCACGAGAGTCCGCGGGCACCAGTTCGTAGTCACCGTCCGCGAGATTAACCGTTTCTATATGCAATGCAAGATTATGAGTTACTCACGGATAACGATTTCTTTCCTTCACGATAAAGTTGTAGTTCAACAAAAGTTACATTAATGATGATTTCAACATTTTATTTCATGGGCAGTCATTTATAGAGTAGTAACCACAATTATGTTTCTTCATGAATGAGTGGGGGTTTTGGTTTTCATTTTCAATTTCAACACATAGCATGTTTTCATTATTTCCTAACAACAAACTACTAATGAGCTATTGATGAAAAACTAAAGTATCTCAGATCCAAACTTAAACATTCATGGTATAAATTTCAGCATCTAACCATAACGCAAAAACTATAACTATTCATGCAAGTGGATTACTCTAGTTGCTTCATCTTTTTGTACAGAACGTTTAATATGGGTTCTGGTGCTACAAATTTTACGAGAGCAACTTCATAGCATATACTCAGCACTGAAATGTTTCCAGATTTTATAGACTTATACAACAGGGGTGACAAAAAGAACAAAAACAACAAGCCATTTACAAAGATTAAATCTATAGAAACTTTTACTAGGGATATGGTTCTCAAATTTTTACCAGAGCCTACTCATGAGCTAAACATACACCAGAAAAATTATCGAGCTTTATAACCACCAGATAAATTAGTTATGCATTTAACTTAACATGAATTAGCATAAATTCCTCAAGGTGCATTTAATAAGTAATGCATATGAAATTTTTATTATAGATAGAACATACTATAAAAAACATCATGTCCAAAAATCAAGATCATTTATGGTGTGGATTACTCAGAACAAAAATAGTAAATCTAGCCTTAAGATGCTAAGCATGATTATTCACCAAAGCAAAACTCAGCAACTGCAGCTCAAAATTTTTAGACAGTAACACAGAGCTAAAAAGAGACTTCAAAAATAAATATAGATTTTTCTGAGCATAAAAACTATATATGAGGAATTAAGTTGATTAAACAAGCATAAATCATGGTATATAGAAAATGAACTCTAATAAATCTGAAATTTATGGAGTAACAATATTTCAGTTATACATGTATGTAGTAAAAATTCCAGAGCAAGTTCATGTGCATAGTTTCCAGCATTAAATCGAAAAAGCTAGCAACAGATTAGAGAATCTTGATTGTTCCAACATGATAACTGTTTTGGTTGGGTGTCATATTTTACTGTGATCTTAATATTCCATTAGTGAAAATATATCCAAAAATCAAGGTTATTTGCTGAGTAGAACTTCATGAACATGCATAAGGTGGTTTTCTTATTCTTTTTCCCAGATTAAAATTGATTGGGTTTCTGCAGATGTGACTGTTACAAAATTTGTAGATCTTGTTACAAGGATTCCAAGTCAGTTGAGTTTACATTTTTCCGATTTTTCTGTGATTTATTTCGCATTTTAGAAGTTCACTGGTATACACTGGAATACTTGCAGAAACACCCTTGAACAAAAAAAAGAATTTACAACCGGGTCCTTCGCCGGCCTTCTCCGCCGCCGCAGCTCGCCCGGTGGTGTTCTGATAGGCAGGGCTTACCGCGGCTGCAACGGGGAGGCGCGTGGGAGAGAAGGGATCGAGGAACACCTACCCTGGTCGACGTTCGAGGGTTGGGTGCACGGATTCGAGCTCGTCGGCGTCAATGGCGGGGCGGTTGTTTTGTTCGCCGGCGCTGGAGGTGAAGGAGGGCTCGGGGTAGGGGAACAGGGCGCGCACGAGCATGGCGTGAGCTTGTGGATGCTTCTGGGGTAGCTGTCGTGCTCGGTCTCCCTCGGAGCTGGCCGGTCCGCGGTGAGCCCGAGCTCGCCGGCGGCGGCGCAAAAGGGGAACGGCGTCGGGAGGAGGATTTGGTTCGATTCCGCGCGCGTGGTGCTCAAATGGAAGGTGGAGAAGCTGCTGCAGTGGTCGGATGGGACAATGTAGGGCTGGGTTAGCCGGTCCGCGCGAGCTGGATCTCGGTGGCCATGGCGGAGCGGCGGGAGGAGGAAGAAGGAGGAGAAGGCGCGCGACGGTGGAGCTCTGGGGGATCTTATAGGCCAAGGAGCTCCTGGGCGAGGGATGTAGCGACTGGGGGCGGTCGATATGGCCCTGGACGGCTCGTCGGCGGGCTGGCGGAGTGGCCAGTCGGCGCGGCGCATGGCGGGGTGGCGTGGCGGCTCGGGAGCGGCCTGGGACGCGTGTGAGCGTGGGAGGGCGCCAAGGGGCAGGCCAGGTGGCGCTGGGGGTTTTCCCCGGGTCCATTTGGCCGCGGGCGCACGGTGGACGAAGTCCACCGGCGGCGTACGGCGGGCGGCGCGAACAGAGCAGGCCGGGGGAGAGAGAGATGGAGATAAGGGCCTATCTGTGATTTCTGAAATTCCAGGGACCTCTCGGTAATCTAAAAATATCTTCTATTTAGAGGGCTCAAATGAAAAAGTGTTGAATACCAATTTTGCATAACTTTTTAAGATCTACAACTTTTGTGTTATGCAAATTTTCATTTGAAACTCACATTTTGAACTACTTGTCCATTTGCAAATTTGCACAAAAGGACTTTAGTTTTAATTAGTTTTTGACTTGATTTTGGCTGAAGTTCAATTGAGCACATGTCAATTGAAGTATCTCTCATGAGCCAACTAAAATTTTGTGCACATTTTTGAATTAAATTTTGAGTAGCTTTTCACTCCTTTTTCTTTCTCCATTAATTTCTTTTGTATAATTTGTCTTTTATTTGACTCTTTCTCTTTGAATTAATTTCCCAAATTTTTTTTAGTTTAACTAAGGTACATTGATTGTATTTAAATGTACTGACACCTGAGGTGTCACAGAAATCTAAGGAAGGGGGCGACGATGGCGCGGGAGCTCGAGCTCCGCTCGGCTCTGGTCGAAGTGAGGAGGAAGAGAGAAATGACAAGTGGGTCCCACACCCATCCAGATAAATATCTGGGCGATGCCTGGTGGATAGTCCACCGTCCCCTCGCGGACTATCCGCGAGGCGGGTGTTACAATCCTACCCCCTAAAAGAAATCTCGCCCCGAGATTTAATGAATGGCTAAAGGGAGAGTTAAAAATTGGTGTGTACCTCGATATGCTTGTAGCAATTCCGGACATTTAGCCCGAACAAATTCTTCCGTCTCCCATGTAGCTTTCCGCTCGGAGTGATTACTCCATTGCACCTTATAGAAGTCACTAGTCTGATTCCGAGTGACCCTGGTCTTGTGATCCACAATTTTGATTGGATACACCGGATAGACAAGATCGGGTTCCAGTTGCAATTTTTCTATATCAATAACCTTCTCTGGAACACGGAGGCATTTCCGGAGCTGAGAGACATGGAAAATATTGTGATCATGGGCATCACAGGCATCACATGCGGGTGTTACAACTTGCTCTTCCATTCATCATGGGCATCACAGGCATGATTTTTTCCCAGTGTATATAATGGAAAAGCTAATCTCTATGATATTATAATGAATATGTAGGTGAGGAACTTCCCTTCTCAGCATCTTTACCATCTCTCAAGAAGAGTATTGAGGGTTGATTTTATTGGAATGTTGCCTGCAGGTGTTGGACAGGTTATCAAAGGATGGGATGTTGGCGTCAATGGTATAACCTTCCTCTTGTTATCAAACACAAGATTATTATGTGGTCCATATTTTCATGCTTTTGGCTTGGTGCTTGTTAACAGGTATGCAAGATTATTATGTTGTTTGATTTTGCTGCTAATATGGAGCAGAAAACATTGTTTCAAATAAAGGGGTGCAGAAACCAAGTTGGTGTCTTGATATTAACTGTTGCTATTACATCCATGGATCTTTTCCTGACGATGTATGTGCTACAGGAATACAGGATAGTACCTGTTGACCAGTAATGCAGAGGTTTGTCAGCATTACCCTGTTCTCAATATTGCTCAGAAAATATATATTTACAGTCATCAAAATATTTCTGGCTGGATAGATTCAATTTAGATTCCTATTCTATGTCAAGGTACCATGTTCAAAAATTTTGTAGTGCAACTTGTACATCGAAATCAGTAGATGCATCTTTCGAGTTCCTGATATATGATCAGTCCCATGGAATGCACTAAGAGCAGCTACATAATGTAGCAGCTTATACCTTTTCATTTTCTTCAGCATGTGCATGTTCGTAGCATTTGCTTAATGAGAAGTTGTCTATCTTGATAACCAACCTTTTAGCTATATGTGTAGGGGATGTGTAACCACAAGAATGCCTATTTGTACCTGATGATTCTGTCCTTTAAGTTTATCACTGCCAATCAGCCAACATATCGAATATAAATTTTTGGGAGGTTCATAATTCAACGTTTTCTTTTCTGTTCAGATTCTAACTTGACGACATACAAGTAAAGCTGAAAATTTAAATGCACATGGTACAAGGTTAAACTTAAGAAATATGCTAAAGCTTCCTATTGTATTCAAAGACTTTGCCTTCATATTTGTCTGTGGCATCTCGGTAAGCAATATTGTTTTATAAAATTCTATGTTCATTCCATTGAGCACCTACAGGTCTGACTCCCTTTGGGCCAAGCATTTCTTGGATTGTTTAATTTTTCCCTCTGTTATTGGCTGGTTGCTCAAAGAATTACAAGAATTATTTCGAACGGATCTATAATTTGGAGAGATGATAGGAACTGGATCCCTACCAAGGCGTGGGCGCAGGTTGTAGGCGTGGGAAGGAGGAGGACGGAGGATGATGCGCACCCTACGGCTTTTGGGCGCCGTGGTCGTGCAAGGGGGAGGAGGCAGGTGGCGGCTAGGGTTTGGGGGTCTCCCGGCTCCCTGAGGGAAGCCGAGCGATATGATTGCTCTTGCTTAATCCAAACAAAGTACATTACAATGTTTATAAAGAAATAAGGTAAATAACTGGGCCAAGCCCATCTAATCTCCTGCGCCTAGCCACTAATGGGTCTCCACCTGGTGTACTGGACACCGGTCATAACATCTCTCCCCGCCTGCGCAAACAGCTCGTCCTTGAGCTGGAAGTTCGGAAAATGGCCCTGAAACTCATCAAGTCGCTCCCACGTCGCATCTTCATCAGGTAGGCCGTGCCACTTGATCAACACCCGCCAGACCCCGCGACGAAGTTGCGCCCGAAGAGCACTCTCCGGCGCCGAAAGGATGCGCCCATCAAGGACCGGTGGCATGGTGGCCGGCGTGGCAGGCGGGTCGCCGCGGTGGGGCTTCAGCAGCCCCACATGGAAGACGTCGTGGACGCGGGCGCCTTGCGGAAGCTATAAGCGGTAGGCGATGCTGCCGATGCGCTCCAACACCTGGAACGGCCCGGCATAACGGGGTCCCAGCTTGCGCCGGGCGCTGGGGTCCAGGGACTGGGCTGTTCTGTGTAACAGCCAGACCCAATCTCCGACGGCGAACTCCTGCTCCCGATGATTGGCGTCGTAGTACCGCTTGGACAACTGCTGTGCCTGAAGGAGACGCTGGTGCACCTTAGCGAGTATGTCATCCCTGCTACGGAGGAAGGTGTCCACAGCCTCGGTCTTGGCCGTCCCCGGCGTGTACGGCTGGATGGGCGGTGGGGGCGGCCATAGACCACCTCAAACGGGGTGGCTCAGAGGGCGGTGTGGTAGGACGTGTTGTAGAAGTACTCCGCCCAGGCGAGCCAGTCCACCCAAGCTCGCGGTCGATCACCTGTAACACAGTGCAAGTACATGGTGATCACCTTATTGACCACCTCGGACTGGCCGTCAGTCTGAGGATGGAAGGCCGTGCTCATGCGCAGCTTGACGCCGGCCATCTTTAAGAGGTCACGCCAGACGTGGCCAGTGAACACCGGGTCTCTATCGCGGACGATGGATGACGGGAAGCCGTGTAGACGTACAATGACGTCGAAGAAGGCACGTGCGACAAAGGAGGCAGTGTAGGGGTGGCCGAGCGCGATGAAGTGCGCGTACTTGGAGAAGCGGTCGATCACCGTGAGTATGACCGACTTGCCCCCGACCTTGGGAAGGCCCTCGATGAAGTCCATGGAGATGTCCGCCCACACCTGGGACGTCACCTCCAGTGGCTGCAGCAGCCCCGCCGGCTGTAGAGTCTCTATCTTGTTGCGCTGACAAGTACTACAGGACTGCACCTAGTCCTGGACCAGGGCACGATCGCCGGGAATGTAGAAGTCGGAGCGGAGCCGATGCAGTGTCTTCTGCACGCCCTCATGGCCGGCAGAGTGCGTGAGCATAAGCGCCTAGTTGCGCAAGTCGGTATGGTCGGGGACGAAGAGATGGCGCCTGTGCAGGAGAAGGCTATCGTGGACGCGCCACGGCGCCGACAGCTCACCGGCTTCTAGTCACCGGCGTAGCAGCTGGGCGTCCTCCGCGGTCGCCGTAGCACGGCGGATGTCGTCGATCAACGCAAAGGAGGGCCCGGAGAGGTCGCACACCGCCCCCGGGCTGCTGTCCAGCTCAACCATGTCCTCGGCATCGCGGCAGGACAAGGCGTCCGCCATGATGTTGAGGCGCCCCGGCCGGTACTCGACGGCGAAGTCGAAGCCGAACAGCTTGCTGATCCACTAGTGTTGCGGCACGGTCGACAAGCGCTGGTCTAACAGAAACTTCAAGCTGTAATGGTCAGTGCGAATGAGAAAGTGGCGCCCACAGAGACATGGGCGCCATTGTCGAACGGCCTGCACCAGACCGGTGAGCTCCAGCTCGTAGGCCGCCAGTTTGAGGTGGCGCACAGCGAACAGCCGGCTGAAGAAGGCGATGGGTCCGGCCTCTTGATGAAGGACAGCGCCAAACCCCACGCCGGAGGCGTCGCAGTCCACCATGAACAGCTCGTTGAAGTTCGGCATTTGGAGGACGGGCTCGGTGGTGAGCGCGCCCTTCAGCACCTAGAAGGCCGCCTCGGCCTCTTCATCCCAAGAGAACGTGTTGCGGTGCAGAAGACGCATAAGGGGCGCCGCGATGACGCCGAAGCCCTGGATGAACTTCCGGTAGTAGCCTGCCAAGCCCAGGAAGCCTCGGAGGCCCCGGGCGGATCACGGCTGCGGCCACGCAGCAACCGCCGCGATCTTGTCGGCGTCCATGGCGACGCCGTCCTTGGAGATGATGTGGCCCAGATAGGCCACACATGTTGCCCCGAACGAGCACTTCGAGCGCTTAAGGTCGAGACGATGCGCCCGAAGCTCATTGAGGACGATGGCGACGTGCTGAAGGTGCTCCGCGCACGACGAGCTATAGATGAGTATGTCGTCGAAAAAGACCAGCACAAACCTCCGTAGGTAGGGGCACAGGACGTCATTCATCAGCGCCTAAAAGGTCACCGGGGCGTTGCAGAGACCGAACGGCATGACCAGGAACTCGTAATGGCCATGGTGCGTCCGGAACGCCGTTTTGGCGATGTCGTCGGGGTGCATCCGCACCTAGTGGTAGCTTGAACGCAGATCGAGCTTGGTGAAGAAGCGAGCCCCAAAGAGCTCGTCTACAAGCTCGAGTACCACCGAGATGGGGAACTTGTCCTTGGACGTCTTGGCGTTGAGGGCGCGGTAGTCGATGCAGAAATGCCAAGTGTTGTCCGGCTTCCGGACAAGGAGCACAGGCGCAGAGAACGGCGTGGTACTAGGATGATGCCCTGGGCAAGCATGGTCGTGACCTGCCGCTCCAGCTCGTCCTTCTACAGCTGCGTGTAGCGGTACGGCCTCACAACAACGGGAGCGGTACCCGGCAGGAGGTGGATGCGGTGGTCGTACGGCCGCTCCGGAGGGAGTCCCTGCGGTTCCTCGAAGATGGCGCCGTGCTGCTACAGGAGGCAGTCCAGCATGGGCTGCTGGGCGTTCGCGATGGCTGCCAGCACGCGCTGCTGAGGTGCGACTGGGGTAGGGGCACCCATGCCCTTCCAGCAGATGCGGCGTCCATCACGCCAGAAGGCCATCGTCATGGCCTCGAAGTCCCAGAGGATGGCGCCCAAGGTGCGGAGGTAGTCGACGCTGAGGATGCAGTCGAAGCAGCCCAAGTTGAGGCCGACGCACGTGATGGAGAACGCCTTGCCTTCGATGCTGATGGGAACGTCGCGGGCGACACCCGCGCATGGTAGGCGATCGCCATTGGCGACGGTGACGCGGAGGTGCTCCCCGCCCACTGGCTGAAGCCCCAGGCGCATAATGTCAACCCTGGAGGAAGTTGTGGGTGCAGCCGGTGTCGAGTAGCGCCAGAAGACGTTCTCCCTGGATCGCCACCGGGAGGAGCATGGTGTTATCCGTACGGATTCCTGCCAGTGCATGGAGGGAGACAACAAATGCATTAGCTAGTTCCGGCTCCTGCGCGGCCTCCACTTGCGGAGCCGTGGCCGCCACGTCAGCCGCCGGTTCGTCCTCCACGATGTAGTCCCCGGACTCCAATTAGAAGAGCCTCTGGCACACGTGCCTGGGAACATAGGGCTCATCGCAGTTGAAGCATAGTCCCTGGCGACGACGTTCCAGTTGCTCGGCTGGCGTGAGGCGGCGAAAAGGGCGTTTCGCTGCCGGCGCCGGGTTGGGTGCGGCCGGAGCACCACCCGGCGGGCGAGCCGGTTGTGGCGCTGGGCACTGCGGAGGACGAGAAGCCCGGGCCGGTTGCAGCATCTGCATGGCGGTCGCTCGGCGCTCGAACGCCTGAGCGTAGTACATGGCCGTCTGAAGATCCTAGGGGTCGCGCAACTCCACGTCCACCCGAATGTGATCCGGAAGGCCGCCGACGAAGAGCTCGGTGCGCTGGCACAAAGATAGGTTATGTGTGTGGCATGCCACCGCCTGGAACCGGTCAGCGAAGTCCTGGACCGTCAAGGTGAACGGGAGCCGACCCAACTTGGCCAGTCGGCTGCCGCGGATAGCGGGCCCGAAGCGTAGACGGCAGAGGTCCTTGAAGCGTTCCCACGACGGCATGCCCTCATCCTGCTCGAGGGCGTAGTACCAAGTCTGGGCTGCTCCCCGAAGATGGTAGGAAGCGAGCCAGGTGCGGTCGGAGGTGAGCGTGTGCTGACCCCGGAAGAATTGTTCACACTGATTCAACCAGTTCAGGGGATCAGCCGTGCCATCGTATGTGGTGAACTCCAGCTTGTAGAACCGAGGGGGCTGCGGCTCCTGGGATGGCAAGGAGAATGCCGCGCCCTCCTGGTCCGGCAGCGACGTCGTGGCGGGGAACGGCGGAAACAAGCTGGAGCTCAGAATGAGTGTGCCGTCCACCCTGCCGTAGAGGACGCCCGAGGCCAGAATGCCGCCGTGCGCCATGGGTGCCCCAGTGGTCAGGGGTGGTTGCAGGTACAGCTGCGGGCTAGGAACTGTCGTCCCGGTAATCCAAGCCGGCAGCGGCGAAGGCGACGGCGGGAAACGGATCTGCTAGATGGGAACGCCCTGGGACGGCGGCGGCGCGGTGGGCGTGGGGTGCGGCACCGTCCCGTCGAAGGGCATCCCGTACTGGTACGTCATCGTGGCGGCGGGCGATGGTAGAGGTGGTGGAGGCGGTGGTGGAGGCGGCAGCTGCGGCTGCGGCGCATATGATCCAGTGAGGAAGGACCGGATGCCCGCCACCGCCTACCCTAGGTCCATGATCGCCGCGGTCATCTACTCTGGAGTGAAGACGATCGGGGCAGTCGCCGATGGGGTGGTCAGCACCCCCGATGTCGCATGCGCACCTGGCAGCGGTGCACCTGTCGAGGGAGGTGGTGGGGCGCCGGTCGTCTGGGGAAGCGTCATGGTCGGCGATGGTGGCGGCGGTTGAGAGGCGGGCAGAGAAGAAGAAGACATGATTGAACCAGAGATCCCTGATACCAGATTGATAGGAACTGGATACCTACCAAGGCGTGGGCTCAGGTTGTAGGCGTGGGAAGGAGGAGGACGGAGGATGATGCGTGCCCGACGGAGGACGGAGGACGGAGGACGGAGGAACCAGGTTGTACTGCGAAATATGACCATCAACTATACTCATTTAAGAAGGAAAACTATACCTCTTACTCACATATTTGTATCACTAACCTAGCTCCACAGTTGTTTTCGAGAATTTATTATTTCAGGAGCACAAGTCCGGAATAAGACAAAAACATGACGAATACACAGACAGAAGTCACAGACGATCGTGTCCTGCGTAACATGAACAAAGGAGGCCCACAAAATAGACCAAACCGACCAACCAAGTCCCGGCACCGACCATCTGACATCAGGACCCATAGAGCAGTGAACCAGCGAAGGTCGGTGGGAAATGATGCCAAGGGGGGGCGGCCGACCCCCTATGGAAGGTTTTCCCGCTGAGTTTTGGTGGGAAGACTGATC
The DNA here is from genome assembly GCF_016808335.1 of Panicum virgatum. Taxonomy (NCBI): domain Eukaryota; kingdom Viridiplantae; phylum Streptophyta; class Magnoliopsida; order Poales; family Poaceae; genus Panicum; species Panicum virgatum. The sequence goes on along the minus strand of NC_053146.1, from coordinate 32,795,583 downwards.
CTATCCTCTCAATGGCGGTTTGGCATGTTTCCATATGAAGAGATGGCGGGAACCGACCTCTCAAGCTATAAAAGGGGCCTCCCACCACTCTCTCAACACACACCACTTGGAAGCCTCTCTCTCTACACTCTCTTGTGACTTGTACTCCTTAGGGTAGTGGAGCTGGGCTAGTACTTCATCTCCTTAGCGAATCTAGTTGTCCTCGGGGTCGGCGAGCAATCCTCAGCCTCTGGTATGGCTTTGTATTCCGACTTTCTTTATGCTAATCATTCAGAGTTAGTTCTTGGTTATCTTGCTATGTTCGTAGCTTGCTTAGCCTTGATCCATGTTTATCCAAGTTATAGTAGTTGCATGCTTAGACTAGATGATCTGGGTAAGGATATCGGTTCGTTGTGATTTCGGACTTGCCTTAGCATCTTACCTGTCCATCCGAAGGGTGCGGGACATGGGGGTGCTAGGGTAGTGACTTCATATGCGGCCATGGTGCCCGGGTATGCGGGATCCTTCGGATATGACGGTGCTCCATGATGTGACTGGGGTAGACCGCAGGTGGTGATAGCCCTGTCGGTCCGCCGGGAAGCTGCTTCTCGCTTAGTGTATTCCCCGACGTTCGGGTATGGTGTAGGAGTTCATGCAAAGATGAAACGGGACTGGATGTTCTCCAGTGCGGGTCATTCTCCCCGATGTCCCTAATTTCCCGGCACCTGCAGCTCTAAGCAACGCAGCTAACATAACTTATCTGCTAACATGATTATTATAACAGGAATCTTTGCCTATGCTCCCAATAACCTTAGGATTGCTTGTTTATTCTTTATTCATGAGAGTTGGATGTTCTGTGTGTGTCACATTACCCCTGATTATCCTTATGATTTATCACTTACCCCTGTATAGTTAGTGGTCTTCATCTTGCTCATACGTGTCATGGTTATGTAACTAAGTAAATATTCTTTACACAACCTAACCATCCCTTGGGAAAATATAAATAATGATACCCTGAAAACTTCCGGGTGAAATGCTACAACGGTATATCCGTGTGCTTGCGGATCCTTCTGTAAACATTAAGACATACCACACGGCATCTTTGAGGTGCCATTGCTAGGAACTAACCACTCCTAGCGATGATGCTAAGAAATGCCAACAAGCATTTCTGGCGCCGTTGCCGGTGATGGCACTAGGTGTAAAGATATTTACTGAAGTACATAAACATGGCAATATAAGTAAGAGGTAGCTACTGCTTATACAGGCTAATGTATTTATCTTTTTGTTTTCTCCTAATTGGATGAAAACAGGGTAGTGTATGTCTGGTTTCTCCTTGCCGACAAATTTCATTGAAAATTCCCGAGAAGCTCGTGAGAAGGGTCCGACCTCGCGTTGTTCCTCCTCCGATCTCGTAGTCGACAAGCGAACCAGCTTCCCAAGCACCATCAATTGAACTCATGGCTGAGAAGACTCTCCGCGACTTATCCGTCCCCTCAGCTGCCAATGTGGCAACTGGACCCAACGTTGATGTTGGGGACGTAAACTTTGAGCTGAAGTCCAGCCTCATAAACATGGTGCAGGCTAGCCCATTCTGTGGCAAGCCGAATGAGGACGCCAACAGCCATCTCCAGAATTTTCTGGAGCTTTGCAAGACCGTAACCATATGGAGCGTTATGGCTGACGCTATCAGGCTCCGCCTGTTTCCTTTCTCCCTCCTAGGGAAGGCGAAACAGTGGTTTTATCAGAATAAGGAAGCCGTCGGCACGTGGGACAAGTGTTCCACGGTGTTCCTCGCTAAGTTCTTCCCGTTGGGCAAAACCAATGTCCTACGTGGAAGAATCTCAAGTTTCCAGTAGACAGGGATGGAAGCCATCCCAGAAGCTTGGGAAAGGTTGCAAGAGTACATACTCGCATGTCCTCATCATGGAATGGACGAGTGGCTCGTGCTCCAAAGCTTCTACAATGGGCTAACAACTAGATCCAGAGCCCATCTTGATGCTACTGCTGGAGGAGCCTATCTCGATCTCACCATTGCCAAGGCTACGGCCTTAATCGAGAAGATGGTCTCCAACTAGGGCTGAAACGAGCAGCCCAGAACCAAGGGCGGAATGCATACCGTCAAGGAGACGGACATGCTCGCCGCCAAGCTAGACCTCCTACTAAAAAAGATTGATGAAGGGAACCGGCCACAGATGCCTATTCCCGTCCATGCTACAAACTCATACTTTACGTGCGAGGTTTGTGGTGACGGTGGACACTCGGGGAATGACTGCCCCGAGACTCGAGAAGACACAGCCTACATCATCAACAACAACACCGGGTTCTGTCCACAAGGAGGCCAGGGGTGGGGTCAATCACGCCCACCATTCCAAGGAGGAGGTAACAATTTCAACTCAATTTCAATTCGAATTTCAATTCAAACCAACCCTCCTTGATAGACTTAGTCTTTGGCCAAGCTAAAATCAATGAATCCTAAAACAAAAAGCTTGCTGTCAATGATAAAATTTTGGAAAGCATACATGCTAAAGTTGAAACACTTTCTTCTGCTCATAAAAATCAACTAAGTTTCAACAAAATGATAGAAACACAACTTGCTCAGTTAGCTGCTGCTACTCCTGTCTCTGAGAACGGGAAGATCCCGGGGCAACCCGAATCTCCCGTCGAAACTGCAAATATGGTGTCTACCGGGTGGGGCAACCTTCCCCGGCAGATTTCTTGGACTAACCATGCAGGTAGGTACAATCCCCCAAGAAATGACACTTGGGATGGCCTAGTGGCAGTAATTCAAGAAGATCTAGGGGTCCCCATGATCAGCTGCTCAATCTTCGATCAACACTATGAACATGCACTCTGTGACCTTGGGGCCAGTGTCGACATTATGCCCATGATGATATACAAAAAACTCTTATACCCTGCTCTCTCCCCAACATACATGTGTGTGCATCTCGCAGACTCTACAATCTGGTATCCCGAAGGGATAGCCAGGAACGTCCTAGTCCGCGTACGAGACTCCTTCATCCTTGCAGACTTCGTGGTCATGGACATAGAGGGTGACCTTGGAATTGAGCTCGTTCTTGGGCGACCATTCCTGAGGGCCGCCAGAGCAAGGATTGACGTAGGAAGAGGAGAAATCTGCTTCTGCATCGGGAAGGAGGACATGTTCTTCAAATTCAAACAGAGGGAAGAGCAGCACGTCCTGAACCGATAGGATGACGAAGGGCAGGCAATTTGGGATGCACCAGAATCCCCACTACCAAGACCTACGACCACACGATCAAAGAAAAGATGTTCAAAGAAGATGTGGCGTAAGGTCACAAGCTTGTCCTCGTCCAATTCTCCAGGACGATCCGAGCAATGGTGAACATAACAGGAGAAAGGCCCCGCTCGTCAGACTCAAAACGACGAGCCCTTGCCGAAGGTAAATCGGTATGTATCTCATATTCACCCTCCATCATTTTACTTTTCTCGACTTTTTTGATTTTTCACTGCATATTTGAATTTTCAAAAACACCCTTGCATGCTAGAAACTTTTCTAGCACTTTTTCTATTTTCCACAAAAAATCAAAAAATATTTCCAAGCATAAAAATCCCTTGAAAAAATAAATTTGAACATTCTTCTGAAGCAAAGTTTGGCTGGCACCAAAGTTTTAAAAGTTTTTTACCGTTAGAAGGGCAAAAGGCCCTGGCTGTCAGCAGGGTGGCCCACCTAGGGTTCGGCCGAACCCTAGGGTCGGCCGGCCCCCTACCAATGGCTAATGGGCCCAGCCTTTTCCAACGGTCACTAGCCGTTGTGCCTGGCTTCTCCCAACGGTGCCAGGCCATTCTCCTTTTAAATAGAGGCCGAGGGGTGGGTGTTGAGCTCTCACACTCAACTCTCATTCACTCACTCTCTCTCAAATTCTCTCAAACTTTGCTCTCGGGTTTTCATTGGATTTTTGCTCAAAATTTGAATTCAAGAGACCTCTCTCTCTCATTTCTTTGTTGCAAGAAAGAAGGAGCAACTCATGGGTAAGAACATTTAATTCGGTTTTACTAATGTAACCCGTTTAGAGTTGCACTTGTCTTTGTTCCATCATGAAAGGCATAGTGTAACACCCGGTTTATAAAAGGACATAAACCGAGCAATCATATACGTGCCAGGATCAAGTCACACGTATATACAACAGAATGAACAATATATCACAGCACATATCACGTAAAAAGATATAATAAAGCTAGTACGGATGTTATTTATTAATTAATGACAAAAATGTCTGATACAGTGGAAGCGAAGTACAAATACGATAAAAACTCTCCGAAGCTGAGTAGGGCGCCACAGGGATGTCGACTGGGATACGAACGCCTAGAAGTCCTCGTAGTCCTAGTAGCGTTGAGCGAACTCCCTCGTGTCAGCAGGAACTGAGCAGCAGTAGCGTATCCAAGAGGAAAAAGTAGAGAAGAGGCAAGAGTGAGTACACAACTTGTACTCAACAAGTATAACACAAACTATGAGGCTCTAAGGTTGGCTGACTCAACTGCATTAGCTTTTAAGTCTTGGCAAAATTTTATTGAAGCTATTTACTACAGTTGATGAATTACCATAAACCCAGTTACATAATAATTAATCAAAATTAACTAAGAACTACTGAGAACCAAACTGAACCAAGCCACCCGGGGAAACCTACCTCGTCAAAGGAAGATAACCCCACTAATCAAAAGGAGGATCTGGGCCGCTCATGACCATGAGCACGGCTAGTATACCAGTTTTACACTCTGCAGAGGTTGCACATCTTTACCCACAAGTCGTGAGCTACGCTAGTTGTTCATCACACTTCCTTAGGTGAGATGACTAGCAAACTCACTACGAGGCCGTTACAAAGAATCTTGTTGGTAAGGCGTAACCGCGAAGAGTTGGATCGGTGACGATGGGGCCCACCTCCAGGGGTACAAGCACAGGAGCACAGCCCCAAGCACAGACCAAGCCGGAGGAGCAGGGACCATTGAAGCTTACCACCCTTTGCCCCGCAGGTAAGTTACTCCAAACCAAAAAGACCTAATTAGTAAGCCAAGACCGTCCCATTCCAGTCTTGTGGTAGCGCTGTTCTCCCAGGTTGTCGCTCTATGAACCGGTCCTTATGGAGAGTGGCCAACCAAGCACTAAGCACCGTGCTGGCCCCCTAAACCAAGTTTCTAACAAAACATATTTTAACGGGACGTGAGCCACCCAAGCACGGAGCACAGAGGGCCACTCCCAGAATTAAGTTGCATATACCATTAATCAAATTAATTAAAAAGGACCATTATGTGTTATAGCGCGGCACCTAGCGCAACTAACCAAAATGCAACCCAAGGATATATATAAAGGATATAAATTGGCTAGGAAAGTCCTTATAGGCATACAGTATTAAAATGCAGTATGAAAATGTATTTACAAGTGATAGGTTGTTCATGTTATACTTGCCTTCCTCATACTGCTCCTGCTGTTGCTCAAATTGGTCGGAAGACGGCTGCTCTGAGTACTGGTACTGGGGCTCCTCAACTGGATCAGCGTCTACTCACGAACACATGGCCAAAACAATGCACAACAATAAGCATACAAGCAAATACTAACAAAAGGCTAAGAAACAGTACATCAGTACATAAAAATAGCACACTAAACTAGTCTAAAACTATTCTACGCATTACAACGATCGCGTGGATATAAAGAACGCCTAAAACGGAGCTAAAACGCAAAATCTAGCCTAAAAACAAGTTCCAGGGACCTACTTGTAAGAAAACTGGAGTTCCAGGGGGTTTATGGGCTAACTGAGGACTAAAACATAATTAAAGGTTAGTTCTGGGGTCTAACTCGGGAAAAAGGCAGGTCTGGACTGCGGGTACTAAATTGGGAAAGCTCAGGGGCTTAAGTGAATAAAACAGGGCCATTTTAGAAATAGTTTTGAACGGGCGCGGGCTGCGGGTTGAATCCTAAGAAACCGGCGGGCTATTTAATAAAAACACCAGCCCGAACCGGTATCTAGGGTTCTGGGCCATTGGATCTTGATCAAAAGGCTTAGATTCGTTGGGAGTCAGATCTAATCATGTGCGTCCGAAACAAATCGGACAACCCTGGGGCTTTGGGCGCGCGGGCGGCGGCGGGACGCGCCGGCAGCGTGCTCCCGCGGCGGGGGATCGCCGGCGATGGCCGAACTTGGCCTTCCCGGGGTCAAAAAGGGCAAGACCTGGGTTGGGAGGCATCTACGCGACACGCGTAATGCACTAGTGGTGTTGTGGAGGTGGTTTGGGGATCCGAGCGGGATGCTCGCCGAAGATGGCGGCTCGGCGGCGCAGGGCTTGCCGGTGCTGGTGTGTTCCGGCCCCTACGGTGCGCCTGGGCTACGAAAACTAGCGCAGAAAGCAAGAGAGGGCTGGGGTGTAGCTCACCGAGGGCTCGGATCGAAGGAAGGACCGGCGCAGAGGCAGCGACGGCGCGGAATAGCGGCGGAACTCGACGTGGTGGTTGCGGGCAGGTCGATGCGGGCGATCTCCGGGCTCCTGGTCCCCTCGGTTCGGCGCGTGGTGATGCTGCGAAGGAGTTACGGGGTTCAGGGCGGCCGGAGTACCAATGGCGGCGAGAGATTTCGACGGCGGAGGTGCTCACCAGCGGCGGGTCGGGGTGGAATTCCCATGCGAGGCGTGGGGCAGAGGGTCGGGAAGGCGACCGGTGTCGATCCTGGCCGCAAGGCGGAGCTCCTGCAGCGGCTCTCGGTGGCGGGGGCGCGGTGGAGTTGCGGGACCACAGCGGCGCAGGGGGCGTTGCGTGGCGGAGCGAGATGCTGCGCTACGGTTAGGGGTGGCGGCTGCGGATGGGAGGAGGAGGGGAGGCTCGGGCTTCTATTTGTAGGGCGGCGGGTTGCCTTGGCGTGCGCGCCTAAGGTGGGAAGGCCGGCGGAATTTGTGGCTGGGGATCTCGGCTGAGCTGGCGAGTTCGTTGCTCCGCGGAAGGGAAAGATCTGCTAGGCGGGCCCGGCTTGTCAGAGATAGTACGCGCGTGGGCGCTGGACTCGAACGTGGGGTGAGCGGGGGACTGAAGCGGGGCTGGGCCGAGCGGTGCGGTAGCTGGGCCGTTCGGGGTGAGACGCGGGCCGCGTGCGAGCGGGCTGAGCGGGCGCGGTGGAGTGGGCTGAGCGCGGGGAAAGCGTCCCGAGGGGCAAACTGGGCTGCGGGAAAAAAAGGAGAGGGGATGACTGGGCCGGGTTAGAGTGGGTTTTGGGTTTTCTTTTCTAACCATTTTCCTATTTCTATTTCTAACTCAAACTCAAACCAAATGAATTCAAATTTGAATTTAAATTCACTCTAGCACTCAAACAATTAAAACAATGCTCCAGCATGATGCAACAACAAATTTAAACCTATGATAACATTTTAATTACTTGAGGAACAAAAATGGATTAAATGCCATTCTAAACACAATAAACCTTAGAAAATTAATTAAAGCCAATTAAATTTATTATAAAATGCAGAAATTTAAACTAGGGTGTTACAGACCCTACCGCCTTATAGGAATCTCGTCCTCGAGATTCAGCTGGGCTGGCTAGCAAAGAGATCTGGATATGTCTTTCTCAGCTCATCCTCTCGCTCCCATGTAGCCTCAGCTTCACTGTGATGACTCCACTGAACTCTGCACATCTTGATGCGCTTGTTTCGGGTAACCCTCTTTGATGTCTCTAGAATCTTCACCGGATGCTCAGTATAAGTCAGATCCTCCTGCACATCTACTCCATCTAGTGGTGCCTGCTCCTCGGGTACTCGCAGACACTTCTTCAGCTGAGATATATGGAAGACATCATGAACTCCTGAGAGGCTGGTGGGCAACTCCAGGCGATAAGCAACTTCGCCTTTCCTCTCTAGCACCTTGAATGGACCAACATACCGAGGTGCTAACTTCCCCTTGACATTAAACCTGCAGATTCCTCTCATCGGAGACACCTTCAGGTATACATGATCACCAACACTGAAAGTCAGGTCTCTCCGTTTGCCATCTGCATAGCTCTTTTGCCTACTCTGTGCAATCCTCAGATTTTCTCGCACAGCCTGAACCATCTGCTCTGCATCTTCTATGATATCAGGGCCAAAGAGCTGCTTCTCACCAATCTGATCCCAATAGAGGGGAGTCCTACACTTTCTGCCATACAATGCCTCGAAGGGGGACTTCCTTCAGACTGGCCTGGTAGCTATTGTTGTAGGAAAACTCAGCATACGACAGGCACTTATCCCAACTAGTACCATACTGAATAGCACAGGCTCTCAGCATATCCTCCAACACTTGGTTGGTTCTCTCTGTCTGCCCATCTGTCTGAGGATGATAAGCGGTACTGAAGCGCAGCTTCGTATCCAATGAATCATAGAGCTGCTCCCAGAACCGTGAAGTGAACTGAGATCCTCTGTCTGATATGATCTTCTTGGGCACACCATCCAAACAGACAATCCGGGAGATGTACAACTCTGCAAGTCTAGCACTGGAGTAAGTAGTGTTCACTGGAATGAAGTGAGCAACCTTCGTCAGACGATCCACTACTACCCATATGGAGTTGTACCCTTTCTGAGTACGAGGCAATCCAACGATGAAGTCCATAGTGATTTCCTCCCATTTCCACTCTGGGATCTTCAATGGCTGCAATAGACCTGCTGGCCTCTGATGCTCAGCCTTGACACGCTGACAGGTGTCACAAATGGCCACGTACTCTGCCACTGAACGCTTCATACCATACCACCAGAAACGTTCCTTCAGATCATAGTACATCTTCGTGCTGCCCGGATGAATAGAGTAAGCTGTATCATGGGCCTCACTCAGAATCAACTTCCGGAGATCATTCACTTCAGGCACGCAGATCCGGTTCTTGTACCACAAAGTACCCTGATCATCCTCTCTGAAATGGGGAGCCTTGCCCTTCTTGAGCAACTCACAGATCTCCTACAGCTTCTCATCTTCTTTCTGATGCTGCCTGATCTCTGCCTCTAGAGTGGGTACTGCCTCGAATGCTGCACTCGAAGTATGATGCAAGAAACCCAGACTCAACTGCTCAAACTCCTCACATAACTCTTGAGGCATCTGGAAAGCAACGGCCATGTTGACATAGCTTCTTCTGCTCAGAGCATCTGCCACAACATTGGCCTTTCCCGGATGATAGTGAATCTCTAGGTCATAATCCTTGACCAACTCTAACCATCTCCTCTGCCGCATGTTCAGCTCATTCTGCGTGAAAATATACTTGAGGCTCTTGTGATCAGTGTAGATATCACACTGCTGCCCATACAAGTAATGCCTCCAAATCTTCAGAGCATGCACAACTACGGCTAACTCAAGATCATGAGTGGGATAGTTCAGCTCATGCCGACGTAACTGCCGTGAATCATAAGCAATCACTCTGCCTTCCTGCATCAGAACACAACCAAGACCATCCTTCGAAGCATCACAATACACTATGAACCTCTTGCTCTGGTCTGGCAGAGTAAGGACTGGCGCCGTAGTCAACCTCTTCTTCAGCTCATCAAAGGCCATCTGACGCTCATCAGTCCATATGAATGCCGCATTCTTCTCTAGCAAAGAAGTCAAAGCCTTCGCGATCTTGGAGAAATTCTCAATGAACCTCCGATAATACCCTGCTAAGCCCAAGAATGACCGGACTTCCTTCACTGTCTGCGGTGTCTCCCACTCGAGCACATCCTTCACCTTACTCGGATCAACTGCAATGCCTCCCTTGGAGATGATATGACCGAGGAATGGAACCTCGTCAATCCAGAACTCGCACTTGCTGAACTTAGCATACATATGATGCTCTCTCAATCTCTGCAACACGAGCCTCAGATGCTTTTCATGCTCTTCCTCTGTCTTGGAGAAGTTCTGAATATCATCAATGAAGATCACCACGAAGACATCCAGATAATCCATGAAAACCATGTTCATCAAGTGCATGAAGAAAGCCGGGGAATTAGTCAAGCCAAAGGACATGACCGTGTACTCATAAAGCCCGTACTTGCAAGTGAATGCCGTCTTCGAAATATCCCCAGGATGGATCCTCAGCTGAAAATAACCCGAACGCAGATCAATCTTCGAGAATATACGAGCACCTCGAAGCAAATCAAAGAGATCCTCAATACGGGGTAGTGGATGCTTGTTCTTGATAGTAACTGCGTTCAGCTCCCGATAATCGACACACATTCTCTTCGAGCCATCCTTCTTATCCACTAGCAACAATGGAAAAGCCCAAGGAGAGAAGCTGCGACGGATATAGCCCTTGGCTAGCAACTCATCAATAGTCTTCTTAACTTCCTCATGCTCTATAGGTGCCATGCGGTAGGGCCACTTTGCAATAGGAGCTGTGCCAGGCAAGAGATCAATAGAAAACTCGATGTCGCGTTCAGGCGGCATACCTGGCAAATCATCTGGAAAGACATCCGGGAATTCAGACACCACGCGAATACCATCCGTGGATCTAGCCTCCATCTGATGAAGAAATCCCGAGGGCTCTGAAGCACTGACTGTCACCTCTTGGCCATCAGATGCTGAGAAGTGAACTGTCCGCTGAGCACAATCAATACCGACTCCCCATCTGGTAAGGGTCTCCATGCCCAAAATCACATCTATCTCCGAGGAATCAATGACGATCAAACTAGTGCGGAATTCTACCCCCCTTATGACCATACTAACTCTGGAGCATATAGTACATGTACGTATTTGGCCCCCAGGTGAGGTAACTACCATAGCTGTCCTCATACAAGAAACTGGTATACGATGCTGCTCGGCAAATGACTTGGAAATGAAAGAATGAGTAGCACCGGTATCGAAAAGCACTGTAGTGGGGTGAGAGTTGACCATGAACATACCAATAACCACGTTAGGAGCCTCGGCCGCTGACTCGGCCGTCACGTGGTTCACCCGACCCTGTGCTGGCGCCCTGGGCTGAGCTGGGCGCCCCTGCTGTCCCGCCTGCGCCTTCCGGGGGCAAGAGTTGGTTTAGTGCCCCGGCTGGCCGCAGTGATAGCAGGTGCGAGGGGGTCCCTGAGCCTGCTGTCCGGCAGGCACGGCAGGAGGAGCTGCCTGCCGTGGAGCCTGAGGTGCTAGCGGAGCTGGTGGAGCACTACGAGCCGGAGGTGCCGGTAACCTCGGGCCCTGACCTGCCTGCTGCTGCTATCGAGGCGGGCACTGCTGAGGCCTCTGCTGGTACAGTTGGGGAGGCCGGTACTGCTGCTGCTGGTACAGCTGAGGTGGCTGGAGGCGAGGACGGGTGTTGCTGCCGGAAGCAACGGGGACAATCTTCCTCTTCTTGTCCTCCATCTCCAGGTGCTTGCGCTCAGTGTTGAGCGCGCTGTCAACCAGATGGTTGAAGTCGTCGAAGCGGAGGTTGAGCAGCACATACTGGAGGTAGTCCTCAAGGCCATCGATGAAGTGCTCCTGCTTCTTGCGGTCATCCGCAACATCGGCAGGGGCGTAGCGAGCAAGCTGCAGAAAACGATCACGATATTCCGTGAGCGTCATAGTCCCCTGAAGTGAAAAAGACAGATGTATACATCAAAGGATTAATTCATGACTCAGAAAGATAGAACAAGGGGGTATTAGCTCAAAAGGAAACGCTGAATGATTATATCTGAGATTACCTGCTCCAGTGCTAGGAACCCCTTCTACTTCATCTTCATAACGCCCGCGGGGACGTTGTGACTGCGGAACCGCTCCCGGAACTGGAGCCAGGTGAGAGTCTCATGGTCCTGAACTGGGTGGGACTCCCACAAGTCCAAAGCTGCACCTTGCAGCTGTCCTGCTGCGTACAAGACTCGCTCCCGATCATCGCACTGGGCGATGTCCAGCTGGCGCTCGACTACACGGAGCCAGTCGTCAGCCTGAAGAGGGTCGGATGTGTGAGAGAACGTCAGTGGGTGACCCCTCAGGAACTCGGCACGCCTATCGCGGGGCTGCGGCGGTGGAGGAGGCAGAGGCTGAGTGTGAGCCTGCTGAAGTGCCTGAACAGTGTTGTTCAGGGTAGCCATCATCTGCATCTGGAGCTGGAAGTACTGCTCCGGGGTCAGAGGCGGAGGCATCGGGATCCCAGTATCCTGGTTGTTCTGTCCCTGGTTGTTCTGCCCCTGCTGGTCAGAACCACGCCTGGTGTTCACCATCTGATTTTGGACAAAAGATTTCATGAGTAAGGATACTGCAGAAATAATTTCAGATGGAAACGATATTTTTCTGCAAGAAAGACTTAGACATGATAAAGTAGACATGATAGAGTGGACGGTTTTACCCCCAACGATATAGCTCGTTTTATTAATTAACTTTAACTTAGGACTGATTTCATTAAACAAATTTAACTACTAAACTAATGCAATCAACCAAAAATCCAAATCAAACATGTAGCATAATAACAAGCATACAAATTTCACAACTTAGCCGAGTTTAACACACGACTCGACTAACACAACGCGTCACAGAACGTGCTATCGTATTATTATAAAGGGAAAATCTAGCTTACACCTACGAGTGAAAATCTTAGAATTCAAGGAGTATAATAGCAAAATAGTTTCAGCAGACAAGGCTGAGAGGGAAGAAGACTTAAAACTCGACCAGTTCTATCTAGGCCTTCGTCCTACAGTCGATACGGCTTTGATACCACTCTGTAACACCCGGTTTATAAAAGGACACAAACCGAGCAATCATATACGTGCTAGGATCAAGTCACACATATATACAACAGAATGAACAGTATATCACATCACATATCACGTAAAAAGATATAATAAAGCGAGTACGAATGTTATTTATTACATTAATGACAAAAATGTCTGATACAGCGGAAGCGAAGTACAAATATGATAAAAACTCTCCGAAGCTGAGCAGGGCGCCACAGGGACGTCGACTGGGAGACGAACACCTAGAAGTCCTCATAGTCCTAGGTAGCGCTGAGCGAACTCCCTCGTGTCGGCAGGAACTGAGCAGCAGTAGCGTATCCAAGAGGAAAAAGTAGAGAAGAGGCAAGAGTGAGTACACAACTTGTACTCAACAAGTATAACACAAACTATGAGGCTCTAAGGTTGGCTGACTCAATTGCAATTAGCTTTTAAGTCTTGGCAAAATTTTATTGAAGCTATTTACTACAGTTGATGAATTACCATAAACCCAGTTACATAATAATTAATCAAAATTAATTAAGAACTACTGAGAACCAAACCGAACCAAGCCACCGGGGGAAACCTGCCTCGTCAAAGGAAGATAACCCCACTAATCAAACGGAGGATCTGGGCCACTCATGACCGTGAGCACGGCTAGTATACCAGTTTTACACTCTGCAGAGGTTGCACATCTTTACCCACAAGTCGTGAGCTACGCTAGTTGTTCATCACACTTCCTTAAGTGAGATGACTAGCAAACTCACTACGAGGCCGTTACAAAGAATCTCGTTGGTAAGGCGTAACCGCGAAGAGTTGGATCGGCAACGATGGGGCCCACCTCTAGGGGTACAAGCACAGGAGCACAGCCCCAAGCACAGACCAAGCCGGAGGAGCAGGGACCATTGAAGCTTACCACCCTTTGCCCCGCAGGTAAGTTACTCCAAACCAAAAAGACCTAATTAGTAAGCCAAGACCGTCCCATTCCAGTCTTGTGGTAGCGCTATTGTCCCAGGTTGTCGCTCTATGAACCGGTCCTTATGGAGAGTGGCCAACCAAGCACTAAGCACCGTGCTGGCCCCCTAAACCAGGTTTCTAACAAAACATATTTTAACGGGACGTGAGCCACCCAAGCACGGAGCACAGAGGGCCACTCCCAGAATTAAGTTGCATATACCATTAATCAAATTAATTAAAAAGACCATTATGTGTTATAGCGCGGCACCTAGCACAACTAACCAAAATACAACCCAAGGATATATATAAAGGATATAAAGTGGCTAGGAAAGTCCTTATAGGCACACAGTATTAAAATGCAGTATGAAAATGTATTAAAAAGTGATAGGTTGTTCATGTTATACTTGCCTTCCTCATACTGCTCCTGCTGCTGCTCAAACTGGTCGGAAGACAACTGCTCCGAGTACTGGTACTGGGGCTCATCAACTGGATCAGCGTCTAAACTAGTCTAAAAATACTAACAAAAGGCTAAGAAACAGTACATCAGTACATAAAAACAGCACACTAAACTAGTCTAAAACTATTCTATGCATTACAACGATCGCGTGGATATAAAGAACGCCTAAAACGGAGCTAAAACGCAAAATCTAGGCTAAAAACAAGTTCCAGGGACCTACTTGTAAGAAAACTGGAGTTCCAGGGGGTTTCTGGGCTAAACTGAGGACTAAAATGTACTGAAAGGTTAGTTCTGGGGTCTAACACTGGAAAAAGGCAGGTCTGGACTGCGGGTACTAAATTGGGAAAGCTCAGGGGCTTAAGTGAATGAAACAGGGCCATTTTAGAAATAGTTTTGAACGGGCGCGGGCTGCGGGTTGAATCCTATGAAACCGGGGGGCTATTTAACAAAACCACCAGCCCAAATCGGTATCTAGGGTTCTGGGCCGTTGGATCTTGATCAAAAGGCTTAGATTCGTTGGGAGTCAGATCTAATCGTGTGCGTCCGAAACAAATCGGACGGCCCTGGGGCTTTGGGCGCGCGGGCGGCGGCGGGATGCGCCGGGCGGCGTGCTCCCGCGGCGGGGGATCGCCGGCGATGGCCGAACTTGGCCTTCCCGGGGTCAAAAAGGGCAAGACCTGGGTTGGGAGGCATCTACGCGACACGTGTAATGCACTGGTGGTGTTGTGGAGGTGGTTTGGGGCTCCGAGCGGGATGCTCACCGAAGATGGCAGCTCGGCGGCGCAGGGCTCGCGGGCGCTGGCGTGTTTCGGCCCCTACGGTGCGCCTGGGCTATGAAAACTAGCAAAGAAAGCAAGAGAGGGCTGGGGCGTAGCTCACCGAGGGCTCGGATCGAAGGGAGGACCGGCGCAGAGGCAGCGACGGTGCGGACCGGCGGCGGAACTCGACGTGGTGGTTGCGGGCAGGTCGATGCGGGCGATCTCTGGGCTCCTGGTCCCCTCGGTTCGGCGCGTGGTGATGCTGCGAAGGAGTTACGGGGTTCAGGGCGGCCGGAGTACCAATGGCGGTGAGAGATTTCGATGGCGGAGGTGCTCACCGGTGGCGGGTCGGGGTGGAATTCCCGTGCGAGGCGTGGGGCAGAGGTTCGGGAAGGCGACCGGTGTCGATCCTGGCCCCAAGGCGGAGCTCCTGCGGCGGCTCTAGGTGGCGGGGGCGCGGTGGAGCTGCAGGACCACGGCGGCGCAGGGGGCATTGCGTGGCGGAGCGAGATGCGGCGCTAGGGTTAGGGGTGGCGGCTGCGGATGGGAGGAGGAGGGGAGGCTCGGGCTTCTATTTGTAGGGCGGCGGATTGCCTTGGTGTGTGCGCCTGAGGTGGGAAGGCCGGTGGAATTTGTGGCCAGGGATCTCGGCTGAGCTGGCGAGTTTGTTGCTCCGCGGAAGGGAAAGATCTGCCAGGCGGGTCCGGCTTGTCAGAGACAGCGCACGCGTGGGCGCTGGACTCGGACGCGGGGTGAGCGGGGGACTGAAGCGGGGCTGGGCCGAGCGGTGCGATAGCTGGGCCGTGCGGGGTGAGACGCGGGCCGCGCGCGAGCGGGCTGAGCGGGCACGGTGGAGTGGGCTGAGCGCGGGGAAAGCAGCCCGAGGGGCGAACTGGGCTGCGGGAAAAAAAAGGAGAGGGGATGACTGGGCCGGGTTAGAGTGGGTTTTGGGCTGGGTTTTGGGTTTTCTTTTCTAACCATTTTCCTATTTCTATTTCTAACTCAAACTCAAACCAAATGAATTCAAATTTGAATGTAAATTCACTCTAGCACTCAAACAATTAAAACAATGCTCCAGCATGATGCAACAACAAATTTAAACCTATGATAATATTTTAATTACTTGAGGAACAAAAATGGATTAAATGCCATTCTAAACACAATAAACCTTAGAAAATTAATTAAAGCCAATTAAATTTATTATAAAATGCTGAAATTTAAACTAGGGTGTTACACATAGGGCAGAAGGTTTTCAGTGTATTCAGGAAGATGACGGGTGGAAGTTCATCCCATTCTCGGGGTGGCTCAAGCTCGTACACACCTGAACCTACGCCTACACCAACCACGATGGACTACGAAGAAGAACAACAACACGAAGAAATGCAAGCCGAACCGCAAGCCGAGGTCATATAGATTGATGTAGAAGATGCACCATACCTCGACTTGCGAGATGATCGTGAACGACAAGGCTACGCCATCCTTAAGAACAGAAGCTTTGTCCACACCCGAGCATTTGATCCGGACCTCCTCATCAAAACAGGTATGTACGAAGACTTCTCTAACGTTTGGCATGCAATTGGATGGGATAACTTCGTTTCCGCTGAGGAGTATGGTTCTCAACTCCTCAACATCCAATTTCTTTGCACTCTTCAGGAGGTGGAAAACGGGGTTTATTTTCGACTTTTTGGGAAAGAGTATTTTCTTTCTTGGAAAACTTTTGCCGGCCACCTCGATTTCAACAAACGCTGGCCTATTTCTTTGGACCAAGCTTGCCGAGGTTTTAATCGTCATGAGTTTTGGGGCCGGATTTCGGGTCAAGTTGTCCATGGCAAGTTTGCACCTCGGTGCAGTGATATTCATAATCCAACTCTTCAATTGATGCACAAGTGATTGACCATCACTCTCTTCCCAAGAGATGATGTCCGACCCATGCGCAACGATGAGTTGCTCATTCTCTATGCCATGGTCAACAAGATCAAAATCTCCTCCGTGCAAGCTTTGGTTAGGCTATGGCATTCGAATTTTAAGATGGCGGGTCCTATTGAGTGCACTTCTTTGATTACTCGCATCGCTACACGTATCGGTGCCTTAGAGGGGAATTTTATTCCTTTCATTGAGGGCGACCGTGCGTATATCGACGAGGACTATTTGATCCAAGGTCACACACTAAAGAATGGCCCGAATGATTCTTTGATTTTCTTTTACATGGGCTATACAAATGAGATTCTGCTGCCCAATGCGGAGTTCCATTTGTGTAATTGCCATTCACTAACCAACCCTCTCGTTCCACGAGAAGGGGGTCGTAGGCATAGATCTTCTGGTTTGCATGGCAGGATGACAAGAAGCAGGACCAGAAGGGAGGCAGAGCCGACACCACCGCCTCAGCAGCCACACTACTCATATCAGCATGAGGCCGGTGGTTCGTCATGGCACCGTGCCAGCACTGAGGAGTGGACACGGCAGGCACCAGGCCACCGGTCCACCAGTTCCAGCTCCGATGGAGCCCCGAACCTCATCAGACGGACATCTTCGTCCCGAGATTTCGGTGCCATCACCCAGCAGCTAGGTGAGCTGCGGGTGCAGGGCGACAACATACAAGAGACGCTGAACCAACACATCGACAGTACCCAAGCACGACAGCGTCACACTGGCGAGAGACTACACGACATGGAGCAGTTGTAACACCCGGTTTATAAAAGAACATAAACCTGAGCAATCATATACGTGCCAGGAAGGGAAGGAGAGAGGAGGTCCTGACAGGCAGGGCCGGGCTGTCAGCGGCTGGGCGAGCGCGTGCGGGCGCCGACGCCTTGGGCCCAGGTGGCAGGGAGCGCGCGCGGGCTGAGGAGAGCGGGGCGTCGTGCGGAGCGGCCCGAGTGCGGGGTGTGCTGGGCTGTGGCGCGAAGCAGGCCGGGGTGGCGCGGGCCCGATCGCGTGTGGGCCGCTCCGCACGACGCCCCGCTCTCCTCAGCCCGCGCGCGCTCCCTGCCACCTGGGCCCAAGGCGTCGGCGCCCGCACGCGCTCGCCCAGCCGCTGACAGCCCGGCCCCGCCCGTCAGGACCTCCTCTCTCCTTCCCTTCCTGGCACGTATATGATTGCTCGGTTTATGTTCTTTTATAAACCGGGTGTTACAGAGTGGTATCAGAGCCGTATCGACTGTAGGACGAAGCCTAGATAGAACTGGTCGAGTTTCAGGACTTCTTCTCCCCAATTCTTGTCTGCTGAAACTATTTTCCTATTATACCCCTTGAATTCTATGACTTTTACCCTTCTTGCCATGGTTTTCTCTCTGAAGAATAGTTTTCGTGGATCTTGGCCTAAATCAGTCATCTGACCACCATGAGTATTAGCTAGGTGACCCATTTATAATAATACGGTAGTACGATCTGTGACGCGTTGTGTTAGTCGAGTCGTATGTTAAACTCGGCTAAGTTGTGAAAATTGTCTGCTTGTTATTATGCTACATGTTTGATTTGGATCTTTGGTTGATTGCATAGCTTAGTAGTTTAAATTTGTTTAAAGAAAATCACTCTTATGTTAAAGTTAACTAATTAATAAAATGAGTTAGATCGTTGGGGGTAAAGCAGTCCACTCTATCCTGCCTACTTTATCATGGCTGAGTCTTTTTCCGCAATGAGTTATCATATCCATCTGAATTTATTCTTGCAATATCCTTACTCGTGAAATCTTTTGTCCAAAATCAGATGGTGAACACCAGGCGTGGTTCTGACCAGCAGGGGTAGAACAACCAGGGTCAGAACACCCAGGGGACCGGGATCCCGATGCCGCCGCCCTTGACTCCGGAGCAGTACTTCCAGCTCCAGATGCAGATGATGGCCACCCTGAACAACACTGTTCAGGCTCTTCAGCAGGCTCACACTCAGCCTCCGCCTCCTCCACCGCCGCAGTCCTCGCGACAGGCGTGCTGAGTTCCTGAGGGGTCACCCGCCGACGTTTTCTCACACGTCCGACCCTCTTTTAGGCTGACGACTGGCTCCGTGCAGTGGAGCGTCAGCTGGACATCGCCCAGTGCGATGATCGTGAGCGAGTTCTGTACGCAGCAGGACAGCTGCGAGGGGCAGCTTTGGACTGGTGGGAGTCCCACCCAGTTCATGACCGCGAGGCTCTCACTTGGCTCCAGTTCCGAGAGCGGTTCCGCAGCCACAACGTCCCCGCGGGCGTTATGAAGATGAAGCAGAAGGAGTTCCTTGCACTGAAGCAGGTAACCTTAATCATTCAGCGGTTTCTTTTGAGCTAATGCCCCTTGTTCTATCCTTATGAATCTTGAGTTAATCTTTCGATATCTATCTGTCTTTGTCACTTCAGGGGACTATGTCGGTCACGGAGTATCGTGATCGCTTTCTGCAGCTCGCTCGCTACGCCCCTGCCGATGTTGCGGATGACCGCAAGAAGCAGGAGCACTTCATGGAGGGTCTTGAGGACTACCTCCAGTACGCGCTGCTCAACCTCCGCTTCGACGACTTCAACCATCTGGTTGACAGCGCGCTCAACACTGAGCGCAAGAACTTGGAGATGGAGGACAAGAAGAGGAAGATTGTCCCCGTTGCTTCCGGCAGCAACACTCGTCCCCGCCTCCAGCAGCCCCAGCAGTACCAGCAGCAGTACCGGCCTCCTCAGCAGTACCAGCAGAGGCCACCACAGCAGTACCCGCCTCGACAACAGCAGGCAGGTCAGGGCCCGAGGTTACCGGCACCTCCGGCTCGTGCTGCTCCACCGGCACCGCAGGCTCCACGTCCGGCAGCTCCTACCGGACAGCAGGCTCAGGGACCCCGTCGTACCTGCTTTCACTGCGGCCAGCCGGGGCACTACGCCAATGCTTGCCCCCGGAAGGCGCAGGCGGGACAGTAGGGGTGTCCAGCTCAGCCCAGGGCGCCACTTCAGGGCAGAGTGAACCACGTGACGGCCGAGTCAGCGGCCGAGGCTCCCAACATGGTTATTGGTACGTTCATGGTTAATTCATATCCAGCTACAGTGCTTTTTGATACTGGTGCTACGCATTCCTTCATTACTCAGTCATTGATGTCATTCTGGGAATGGAGACTCTGGCCAAGTGGGGAGTTCGGATAGATTGTGCTCAGAGGACAGTCTTGCTATCAGCTTCCAGTGGCCAAGAGGTTGTTATCAGTGCAGTAGAGCCTTCTGGATTTCTTCATCAGATGGAGGCTAGACCCACGGACGGTATTCGCGTGGTGTCTGAATTCCCGGATGTCTTTCCGGATGATCTGCCAGGTATGCCGCCTGAACGCGCCATTGAGTTTTGTATTGATCTCTTGCCTGGCACAGCTCCTATTGCAAAGCGGCCCTACCGTATGGCACCTATAGAGCATGAAGAAGTTAAGAAGACTATTGATGAGTTGCTAGCCAAGGGCTATATCCGTCGCAGCTTCTCTCCTTGGGCTTTTCCATTGTTGCTGGTAGATAAGAAGGATGGCTCGAAGAGGATGTGTGTAGATTATCGGGAGCTGAATGCAGTCACTATCAAGAACAAGCATCCACTGCCCCGCATTGAGGATCTCTTCGATCTGCTTCGAGGTGCCCGTATATTCTCGAAGATTGATCTTCGTTCGGGTTATTTTCAGCTGAGGATCCGTCCTGGGGATATTCCGAAGACGGCATTCACCTGCAAGTACGGGCTATATGAGTATACGGTCATGTCCTTCAGCTTGACTAATGCCCCGGCTTTCTTCATGCATCTGATGAACATGGTCTTCATGGATTATCTGGATGTCTTTGTGGTGATCTTCATTGATGATATTCTGATCTTCTCCAAGACAAAAGAAGAGCATGAGGAGCATCTGAGACTCATATTGCAGAGATTGAGGGAGCATCAGCTGTATGCCAAGTTCAGCAAGTGCGAGTTCTGGATTGACGAGGTTCCATTCCTCGGTCATGTTATCTCTCAGGGAGGCATTGCTGTTGATCCGAGCAAGGTGAAGGATGTACTCGAGTGGGAGACACCGCAGACAGTAAAGGAAGTCAGGTCTTTCTTGGGCTTAGCTGGATATTATCGGAGGTTCATTGAGAATTTCTCCAAGATCGCGAAGCCTTTGACTTCTTTGCTAGAGAAGAGTGTGGCATTCATATGGACTGATGAGCGTCAGAGGGCCTTTGATGAGCTGAAGAAGAGGTTGACTACGGCGCCAGTCCTGACTCTGCCAGACCAGACGAAGAGGTTCACGGTATATTGTGATGCTTCGAAGGATGGTCTTGGGTGTGTTCTGATGTAGGAGGGCAGAGTGATTGCTTATGCTTCACGGCAGTTACGTCGGCATGAGCTGAATTATCCCACCCATGATCTTGAGTTAGCCGCAGTTGTGCATGCTCTGAAGATTTGGAGGCATTACTTGTATGGACAGCGGTGTGATATCTACACTGATCACAAGAGCCTCAAGTACATTTTCACGCAGAATGAGCTGAACATGCGGCAGAGAAGATGGCTAGAGTTGGTCAAAGATTATGACCTGGAGATTCACTATCATCCGGGCAAGGCCAATGTTATAGCAGATGCTTTGAGCAGAAGAAGTTATGTCAACATGGCCGTGGCTTTCCAGATGCCTCTAGAGTTATGCGAGGAGTTCGAGCAGTTGAGTCTGGGCTTCTTGCATCATACTTCCAGTGCAGCGTTTGAGGCAGTACCGACTCTAGAGTCAGAGATCAGGCAGCATCAGAAAGATGATGAGAAGCTGCAGGAGATCCGTGAGTTGCTCAAGAAGGGCAAGGCTCCACATTTCAGAAAGGATGATCAGGGTACTTTGTGGTACAAGAACCGGATCTGTGTGCCTGATGTGCATGATCTCCGGAAGTTGATTCTCAGTGAGGCCCATGATACAGCTTATTCTATTCATCCGAGCAGCATGAAGATGTATTATGATCTGAAGGAACGTTTCTGGTGGTATGGGATGAAGTGTTCAGTGGCAGAGTACGTGGCTATTTGTGACACTTGTCAGCGTGTCAAGGCTGAGCATCAGAGGCCAGCAGGTCTGTTACAGCCTTTGAAGATTCCAGAGTGGAAATGGGAGGAAATCACTATGGACTTCATTGTTGGATTGCCTCGTACTCAGAAAGGGTACAACTCCATATGGGTAGTAGTGGATCCCCTGACGAAGGTTGCTCACTTCATACCAGTGAACACTACTTACTCCAGTGCTAGACTTGCAGAGTTGTACACCTCTCGGATTGTCTGCTTGCATGGTGTGCCCAAGAAGATTATATCTGACAGAGGGTCTCAGTTCACTTCTCGGTTCTGGGAGCAGCTCCATGATTCGCTGGATATGAAGCTGCGTTTCAGTATAGCTTATCACCCTCAGACAGATGGGTAGACAGAGAGAACCAACCAAGTGTTGGAGGATATGTTGAGAGCTTGTGCCATTCAGTACGGTACTAGTTGGGATAAGTGCCTGTCTTATGCTGAGTTCTCATATAACAACAGCTATCAGGCTAGTCTGAAGAAGTCCCCCTTTGAGGAATTGTATGGCAGAAAGTGCAGGACTCCTCTCTATTGGGATCAGATTGGTGAGAAGCAGCTCTTTGGCCCTGAGATCATAGATGATGCAGAGCAGATGGTTCAGGCTGTGCGAGAAAATCTGAGGATTGCACAGAGCAGACAAAAGAGCTATGCAGATGGCAAACGGAGAGACCTGACTTTCAGTGTTGGTGATCATGTATACCTGAAGGTGTCTCCGATGAGAGGAATCCGCAGGTTTAATGTCAAGGGGAAGTTAGCACCTCGGTATGTGGGGCCATTCAAGGTGCTAGAGCGGAAAGGCGAAGTTGCTTATCGTCTAGAGTTACCTCTCAGCCTCTCAGGAGTTCATGATGTCTTCCATATATCTCAGCTGAAGAGGTGTCTGCGAGTACCCGAGGAACAGGCACCACTGGATGGAGTAGATGTCCAGGAAGATCTGACTTATACTGAGCATCCGGTGAAGATTCTGGAGACATCAGAGAGGGTTACTCAGAACAAGCGCATCAAGATGTGCAGAGTTCAGTCGAGTCACCACAGTGAAGCTGAGGCTACTTGGGAGCGAGAAGATGAGCTGATGAAGACATATCCAGATCTCTTTGCTAGCCAGCCCAGCTAAATCTCGGGGACGAGATTTCTTTAAGGGGGTAGGGTCTGTAACACCCTAATTTAAATTTCAGCATTTATCAATAAATCTAATTGGCTTTATTTAATTTTCTAAGGATTTTCTGTGTTAGTCTGGCATTTAACCCAAATTTTTGTTCCTCAAGTAATTAAAGTTTATCATAGGTTTAAATTTTGTTGTTGCATTCATGCTGGTGCATGGTTTTATTTTGTTTGTTTGTAGAGGAGTTTGAATTCAAATTCATTTGAATTCAAATTGTTTTGAGTTGAGGGGAAAGGAAAAGAAATAGAAAAGGAAAGGAACCCAAAGGAACCAACCCAAACCCGAGGGCCCAACCTCAGCCCAAGTCCCGACAGGCCCAACCCATCTCCGCAGCCCAACCCGCAACCCTCACCCCTCTCTTCTCACGGCCCACATGCGACCGGGCCCGCTCCACCTCGGCCTGCTTCGCGCCGCAGCCCAGCACACCCCGCACTCGGGCCGCTCCGCACGACGCCCCGCTCTCCTCAGCCCGCGCGCGCTCCCTGCCACCTGGGCCCAAGGCGTCGGCGCCCGCACGCGCTCGCCCAGCCGCTGACAGCCCGGCCCCGCCCGTCAGGACCTCCTCTCTCCTTCCCTTCCCAGCTCCGCGCAACCGCGCCCGAAACAGCCGGCGAGATCACCGGGGATCCCTTTCCCCCACTCGCATGCCCTGATCTCGCCACCCCTTTAAACTCACCCCGCGACCCCCCTGCGCCTCATCTTCCACCAACGCGCCACCCAAACCCTAGCACCGCCTCCGCAATTTCTCCGCCCGGAGCAGAGTCCACGCCGACGCGGCCACGCCTCTCCACCACGCCGGAGCCCCGGCCGAGCAGCGCGCCGGCTTCGCCTCGACACCCGGATCTTCCCCGAGCTGCTTCCCTCTACCCCGACCGCTGCAGCGCCCATTCCCGATCTCCGTCGCACACGCCGCCGCCGGAGCACGACGCCGATGCCGCTGCGCCACTTCCCCGTCCAATTCCTCGCACGGTGAGCACCCTGGATCCCCGAGCTTCCTTTTGCGCTAAGCCTTTTAGGCCGTAGGCCACTCCGTTGTCCGGGCGCCACTCGCCGACGCCCCGCCGCCGTGGCCCCGCCGTGGCGGGCCTTCTGCAGACCACCCCAGCCCCGCGTGACCCTAGCTTGGGCTCGCCCTAACCCCGCACGCGCACGAGCACCCTCTTTGCACCACAACCCTTGCCCAGAGTGGCCTTCACGCCTCTCGCCGGCGAACCCCACGGAGAGGACCCGCCGCCGCCCATGCTGGCGTCGCCACGAGCCTCCCCGAGCTCCGTTTATAGCCCAGGTGGACTACACGTGCCCCGTAGGTCACCCCAGACCCAAGAACGGGTCGATTTGACCCACGGACGGCCAAGTTTGGCCAAGTCCGGCGAGCTCCCACGCAGCGCCGCCGCGGAGCTTGGTCTCCGGCGACGTCCCGCCGCCGCCCGCACCCCAACTATCCTGAGCCGCACGATTAAAAGCCAACGGCTGCGATTAGATTGGATCCAGACCGAGTCCGGATCGTCAGATCCAAAGCCAACGGCCCAGATTAGAAGATACCCTTTCGGCCTGGACTTTTTCTAAAAGAGACCCTCGGTTTCTTTTAAATCAAACTGCAGTCCATCTCTGGTGAAATGTAATTCCAGATCTGCCCTTCCTTTTACGCTTTAGCCCCTGAGTTTTCTCAGAATTGAACCCGCCGTCCAGGCTTAGTCTTTTTGCGAGTTAGACCCCAGAGTTTTAGTTTAATTATGTTTATGCCCTCAGTTTTTTTGCAGAAAACCCCCTGGAACTCCAGATTTCTTACAAATAAGCCCCTGAACCTTGTTTTTAGCCTAGATTACGCATTTTAGCTCCGTTTTAAGCGTTCTTTATGTCCACGCGATTGTTGTAACGCATAGAATAGCTTTAGACTAGTTTAGTGTGCTGTTTTTATGTATTGATGTACTGTTTCTTAGTTTTTGTTAGTGTTTGCTTGTATGCTTATTTTGTGCATTGTTTTGGCCATGTGTTTGTGAGTAGACGTTGATCCATCCGAGGAGCCCCAGTACCAGTACCAGGAGCAGCCTTCTTCCGAGGACTTTGAGCAGCAGCCAGATCAGTACGAGGAAGGCAAGTGTAACATGAACAACCTATCACTCTTAATTACATTTTCATACTGCATTTAATAATGTATGCCTATAAGGACTTTCCTAGCCACTTTATATCCTTTATATATACCTTTGGGTTGCATTTTGGTTAGTTGTGCTAGGTTGCTGCACTATAACACACTCTAGTCCTTTTTAATTAATTTGATTAATGGTTTACTTGAACTTAATTCTGAGAGTGGCCCTCTGTGTGGATGAGTGGCTCACGTCTCGTTAAAATATGGTTTTTGTAGAAACATGGTTTAGGGGGCCAGCACGGTGCTTAGTGCTTGGTTGGCCACTCTCCATAAGGACTGGTTCATAGAGCGACAACCTGGGACAACAGCGCTACCACAAGGCTAGAATGGGATAGACTTGGCTCACTAATTAGGTCTTTTTGGTTTGGAGTAACTTACCTGCGGGGCAAGAGTAGTAAGCTTCAATGGTCCCTGCTCCTCTGGCTTGGTCTGTGCTTGGATTGCGCTCCTGTGCTTGTACCCCCGGAGGTGGGCCCCATCGTCGCTGACCTATCTCTCGCGGTTACGCCTTACCAACGAGATTCTTTGTAACGGCCTCGTAGTGAGTCGCTAGTCATCTCACCTAAGGAAGTGTGATGAACCTCTAGCGTAGCTCACGACTTGTGGGTAAAGATGTGCAACCTCTGCAGAGTGTAAAACTGGTATACTAGCCATGCTCACAGTTATGAGCGGCCCAGATCCTCCTTTTGATTAGTGGGGTTGTCTCCTTCCGACGAGGGAGGTGCCTCTCGGGGTTACCTTGGTGGCTTGGTTTTGGTTTGGTTCTCAGTAGTATCATAATTAATTCTGATTAATTACTATGTAACTGGGTTAATGGTAATTCATCAACTCGTAGTAAATAGCTTCAATAAAATTTTGCCAACTCTTAAAAGCTAATGCAGTCAGTCAGCCAACCTTAGAGCCTCATAGTTTGTGTTATACATGTTGAGTACAAGTTGTGTACTCACTCTTGCCTCTTCTCTACTTTTTCCTCTTGGATACGCTACTACTGCTCAGTTCCTGCAGACTCGAGGGAGTTCGCTCAGCGCTACCAGGACTACGAGGACTTCTAGGTGTTCGTCTCCCAGTCGACGTCCCTGTGGCGCCCTGCTCAGCTTCGGAGAGTTCTTTTATCGTATTTGTACTTCGCTTCCGCTGTATCAGACATTTTGTCATTTATGTAATAAATAACATTCGTATTCGCTTTATTATGTCTTATTCGTGATATGTGCTGTGATATACTGTTCATTCTGTTGTATATACATGTGACTTGATCCTGGCACGTATATGATTGCTCGGTTTATGTTCTTTTATAAACCGGGTGTTACAGCAGTCGCAGTTGCAGCGACAGGAGGAGTGGAGGGCATACTGCTGCTGGACGGGTTTCAATCCCGACCAGCCGTAGTGAGCCTGAAGCAAGCTTGGGGGAGGACCCCCACGAGAGGTAACTTGTATCATTTCTTATTTACTACTTTCATAACCTTGCATGAAACCCATAAAAAATTGCAAAATAAAAAAATCCATAAAAAATTGCATAACTAAAAACAAATAAAAATTTGCAAAACTTAGAAAAAATCAAAAATATTTTCTTATAATATGTGTAGTAAGTATGGTGTAAGTTTTTTCTTGTTAAGACGATGAATAGTTGCTCTGTTAATTTCCTTCATATGCTTAGTTACAACTCTATGCTCTACCTAGTTTTGAGTTTAGTGGTTTAAAATGTTCATACCTTAAACTTGAAACTTGTGGGTAGCGGAAAGCATGATCCAAATCTAAGTTGTTGTGAGCTATGATATGGTTAAGTAGGGTTGCTATGATCTTCTCTTATGTGATACTTGACATCCGGAGTATTTACTTTTGAAAACACAAAAATATAATAAAGTTCCTCGATGATATGAAATTCCTATCCAAAGCCATATGTTGTTTTTATTGCAAAACCATCCACATATGCAGCTTGCTATCTCATTGAGTTTTGTCAAATTGTTGTGACCCTTAGTGAGATTCATTTCATACTCCCATGATCAAGATCACGTACACATTTCCACCACATGCTATGCTTCTACACTAGAAGTAAGCACTTATCCATCCACAAAATAAAACTCCATATTCATGTATGACACCACTCTCTCTAAAAAAATATGCCAAGGATATGGGGCTATGCAAAAAGAAAATAAAAGATGCATATCCAAAGAAGGTATGCCACATGCTTCGGCATGTAAAAAAAAAGAGAATAAAAGATGCATACCCTAAGAAGGTATGCCACATGCCTAGGCATGTCAAAAAAAAGAAAGAAAAGATAGTCCCTTATCCAAAATAAAGAAAGAAAAAGAAAGAGATGGTGCATACAAAGGAGTTCATACACCATCCACAAAAAATATCCACACACTTGAACATCTTGATCAAGGTTTATGACTTGTTTCTCCTTTGGATCCGGTCTTTGACTTAGCAAAATATGAGAAGCAAGTATGCCTTCAAATCCTCCATACCTACAGCTCCACAAAAATAGCCATTAGAGATAGGTTGAGGAAGAAAGTCACAATAAAAAGCCTTGGTAAAGAATTATACACATTGAGCGATCCGAGAGATCATCCGAGGAACTTAATAAATTTCTTTTGAAAAACTTTACAAAACCGCCAGATTGACGGTTGAGCTAAAAGAGAAAGAAATATGAGCACACTATAATACCATTCTGACTCTCAACCACCAAAGATGAGGTGAAGCTATAAGCACCACAGGAGTAAGGTAAGAGGTAAGAACATAAGGCCAACTTATTCAAAATCAAGGTAAGAAGCATTCGGTTGTGCCAAAGTATGAGTTGGAAATTCAACATTGTAGCAACTCCTGATCAACAATGAGCGCCTTGTTTTGCTCAGGGACGAGCAAAAGGCTAGCTTGGGGGTGTTGTTGACAGCCATTAAGTGCGAAATATGACTGTCAACTATACTTATTTAAGAAGGAAAACTATACCTCTTACTCACATATTTGTATCACTAACCTAGCTCCACAGTTGTTTTCGAGAATTTATGATTTCTGGAGCACAAGTCCGGAATAAGACGAAAACATGACGAATACGCAGACAGAAGTCACAGACGATCGTGTCCTGTGTAACAGAGGCCCACAAACCAGACCAAACCGACCAACCAAGCCCCAGCACCGACCATCTGACATCAGGACCCACAGAGCAGTGAACCAGCGAAGGTCGGTGGGAAATGGCGCCAAGGGGGGGTCGGCCGACCCCCTATGGAACGTTTTCCCGCTGAGTTTTGGCGGGAAGGCTGATCCTATCCTCTCAATGGCGGTTTGGCATGTTTCCATATGAAGAGATGGCGGGAACCGACCTCTCAAGCTATAAAAGGGGCCTCCCACCACTCACTCAACACACACCACTTGAAAGCCTCTCTCTCTCTACACTCTCTTGTGACTTGTACTCCTTAGGGTAGTGGAGCTAGGCTAGTACTTCATCTCCTTAGCGAATCTAGTTGTCCTCGGGGTCGGCGAGCAATCCTCGGCTTCTGGTATGGCTTTGTATTCCGACTTTCTTTATGCTAATCATTCAGAGTTTGTTCTTGGTTGTCTTGCTATGTTCGTAGCTTGTTTAGCCTTGATCAATGTTTATCCAAGTTATAGTAGTTGCATGCTTAGACCAGATGATCTAGGTAAGGATATCGGTTCGTCGTGTTTTGGGCTTGCCTTAGCATCTTACCTGTCCATCCGAAGGGTGGGGGACACGGGGGTGCTAGGGTAGTGACCTCATATGCAGGCATGGTGCCCGGGTATGCGGGATCCTTCGGATATGACGGTGCTCCACAGTGTGACTGGGGTAGACCGCAGGTGGTGATAGCCCTATCAGTCCGCCGGGAAGTTGCTTTTCAGTTAGTGTACTCCCCGACGTTCGGGTACGGTGTAGGAGTTCATGCAAAGATGAAACGGGACTGTATGTTCTCCAGTGCGAATTATTCTCCCCGATGTCCCTAATTTCCCAGCACCTGCAGCTCTAAGCAACGCAGCTAACATAACTTATCTGCTAACATGATTAGTATAACAGGAATCTTTGCCTATGCTCCCACTAACCTTAGGATTGCTTGTTTATTCTTTATTTATGAGAGTTGGCTGTTTTGTGTGTGTCACATTACCCTTGATTATCCTTATCATTTATCACATACCCCTGTATAGTCAGTGGTCTTTATCTTGCTCATACGTGTCATGGTTATGTAACTAAGTAAATACACTTTACACAACCTAGCCATCCCTTGGGAAAATATAAATAACGATACCCTGAATACTTCCGGGTGAAATGCTACAACGGTATATCCGTGCGCTTGCGGATCCTTCTATAAATGTTAAGACATACCACACGGCATCTTCGAGGCGCCGTTGCTTGGAACTAACCACTCCTAGTGATGACGCTAAGAAATGCCAACATCTAGTACCTCTTCTCCTTAGCGGGTCCGGCTGAAACACTCCAGACAACTAGTCGACACTTATCGTTCCTTGGATTCGATATCCTAGGCTTATTCACCTGGTGAAAGCTACAATCGGTCTCTGTGCGCTTGCGGAGTAATTCGTTAGGCTAAGGAGTGCCAACAAGCTTTCTGGCGCTGTTGCTAGGGAATGGTAGTAACACTAGTACTAGAGTTTTTCAGCTGTACACTTATCCATCCATCCGGCCATCTTTCCACATGGAGTTTTCTACTAGTTATCTGGCAGTTCCATACCGCAAGTATATGGAACCACCTCCATCCTGCCATCCCATCCTATCTGATGGTTACGAGATCCATCCCAGTCTCATAGCCATGGTTCGTGCATCAACCTTCTCTAGTATAAGAGACAAATGCCCCTACACTCACTTGCAAGAATTTGAGGAGAATTGTTCTCTCCTCATCATACCCGGAATGAACCAGGACACCCTGCGGTGGAAGCTATTCCCGTTCTCTCTGACAGAAATAGCGAAAAGTTGGAGGAGATTGGATTCAGCTGAAGGACGAGTTTTGTCTATTCTTTTTCCCTGTCCCCAAAGTGATACGACATCGCGTCCAACTGCTCACTTTTGAGCAAGGCAACAATGAATCACTTGGGGCAGCATAGGCACAATTTACGCATCTCGCGACCTCAGGCCCCCCTCACAAAATTGCTGAGGAGATGTTGATGCAACACTTCATCTACGGCCTCAACCCGGAAAGCGAGCATTTCTTAAACCTCGCTTCCGAGGGTTCGGTCATGTATAAGATAGCGGTTGTAGTAAGGACCATCCTAGAGAAGGTCCTTAACTCTACTCCGTACATAGAAGTCTTTGACAATCCTCCTGAGCCAGAAGTTCCCCCCACTGAAAGGCAGCCACTCCACATCCTTTCCATTTTTTCCTCTCCACCTCCACCACACATAGAGGAAATCACCAAACCACCCAAGTCCTCAGATCACGAGCCACTCCTTGACGATTTGCCTATGTTCACACCTGACCTCTTCTCAGAAGAGGAGTACATTGAACTCGGCCATGTTTCAAACATGCCTAAGGAACATAAGTGCATTTGCTCACGATCTAAGGCGTTCATTCCTGAAGCCACCTCGCAGATTGAGGGTCTTTCTGCGATTATGAGCCGGGAATGGACAGAAGAAGTGGAATCCTACGGTAGCATCATCTAGAGCTACCGTAATCCTAGACTTCTCTTCTGCACTATTGGGGATGCCTGCCGGCCACAAGAGGCCTTTTACGACCCAAGGGTCAGGGTGAACATAATGTCTAGAGCTCTGGCAGACCACATCTCACCCGAGCAGCCCTTGACCCTGTCTCGTAAGCACCTGAAATGGATCGACGGCCAGATCGTGGAGTGTCAAGGTATTCTCCGAGTTGTTCCCTATATGATGGAAACCCACAATGTCTACCTAGTCTTCCACATCTTCGATATCCCTGAAGGTGTAGTGTTCCTCTTAGTCGGAAGGCCAATAGAGCCTCTCATCAATCCCAATAGAGACCGTGCCACGCTCGAGGTCAAGGTTGCAGACAAATTATCCCGGTCAGCTTAGTGCGTTCCTGCAACACCATTGCGGAAGCTAGGCCGGACCAAGACCCACTTGAAGAGGTTGTGTGCACCATCCATGAAGGGCTAACTCAACCCTCCCTCGATGACGTTGCCATTCATTTCACCCAGGAGCTAGAACCAGACGGCTAGAGTAAGCAGGACGGAGAGGAGCCACCGCAACCTACTCTCCCAGAGCTAAAGCCGCTACCTCCTGGATTGAAGTACGCCTTTCTTCACAACTACAGAGCCACGCCAGTCATCATCAGCGACAAGCTGATAGAGAGTGAGACTCGGTGGCTCGTTGCAGTACTGGAGAAGTACTGATCCGTCATCGGGTACTCTCTGTAGGACCTGAAGGGGATTAGCCCAATCTGTGTACCCATCGCATCCCTATGGAACCGGACCATAAGCCGTTGAGAGAGCACCAGCGACGGCATAACGATGCGATGAGGGAGGTAGTCAAGAAGGAGGTTCTGAAGTTACTGCACGCAGGTATCATATACCCTGTGTAAGATAGTGAATGGGTTAGCCCAGTTTAAGTAGTCCCAAAGAAGGGAGGCATGATAGTGGTACAGAACGAGAGAAATGTTCTCATACCTCAGAGGATCGTTACTGGTTGGCGAATGTGCATTGACTACCAGATGCTAAACAAAGCTACCCGAAAAGATCACTTCCCACTGCCCTTCATTGACGAACTGCTTGAACGGTTGGCCAAGCATTCCTATTTCTATTACGTCGATGGCTATTCTGGTTATCATCAGATCCCTATCCATCCTGATGACTAGAATAAGACTACCTTCATCTGCCTGTACGGCACATTCGCCTACCGGTAAATGTCATTTGGTCTCTGCAAAGCACCCGCTTCTTTTCAGCATTGTATGATGGTGATCTTCTCTGACTTAATCGAGAACATCATGGAAGTCTTCATGGATGATTTCTCGATCTATGGAAAGAGTTTTGACGAATGCCTTGAGAATTTGGATAAAGTTCTCAAGAGATGTCAAGACACGCACTTGGTCCTTAATTGGGAAAAGTGCCATTTCATGGTCAGAGAGAGGATTGTCCTCGGACATAGAGTGTCCGAAAGAGGGATAGAAGTGGATCGGTCAAAGATAGAGGTAATCAAGCAATTGCCACCCCCGACTAATGTCAAAGGGGTGAGAAGTTTTCTGGGCCACGCTGGTTTTTAGCGGAGATTCATCAACGATTTCTCCCGTATAGCCCGACCCTTGACAAATCTCCTTTGCCAAGGATGCCCCTTTCAACTTCGATGACGATTACCTACTAGCCTTCTATACCCTCAAGAAGGCACTCGTTACCGCACCCATCAATAGCCCCCCGATTGGAGCCTTCCTTTCGAGATCATGTGTGACGCTAGTGACTATGCCGTCGGAGCAGTGCTCGGTCAGTGCAAGGATAAGCAACACTACGCCATATATTATGCCAGTAAGACACTAACCGGCCCCCAGCTCAATTATGGCACAACGGAGAAGGAACTTTTGGCCGTGGTTTTTACCATGGATAAGTTCAGATCCTATTGGTTGGTGCTAAAGTAATAGTGTACACGGATCACGCTGCACTTAAGTACCTACTCACCAAGAAGGACGCTAAGCCACGGCTCATCCGTTGGATTCTACTCCTTTAAGAGTTCGATCTTGAAATCAGGGACAAGAAAGGAGCAAATAATTGTGTGGCTGATCATCTCTCCCGGATGCCAATCCAAGGATCAGATCTTCCGATCAACAATTATTTGAGAGACGATACTCTCCTGAAGGTCACTGCATCCAGTCCATGGTACGCTAACCTAGTGAACTTTATGGTGACCGGGTACATACCTCCAGGAGAAGACAAGAAGACGCTAATTCACCTCAGCAGATTCCACCTTTGGGACGACCCCTATCTGTTTAAGGTCTGTGCTGATGGTCTACTTCGTCGCTGTGTCCCACAAAGTGAGACCTGGAAAATTAATGAGCGTTGTCACTCCTCGCCTTATGGAGGACACTACGGAGCATTCCGTACCCATGGAAAAGTTTGGCAGAGTGGGTTCTTCTGGCCAAACATGTATGGAGATGCCAAAGAATTTGTCCAGCGTTGCCCAAGATGTCAAAAGCACGGGAATATCAATTCCCGAGATGCTATGCCCTTGAAGAGCAACCTTCAAGTGGAAATTTTCGACGTATGGGGAGTTGACTTCATGGGTCCCTTCCCTATGTCAGAGCATTGCGAATACATCTTGGTGGCTGTGGACTACGTAACCAAATGGGTAGAAGCACTTCCTTGTGTTACGGCCGACTCAAGGAGCTCCAAAAGAATGTTTTAGGAAACAATATTCCTGCGCTTTGGAGTTCCATGAGTCGTGATTAGAGATGGAGGCTCACACTTCATCGATAAAACCTTTAAGAAGTGCCTCAGTGAACTTGGGGTAGACCACCGGGTTGCTACTCCATACCATCCTCAAACAAGTGGTCAAGCAGAAACGTCTAACAAGCAAATCAAGAACATTCTGCAAAAGACCGTAAATGCCATGGGGAAGGGATGGAAGAGCAAACTACCCGAGGCACTTTGGGCATATCGAATAGCTTATAAGACTCTGATAGGGATGACCCCCCTACCAACTGGTTTACGGCATGACCCGCCATCTTCTAGTTGAGCTGGAATTCAAGTCCCATTGGGCAATCAAGAGGTGGAATATGGACCTCCAGTTAGCTAGAGTTAAGAGACAAATCCAATTAGCTGAATTGGATGAGTGGAGAGAAAAAGCGTACCATAGCTCCAAGCTATACAAGGAGCGTACGAAACGTTGGCACGATAAGCGAATCAAAATCAAATAGTTTAAGGAGGGGGATAAGGTACTCCTCTTTAACTCCTGCATTCGATTGCTTGGTCATGATAAGCTTAGAAGTAAGTGGGAAGGCTCTTACTTAGTGCTTGACGCCGCCGATCACGGCGCGGTTACCCTCCAAGATGATGACGGGAACACCTTCAACGTAAATGCCCAAAGACTAAAAGTGTTCCTAGAACAAGAGATGCCGGAACTCGAGGAAGTAGACGTCTTTGAGCTTTCCGAGATATGAAAAATCTCGTCTATGGTCCTGTTGGTGTTTCTTATGCCCGATTAGAATAGATATTCTGCAAGCGCACAGAATCACTGATGTAGCACTTCACCTTGGAGTATTCCAGGGTATCGTATTTTTCCTCAGGGAAGCACTATGGCAAAGGGTATCATAAATCGACTGATAACCGTACTAGCTTGATCAACCGACTGACTAGATGGGGGTAAGCCAAATAGGTAGTGAGATAAGATAAGTGGACAGGCAATGACCGAGTGACACACAGAGATTCTAATCCTTAGAGAGGTAGCAGCTGGGAGGACAATGAGCGAGAAAAGACACCTGATACACTTCTGAACTATCGAGCTAACCTCTCTAGATCAAACTAAACACCTAACTAGTTCTCGGGAAAGCAGAGCTTACTTCGGCGGCTGGAAGAGGAAGGACTTCAAAAAGGGATGAGAGGGGAGTCCAACGGCAACCTGCACTACTACTATGAAAACACCCGAACGTGGTGGACTACAAAGGACGGATAGGGCTGTCACCACCTACCGACTACCACAACAGTTCTGTGGGATGGAACACACTTTCTAGCTAACACTAAGGTTAGACACCACGTTTGCACTCGGTGTTAGGATCTCTCTCGAGGCCTTCGAGAGAAATCCCCCTCAACCTAGTGCACTAACTTGAGATACTCTAGTTCGGGTGAGAAAACCCGTAAGATAAGTTCTCGATCACTAAGAGAGATAACTTAGCCTAAGCTAAAGGAAAACTTATGTGCTCAAGCTGAACCTCAGACTTGACTAAATGAAAGACTACGAAAAGTAGAGCTGACTCATAAAAGTAAAGAAGATAACTAACACTAATAAAGTAAAAAAAGATACAAGGGCTATACTAGACTTCCGATGACTCAGGAGTCCCGAGCAAGCTCGACTCGACTCTAACTCCCAAGCTACTAACCTACTCTAGAAAGTACAAGTAGAAGAGAAGAGCTCCAATGGTGTGTGTTGAGTGATAGATGGTGCCTCTATTTATAGCCCTCCCAAGGTCGGTTCTTGCGGTTACTGCAGGTAGCGTCGGTTGAAAGCAGGTAATACCGTTGTGCTTAACTTCCACGCCAAACCTCAGCTTGAGAGGCTTTCGTGTGGGGCCGGCCGGCCTCCCCTAGGCCGGCCATCCTGGGGATGCCACCACGTGTCCACCGCCTTTCGGACAGTGGCTCTGAATATCTCCTAGAGTTGGTTGGCAGTTGGCTTCGGTTGGCGGTTGCATGTGCCAGGCCGGCCGGCCTCCCTCTGGCCCATCTCGGCCACTGGGTTTGCCGAGACTCTGCTCTGCTCTTGTGCCTTCTCCAAGGAAGTGGGTTTCCGAAATATATTTGATCTTGGGCGGTCTTGTGGATCTTTGGATGGATGTTGAAGCCTTTCGGTGTATCCAATTGAACCAGGGCCCAACCCTTGACTCTGAGCCTTATGAGTGTGTCTCATGGCCACTGGATTGAAGCCGGGGCCGTGCGTCTGAAGGTGCCAGGCCGGCCGGCCTAGGAGAGGCCGGTCAGCCTGGGATTTTGCCCATTTATGCTCATTTTTGGTACACCTGTTCCTGCAATCAGAACTCATCCAAAACTTGTGGAACTCGTTAGAAATAAACAGAATATGAATGGAATATAGTGTAAAGCTCATATCATTTCCGAGAAGTTGACGGCATAGAATGTGAATTTATGGCCGTCAACACCCCCCCAAGCTTAAACTTTTGCTCGTCCTCGAGCAAAGCTTAAACTGAGGCTCGGTGGATCAGGAGTTGCATCAATGTTTACCCACTTGCAGGTACCTTGCGCATAGCATATTACTCTTCTCGTCTGTACTTATGGAAAGTTGGCTCATACCTAAGGTTTTGGAAGATGGGGAGTATTTGTTTTTCATCCCTCGGTCTTGAGCGGTTGTTGGACTGAACAACCTTCACCGGAATGTTCCCTGCTACCTGTTCAGGTTCCCAACTTGGATTTTTGCAAGAATTTTCAAAAGAGGTTCAGGTTTCCCAATGGTACTCTCGAGTCGCTCATAGTGTATGATCCTCACCTATGGTCGAGATGTATGACCATGTTCTTCCTATCTCTACAGCTGATATGTGGAGTTTATGGGTAGGAAGATGTATGCATACCTTGGTTACCTATATTGCTTAGTCGAAGAGTAATCCAAGACGGGGTCGGTACTTAGCCAAATTTAGGTCTCATGGGGCATGGGGTATTTGGAGGGTATGAAGTGGATGGAGTGGATGGCTTCCCATTTGAATTTATTTGAACTCCATAATTTGCAACTTGGAATGGAGAGTGGGCTTCTTTTTTTTTTCTCTTCTTTTTTTTAAAAGAAAGATAACTCCACTCTCCTTTCCTGGAATATCTTGAATTTCTTTGGAGTTTTGAATGGGAAGCTTTGTGGAATGAACTGTGGTTTTTGAGATGGTGATTGCGGGGAAGCTTAGCTAGCAAGAGTGGATGTCAATACCCGTAGTGGGTGACTAATAGGCCAGCTATGTTTGGGCTAGCAAATGGTGGAAAGACTTGTAGGTGGCAAGTACCATTCTCGAAGTGGATGCACCATTCAACAAAGCTCAAAGTAACTTCAGATAGCTCAAAACGGTTTATGTAATGTAAGGCTCTTGGATGGGTCATTTTTAACCATGGGAAACCTTCACCAAAACTTTTTTTAGTTTTAAAAGAATTCCGAGGGGTTCCCTACTAGAGCAAGCAGTTTAAATTTCGATTTGGGCTATCTCGAATCCCACAACAACTTAGACTTCAGAAATTAAACTCATGCCTCCACACAACCAAATTTTCAGTGGAACTACTATGTGCCAACTAGTTCAGGTACTAGGAGAGTAAAAAGATGTAAATGAGGCACATATAGAGTTTAAACAGAGCAACTATTCATCATTTCCAAAGTGAGAGCATACACGGATTTCCACTCATATACATTTTATTCAAAGCATGTAAATATTTTTTAAGAGATTATTTATTCATTACTATTATGATTATTGTTGTTGTTGTTTTTTTTTTGGGCATGGCTACTGAATAGAAAGAATGGGTGCGATGACTTACTTGTCAGTGTGACTCCCCCCAAGCTTTGATGAAGCTCAGTCCTCCTCATCGGAGTCTTGCTCTCCCTCGTCGGGGTCCTCCTCATCGTTATTGTTGTTCTCCTCCTCGTCGTCGTCGTTCTCCTGTTCGGGCGGCTGGTACAGCTGGGATTGCTGATAGTCCAGCCCAAGGTGGATGAAGACGTTCGAGACGTCGTAATGCAAAGCAAAGGTCAACCCCCAGCTCTCCTAGGTGAGCTGGGGGTTGTGTGCCATCGTGTCCTGCATCTCCTGCTGCTGTGTCCCAAGTGTGCTGATGCGGTTCGAAAGGTCCGCGATGCTCCGAAGGATCGGGTCCTCATAGTTGAAGTGTGCTGACGATGAGGGACTGACCTGTGGACCATAAGACGAATGCATACCTGCGGGGTAGTATGGTCCTTGTCCACCGGCGAATCCGCTGCTGCCGGCCTGGTATGGGTCATAGTTGTAATGCTCGTACGCCTCCTCGAAGCTCATGTTCTCCGTGGACGGTCCCGGTTGTGCCGAAGCATGAACCAAGGGTGTCCGTCATGAAGGACCTGCTTCGGCTTGTCCGCGCTGTGTCCTGCTCCTCGTCTGTGGACCTGCAACACTCCGTCGTGCGGGTTCTCTTTTCTCCATCTGCAATGTTAGACTTTTCACCAAGTAGAGAGAGAGAGTCTCGGGCATGGAAGCTCGATCTCCTTATCGTACCCGGGGTAACACATAAAGATAGAATTTCCTGGCCCTTCCCGCATCATGTGCCCTTGCACAAAATGCTCAAGACCGACCTCGTATCTGTACGCCTCCGTCTCAGGCAAGAAGGTGACTTCGGCACCTTCCATCGCTTTGACATACCTCGCCACACGGGTGACCAGTGGGGTTATGTCGATGGGGCTTTTGGCCGTAATCATCTTCTGCCAATGAGCAAGCATGCTCCGGATGGGCAAAAATCGAATCTTGTTCGCCATAGCGTATAGACACTGCAGTCCAGGCAAGCTGC
The DNA here is from genome assembly GCF_016808335.1 of Panicum virgatum. Lineage (NCBI taxonomy): Eukaryota > Viridiplantae > Streptophyta > Magnoliopsida > Poales > Poaceae > Panicum > Panicum virgatum. The sequence goes on along the minus strand of NC_053146.1, from coordinate 32,757,375 downwards.
ATAGGAGAAGGTCTGTGCAAGAATGCACAACCATGGTGAGCCACTTGGCGAGAAACCTCAGAGTAGGATTATGAATTGAAACTATGCTGTTCTGACTACTCACGGGTTCATTAGAAATTTCACTCCACCAAGAGCTACGGTCATACTGATAATGCTCAACAAGTGTGTTGGGGTCTAAGATGCACCTTCTATTAAAGCCCAAAGCAACACTAAATTGTTGAAGAGTCATTTCAAATTGTTTGTTAAAGAACCAAAAGTAAACTTTAGTTTCAGTGCTGGTTTCTTCAACGGTAAGAGACATAAGAAACTCGATGGTCAAGAGATGTGAACCTGGCTCGACGATGTCGACGAAGTTTTCCCATCCGACTATAGTGAAGGCTTGGTTCATGTCTTGCAGGAGTCCCGTCGTGATGAGGAAGCGGGTTTCGAAACTCTTGGCATGGGCATAGGTTTGCCTCTTCAGCAGGTCGAGTGCTTGCCGCTCGTAGTCGTTCTTGTAGATGATCTGCTCGACCATCATCAAGATCCTGATGCAGAAGCGGCTTCTTGGGACTGTGGGAATTTCTTCTTCTTCCCGGGATGCATGTGAGCAGTGACCGGAGTCGACCGACATGTTATCCCGAGAAGAAGAGGAACTCTGCGAGCTTTTCGACCTTCTCGAGAATGCCTTCTTGACCTTCTCCTTTGCACAAGTTATCATGGTGCCTGCAAAAGGTTAGCATGAGCAATACTCGAAGGAAACAAGAAGTTAAGAGGAGGGTTAGTGTTAGTCGTTAGTCATTCTTGCGGGGCGTTAAACCACCACAAATGTTCAACATTCAGCGTGCCATGAATTTATTTAGAAAGGAAATATTTTTGTGTTTTCTGGTTTATGAACTTCACTAATTACTACTTAAATTTTGTTTTTAGGCGAGCTGGCACTTGAGATCTTCTCCTAATCAACTCAGAAGAGCTTAATTAGGCAAAGAAACTCAAGAAAGGGAGAAGAGATTAAGGAGCTCGGGCTGGGACATGTGTACTTGAGCTTCTGGTGCACCGATGAACGTCGCCCTGGCTGGCTTTTATAGCCGAGTGCAGAGGCCAGGCCAGCCGGCCTGGGGCAGGCCGGTCGGCCCCATGAGCAGCGCCGAGTGATCCATGTCGAGGCTCTAGTGCTTAGGCATGCAGGTAGATGGATTCCTGTTGTTGGTGATGGGACATGGGTTGATGGCAGAGGCCGGCCGGCCCTGATGAGGCCGCTCGACGTGCCTTTGCACGTTCTTGTGCTCCCCCCTTTGCCCATTGCTTCTTCTTTACTCCTTGATCCCACTCCTGATTGTCCCCTGTGAGAGGAGAAAAGGTGGGGCCGGCCGTCCTAGGTGGAGCCGGCCGGCCTAGATCTCGGCCAAAATTTTCCGAAAATTTTTGTGAAGTTCTACTGATGCATAACTTTTAAATTTTAAACATGGGTTAGTTGAAATTCAAACATAATTATGCAAGATGGAAAGAAAATTATGCATGGAAAAATGTAAACTATGCCACGTACCTTATGGCGAGGGCTCGGGTTTTGAGTCCGGAGCCGGACTCTCCATTTCTTCAGTTCGATTGTCATCGCCGGATGGAGTCTTGGGCGATGAAACTTTCTTCCGCCACACCTTCTTGGGTGTGGGTTGTGTTTCGACCTTCACTTCCTGTGATTTCAGAAATTTCTTACGCTGGATTCGACGTTTGGCATTTCTCTGATTGTGAAGCTTGATCCGCTTCGCTTCCTCTTGAATTCTTAACTCCTCCTGGATCCGCAGATTTTCCGCGAATACGATGAGGGCTTCAATGTTCAGAAACAACGGTTTCTTTGTCTCTTTCTCGGGTTTCTTCTTGTGATGGACCTCTTTGACTTGGTTGCATTGTTGAACCTTCGGTTTGAAGGCCAACTTCTCCTGCTGGCCATTGATGTTGAGCTGGATTTCTCCGGCCCCGACATCAATGTGGGCGTTTGCTGTGCTCAAGAATGTCCAGCCCAGGATGAGCGGCATCTTGGCATCGACTTCCATGTCAAGTATGATGAAGTCAACGGGAATAAAGAAATTCTAGATTTTCACCAGGATATTTTATGCTATTCCCGCGGGATAGCGGACCGTTTGATCCGCTAGCTGCAAACACATGGCAGTAGGGGCAAGTGCATGATGGTTGAGTTTATCACAAACTACCTTGGGCATGACACTGACGCTTGCTCCCAGGTCACAGTGGGTGTTAGAGAAATGTTGAGCCCCGATCGAGCAAGTGATGGTGGGGCAGCCTGGGTCTTTCTTCTTCACCAGGAGAGGATCGAGTATAGCAGCGCTACACTCTTCCGTTAACTGCACGACCTCAGTGGTGGGCAGTGTCTGCTTGTTTCAAAGAAGTGGTATATTCACATATAACTTCTTCATTACCTCGACGAATTTTCCGAATTGTTCATCGGCCACTGGCTTCCTTATCCGCTCCGAAAATGGTAAAGCATTTGTGTCGTGATAGTCCCGTTAAGTTCTCGGGGGTTCCACGGGGTCTTCCTGGGTAGCAGGTGTGTTGGAGTTGACGGCCTCCTCCTGCTCTTCGTCTTCAACTTCGGTACTGCTAGCAATTACGGTCTTCTGCTGCTTTCCTGCATCCTTTGGGAAAGGTGGCTCTTGCATGGTCTTACCACCACGCGTGGTCACCGCACTAACATTTTCCTTCGAGGGTACTTCCGGTTGCCCGGGTAGTTTCCCCGCATTAACATTAGGACATGAAGATGCAAGCTGAGCTGCTTGGGTTTCTATCATTGTATTAAAGCTCAGTTGTAATAAAAGAATTAAATCCCTCTAGTTGTGCAGCCATAGATTCTAGAATCTTGTCATTAGCAAGGAATTTCCTACTAATGTTATTGTTGATTTGCTTTTGGCCGTACACTAGGTCTTTTAATGTGGGCTGAAAACTGTTATTAAAATTCGTACCTTGTTGTTGACCGAAGGGGAGGTTGGGCTTGGAGTTCCAACCCTGCTGAGGACGAAATACTGAGTTGGGATTGTTGTTTCTCCCAACGAAGTTTGCGTCCTCTTGAGTTAAGGGGCACGAAGTGCCCAAGTGCCTAGTCTCGCCACATGTTTCACATGTCATACAAGATTCCAAAACTTGATTAACCTCCTGGTGCGGAGATTCCAGCTTCTTCATCAGAAGTTCCAACTTGGCAGCTAACATGTCGACCGTGTCGATCTGATGCACGCCCCTGGGACGGGCTTGCTGCCTTTCTCCTTTCCAACTTTGGTTGGAAGCTATCTTGTCAATCAGTGACTTTGCTCCCGCAACATCGAGAGAAAGGAAGGAACCACCTGCTGCTGCGTCAACGTGGTCCTGGGCTTGCTGATTCAGGCCATGGAAGAAGTTCTGAATGATCGGCCACTCTTCTATGCCGTGATGTGGGCATGCTTGTATGTACTCCTGGAGACGCTCCCAGACTTCCGAGATGGTCTCATCCGGTAATTGCTGAATTCCGGTGATCCTGTTTCGGAGGGCATTGGTCTTGCCCAATGGAAAGTACTTGGCTAGGAATGCATTTGAACAAACTTCCTTGTTGGATAGAACCACGTCTTGGCTTTCCCGAGCAGTGAGAATGGGAACAGGCGAAGACGGACATCATCCAGAGTAGTTCCTCTGGGGTTGATGGTGTTACTCATCTCCAGGAAGTTTTGGAGATGGGTATTGGCATCCTCGGATGCCTTTCCGCAGAACATACTAGCTCGGATCATATTCACGAGTCCAGTCTTCAGCTCAAAGCCGTCATTGCCGGCTTGGTTGGCGTTCAATCTAGTAGGAATGTGGCTACTGGACGGGGCAGAAAACTGACGAAGGGTCTTCTGAGCCATGGATGGAGATGCTGAAGCGGAGGGTGAACTGATATGCCAAGTGAGTCTTTTCTGAGGTGGGACGATGCGGCATCTCACGATTCTCCCAATTCTTTCTGGATTTGGGTGGAAGTTACTTGGTAGGTCGAAAGTAGTCATGCACTGCTCTGCATCAATCAAAGGATAGAGAGAGCAATGGTAAGCCCGCTAGGGTTAGCGGCGACAAACTAGTAGAGTTTATCAAACTATCTACGATATCTTTAGCCAATTGCTTCCTCGGCAACGGCGCCAGAAATGCTTGTCGGCATTTCTTATGCCCGATTAGAATAGATATTCTGCAAGCGTACAGAATCACCGCTGTAGCACTTCACCTTGGAGTATTCCAGGGTATCGTATTTTTCCTCAGGGAAGCACTATGGTAAAGAGTATCGTAAATCAAATGATAACCGTACTAGCTTGATCAACCGACTGACTAGACGGGGGTAAGCTAGATAGGTAGTGAGATAAGATAAGTGGCCAGGCAATGACCGAGTGACACACGGAGATTCTAATCCTTAGAGAGGTAGCAGCTGGGAGGACAATGAGCGAGAAAAGACACCTGATACATTTCTGAACTATCAAGCTAGCCTCTCTAGATCAGACTAAACACCTAACTAGTTCTCGGGAAAGCAGAGCTTACTTCGGCGGCGGGAAGAGGAAGGACTTCAGAAAGGGATGAGAGGGGAGTCCAACGGCAACCTGCACTACTGCTATGAAAACACCCGAACGTGGTGGATTGCAAAGGACTGATAGGGCTGTCACCACCTACCGACTACCACAACGGTTCCGTTGGGTGGAACACACTTTCTAGCTAACACTAAGTTCAGACACCACGTCTGCACTCGGTGTTAGGATCTCTCTCAAGGCCTTCGAGAGAAATCCCCCTCAACCTAGAGCACTAACTTGAGATACTCTTGTCCGGGCAAGAAAACACGTAAGATAAGTTCCCGATCACTAAGAGAGATAACTTAGCCTAAGCTAAAGTAAAACTTCCGTGCACAAGCTGAACCTCGGACTTGAGTAAATGAAAGACTATGAAAAGTAGAGCTGACTCAGAAAAGTAAAGAAGATAACTTATATTAATAAAGTCAAAAGAAAGATACAAGAGCTATACCAGACTTCCGACGACTCTGGTGTCCCGAGCAAGCTCGACTCAACTCTAACTCCCAAGCTACTAACCTACTCTAGAAAGTACAAGTAGAAGAGAAGAGATCCAATGGTGTGTGTTGAGTGATGGATGGTGCCTCTATTTATAGCCCTCCCAAGGTCAGTTCTGGCGGTTACTGCAGGTAGCGTCGGTTGAAAGCAGGTAATACCATTGTGCTTAACTTCCACGCCAAACCTCAGCTTGAGAGGCTTCCATGTGGGGCCGGCCGGCCTCCCCTAGGCCGGCCGGCCTGGGGATGCCACCACGTGTCTGCTACCTTTTGGACAGTGGTTCTGATTATCTCCTGGAGCCGGTTGGCAGTTGGCTTTTGTTGGCGGTTGCATGTGCCAGGCCGGCCGGCCTCCCTCTAGCCCATCTCAGCCTCTGGGTTTGCCGAGACTCTGCTCTGTTCTTGTGCCATCTCCAGGGAAGTGGGTTGCCAAAATATATTTGATCTTGGGCTGTCTTGTGGATCTTTGGATGGATGTTGAAGCATTTCGGTGTATCCAGTTGAACCAGAGCCCAACGCTTGACTCTGAGCCTTATGAGTGTGTCTCATGGCCACTGGATTGAGGTCGGGGCCATGCTTCTGAAGGTGCCAGGCCGGCCAGCCTAGGAGGGGCCGGTCGTCCTAGGATTTTGCCCATTTATGCTCATTTTTGGTACACCTGTTCCTGCAATCAGAACTCATCCAAAACTTGTGGAACTCGTTAGAAATAAATAGAATATAAATTGGAATATAGTGTAAAGCTCATGTTATTTTCGAGAAGTTGATGGCATAGAATGTGAATTTATGGCCGTCAACAAGTCCTCGCCTAACCCGAAACCAGCCTTATCATAGGATAGAACCCTTCTCTATTCTATTCTTTTCTTCCCTTTCTACCCCTGGGAAAACCACACCAAGAATTGAGGCCTACGCTTGGTGAGAGAGCTTCTGCCAGAAGACCGGGCCCACACTTCAGAGTATGGGGCCGGCCGGCCCTGCCTAGGCTGCCCGGCCTTGCCCAGGCCGCCCGGCCTCCCCCAGACTCATTCCGGAGAGCTGTTGCACGGCAACACTCCTCATCAGGTGAACATTCCACTTCTGGAGGAGCTGCACCAATCAGAGTTGATTTAAGCCGGGAGGCTTCTTCCTCCTTGCCATTCCACTTCCTTCCTACAGTCCCAGATCTCGCCTGCCAATTCTTGAGCCTAGATCACATCCATGGCATCGCAATCCTCGCCCAGAATTCCACAATCTACAGCCACGGACAGCTCCACCCCTTCTGCTCCATCCAAATCCATCCAGAGCCAAAGTTTGGACTACAGCCTTCGGATCATAGAGCCAATCCCTATGGCCAACACCATCGCGTCGCCACCAGGCCAGCGGGCCAATGCCTAGGCCGGCCGGCCTAGGGGAGGCTGCCCGGCCTCCCCCTCGCGCCGGACGTCTCCAGCTCGCGTGTCGTCACCCTCCAGAAGCCCTGCATCAAGGGGCAATGGGAGGATTGGTGCGCGCACTCCTGGATGGCTAACCATCGGGGTTCTTTCCCCGCGGAAGGTCATCGGGAAGCGTCTCATGCCGTCATCTTCCGACGGCCACGTGATGCAAGTCGCTGCCCTCCAGGCGGTGATGCCCAAGTCCCCGGAGTCCGCCACGCATTCATGGAGTATTCTCCGGCCAGTCCAAGTCCGCCACGCATTCATGTGGTTGGACGGAAGGTCGGCCGCAGGAAGGAGCTGCACCCGCCGTTGGATCGGGAGGAGAGGGAGTCGATTGACTCCAACCCAGGACCGATGCGAAGGTTCAGATTGCCACGACCGATCCGGGGTCCTCCGGAGGTCTATGCCTACACAGACAGCGACGAGGAGGAGGAGGAGAAGGATGACATCGCTGCACTCCGTGAGCAGCTCGCTGCTCTTAAACTCCGGCTCACCAATATGGATGAGCGGGTTGCGGAGTCCGAGATTGACCGGATGGATCTGGACAACATGGTGGACACGCTGCGCAAGGCTGTTTGTTCGAAGATCAAACGCCTTGCAAAGGCTACCGGGAACGAGGAACTCTACCGAGCCCCCGACCCAAGGGACTGGATCTAGATAGGGAAGTTAGAATAAGTAGATAAGGCGTAGGTGCTATTTTGTTTCCCTTCTCCAGCACCTTAGTTTGTTTTTAGAAATTTTTTGAATTGAATAAAATAAAATTTCCCCCATGTCATGTTTGTGGTTGGGACACACTTGTGTGCCAACCACACCCCTGTTCTCACATTCTGCGAAGTACCCATGAATCTACAGCACACATAATGAATGGAGAGCACTAGAAAAAGTTGAGGGCATTTCGCTTCAGAAAAGACCAAGAGGCCAAATCTAGGCCGGCCGGAATACCAATTCTGCGATCTACTATAACACCCAACAGAATTGCAACACACGCAGCACAACGGACACATTGCAACAGGCCGTTTGCAAAACAGTGGAAGATTAGACCGCCCGGCCCCACTGTCAGCAAAACGCTGAGATCTTTCTCGTGCTGTAGGTTTGCAACTACTATAGCTTACTTCTCTAAAAGATCAGTTCTAATTGTGCCTGGTTTGTTATAAACTAAAATTTGGACAAGAACTTAGAGAAAGGTGAAATCATTTCATGAAAATCAATACGTGCATGAGTTATATTTCTAATGCAAGTATTTACATACCTTTGGGACTTAACTATGTTAGGATCATTAGATCTTTTGCCTATTGACTCTTATGATACTTTGAACCAAAGTCATGCTTGTTCTAATTCAAGAATTTGGAGGAATTTATTTTAAAAACAAAAAACATGGCAACTCTCCTATGCTCAATCACCACCAATGCCACATATATATGAGAGTAGTTTCTACGATTCCACATAGCTATCTTGTACATTTTGATCTCGTTCAAACTCATTGCCTCTCAAGTGTGCTATGCACATTTCTTACTCTGACCATACGCGTACACGACATCAATCACTGTCTGTCATGGTCAATCATACAAAGGCTCATCATCCCCCTGAAACAAAAAGAAAACAAGTAAAGTGAGTCATCATACTCATGGATCCTTGTTCAAAAAAAAAGAGATAGAGGGGAAGATGATAAGAGCAAAAGTATAGATGACGGACAAGTGTCGCTGTTTACACATGAACATGGTCAAAGTATTTGAATGGCATTGCTACTTAGAGACACCTTGTTTGAACTTGCAAAATAAATGGAAAAGATGAGCATACACCTTTGTTACCATACAAAAGAGAGAGGTTTATCCTTGAAATAATCATACGCCATGAGCATCGTAGAGTTTTTCCTATTTCAAAAATCTAAAAATCCTCCAAGCTCCAAGAAGAAAGGCTTGCATTGATTCTTGGTGACAAGTTCTGAGGATCAATAGGCAGAAGTGAAGATGTTAGCCACCTGGAATCCAAGGTATGCAAAGAAAGCTAAGAAATAACTCTTATGCACTTATGCATGGTTTGAGTTCATGAAACCAGTCTTCGCTCTTTTCTCGATCTTATTGCTCGGGGCGAGCAAAGTCTAGCTGTGGGGGTGTGTTGGCGGTCGATAACGATGGTTTTCGCCGCCAACGCTCCACTTGATTTCATGAAATATAGGCCCTAACCTTGCTATAATCATTATTACTAATGAGTTCCACAAGTTTTGGTGTTTATTTGACTTCAGGAACAACTTATCCAAATTTGACCCAAAACGGACGCTGTTTGGACCGAAAGGCCCGACTCCAGCCGACCGGCATATTTTGGATGGAATCTTGGCATGAAACTTTACCAAAGTCATCCTGAGGGAGAATTCAAGCCAATCCAATGGGTACTTTCCCAAAACACAAGAGTTAGAATTGGAAGGCTTGAATCCATATGCGAAATGGAGGACTCCTGGCCCATGATCATAGCATAAGAAATCTACCCATCCAAGACTGATCTACAACCTTTGAGGAGCGTGTCGGTGCAACGGAGGGCCGAGACGCCTCCAGAGCTAGGCTACCCGGCCTCACATAGGCCGCCCGGCCCAAGAAGATGTCGGTTGAGGAAACCGCCAGAAGTACCGACCTCCTGAAGTGATCAGAACCGTCCACGCGAAGTCGGTGGATAGGTGGCACTACCCCTAGGCTGGCCGGCCTAGGGGAGGCTGCTCGGCCCCACCTCTCAGCCTGTGACGATGCCCTTTCGCATGGAGTTGAAGCCAAGGAAGAGGTAGCGTAGGCTTGCAGCGGTTAACCATTTCACCGACCTTGGCAGCTATAAATAGGACCCCCTCACCTCACCTGTAACACACACCTTGGGAGCTTGAGTGCCTCACAATTTCAGTTTCATCCTCAGTAGAATAGGGAGAGTGTGAGGTGAGAGCTTTGGCAGAAGTCGGGCTGAAGGGGCGGAGTCGAGTTCTCTCGAGCTTACCCCATCTTGTACCCACCTCACGGGAATCTTATAATCGAGTAAGTTTTCCTCGCTTATCTTCAGTTCCTCGCTAGTTTACTTTTTACTTAAGTTAATTGCTTAGCTGCTCTCTTTGATCTATTGGATCCCTTGTCTGTGTGGATAGCAAGTTCTATCTATTTGGGGTTTCTTCTTGCCTTAGCACGAGGCGGAAGTCAGTGACTCTATAGTTTAGGCGTGGTGCTTAGGCTTGTTAGTTACATCGGGTTGTGTTCCACCCCACGGTACCGTAGTGGTAGGCGGCAAGTGGTGACAGCCTTGTCCGTCCCTAGTAGTCCACCACATTCGGGTGCTTTCATAGCAGTAGGATTGCCGAAAGTATGTTGGGCCCCTTCTCATCCCTTTCTGAGCCCTTCGCTTAGGCCGCCAAAGCAGATCAAGTCAGTAGCTTTTCAAGCTATCTTAGTAATTAGGATTCTATCTGGAGATAAGCCCTCTACCCTCATACCTCTGCTCCTTAGCGAGTCTGGCTGAAACGCTCCAGACCACTAGTCAACGCTTATCATTCCTTGGATTTGATATCCCAGGCTTACTCGCCTAGTGAAAGCTACAATCGGTCTCTGTGTGCTTGCGGAGTAATTCGTTAGGCTAAGGAGTGCCAACAGTGACACGTCATCAATCCATGGAAACATCTTCTCGACCAATTGGCGCGATTACAAGGATCCATGGGCCAACCAGAGCATCTAAACCGACTAAAGACAAGCCCAATCACTCATATATGACATGTGGGACCTCAAGAGGGCCTCACCTCCAAAGGGGAGGCCAAGTGTGCCTAGCCCATACTCGGCCGACTACCATGGTCGGCCGGACATCGGTCAGCTCCACCGACCTACCCCTTGAACGTGAAGCTTCCTGGAAGTTGTGATATTGCAAATTTTCAAAATGTTAAGATATAAATCTTAACATGCCATTAACATGTAATACCAAGTAAAAATCAAAATAAATGCATTTGTTATGCAAGCATGTGTAGTTTAAACATTGCTTGAATTGTTAGTTTGAAATTCTAATTGTATGCCCAACAAAAAAAATGATCAATGGAACCATAATTTGATTTGTAAAGATCTACTTGTTTAAATAAAATATTTGTTTAGTTCCAGTTTCTTCCTAAATGACAACTTGGTTTTTTCTGTAGCACACAATAACCAATAATTATCCAAAACAATAATGCATCCTTGTATAGGAGTATGTGCATATGTATGTGTCGGTATAAAACTTGTTCCTTTAATATTTGTAAACTTTCATGCTCAACTTGTCATGAAAAATGTAGCATAAAACACACATATAGTTTTGAGCCATACAAGTTTATTTAAAAGACCCTTTTTAAAGCTTCAAATTTAAACACCTTAAATGACAATAAATTCAAATCCTAGTAGTAAGAAATATAAATTAACTTTCAAACCTTTGGTCAAATGAACTTGGGCCTGAAACAAGAATAGTAGGATTTGAAATTTTAAACAACTTTGGTGTTCAAAAGTTTTTGGTTTGACCTCGGGAAGTGCAAGAAAATTCTAGGTTTCAATCAGACCCCTTACTCTCTTTCAATTTCGCCCCTCAACCCTCACCTCTCTCCTCCTTTCCCTGCTCCCTGCCTTCGGGCCGGAGCCGTACGCCGTTGTCACAGCGGGCTGGCCACCTAGCCATGCCGCCGACGCAAACTACCCTCGCACTCCTTGGTTTCCATGAAACCATCTCGCTGGCGTTGCTAGAGCTTGCCACGCGCCCTGCCTGCTGTCTACTCGCCACGACGCCAACCGCCGTCACCGGCCGCTGCTGCCCATGCCTAGGCTGCCCCGGTTGTGCCTCCCCCAGCAAGCCCTCCACCTCCTCCTTCCTTGCCCATAAGATGCAATGCAGGATCCCAGATTGCGTGCGAGCTCGGCACGGCAGTCACCAACTCACCATTGCCGGCCGCCGCCTCTGCTCAGTGGAGCACCCCTCTTCAATTCGCCTCAGCCCAAATTAACCACACCATCACTTTCCCCTTGCTGCACTGAAGCTCCTAGGCCACTTCACCGCCACCCAGAATCACCAAGACACGCCGCCACCTACCATTGGCATCGGCGAGATCCGCCCGACGACGAACCCCATCTCTGGCTATTCCCCCACACAAGCTAGCCCCTGAAACTGAATCACATCGGCCTCCTAAGCACTGACGGTCGTCGCTCGCTGTGGACGGCCCAACTCCGGCCACCATCTCGCGCCCTACACACAACCAAAGGTGCGCAGCGACCTCCTCGTGCCCCTCCCCCATTTCCCCCCTCGCTGCCGGCGACCGTATTCGCCGGAATCCGGCCGGCCCCCTTCCTCTATTCATCCTAAAGTCCGGCCAGGGACTGATTTGCGAGGAAATAAAAAGTTTTGAGGGACCTGAATGTAATAAGTTAAAGAACTTCTTTAGATCCAAAGTTGTGAACTTGTAAATTACATATAAAATCATAAAAATTTATAAAAATACAAACTATGATGTTCTGGAATCCTTAGATCAAAACCTACAACTTTTGTTACATTCACATGTTCATATTTTGCTTCTATTTTAATCAATGATTAAAGTAAGTTTAAATAGCTCATAATTGTTCTAGGAATTCTACTCATCAACTATAGGTGAGTTTTGGCCAGTAGCTACTTTATACTATGTTTAGCTTTGGGTGAAAGTTTGAGAACCAGAGCACACCTATAACTAGATGAAATCATGTTTCTTGTTAGATCTAGTGTAGCACTTCATATATTATTTCTGGTTGATATATTATAGTAATGTGCATGCAACTTTTTCCATGAACTAGGAGTACTAAATTAATACCAATGCAAAAGTTTGAGTATTTTTGGCACTGTGTAGCTATATCTATGATTTAATCCTTGTAAATGGAACTTTATTGTAATAAATAGTTGCTGTAGTTTGAAAACTCTAAAATTTATACCAGTACTTGGTTCTGAGTAGACAAACATGCATGCAAAGTTTGGGAGTCAAATAATGGGCAGAACCAGAGATACCATTTACTTATGCTATCACGTAGTTAAACTTCTTATTTTTCCTCTAGACTCTACACTGCATAATTACATGTGAAACTTGCGCATAAGCCTGTTAGATGTATTTATATTCTGTAAAAAAAAGTTTGATAGCAATTACTTTACATACACTAGCTCGAATAATTATGCATGTGCTAGGTTAAGTAATTACAAAACTAAAGTTTCTATTGGATAAAAATCTTGATATTTTCACTGCAGCATGCTCATGCTTAGACTAATCCCTAGTAAAAACTTGAGGTAAAGAAACACTATATAACTCCCTGTAGAAATGAATCTTGTTATACATGATCCAAGTTTGTCAAAATTATTGTTCCTGATTCATGCGTAGAAAACATCTGGTAAATTTGCAGTATGTTAAGTATCTTGTGTAGATCGCTCTGTAAAAATTTGGGCATCATAAATGTTGTAGTTTATTCTGTATAAATTCATCTTGCTACTAACATGCTCTATTTTAAGTATTTTTCATGCCCACATGCTTTACTATTTTTATCTCAAATTTTTACTACAAGATCAAAATTAAGATTACTACGCTGTGTAAAATTTGTAGCACCAAAAACTATTCCTAACTCATGAAATGAAAATGTCAAATGCCCACATGAATATTAACAAGAAATAAAAACAGCCAACTAGTTCAGTTTATGAAGTAAAATGAATTTAAGAACTACTCTATAAATGACTGCCCAAGAAAAATGAGTTAGTTCAGTTTTCACAAAAAGGCCTATATATTTTGGATTACAACTTTATAGTGAAGGTAAGATATGTAAATTGTGTCATATTGTAACAAAGAGCACTTTTGCATTCATATAGAGTCGACTGCTTCCGCTGATGAAACGTACGAGTTGATTTCCATGTCCGAGACTGAGCAGCGTGAATCTAAATTGAATCTAACTGAAGTTGTTGAAGTCTTGCTCAGGAAGGGAAGCCTTGGTGCATTTAATCCTATTATTTTCGCATATCTATTCAATTTATGTTATAATATATTTATTTGTGCATTTACATTTCTTGGAATTGCTTGTAACCTTAGATGCATGATCCTAGGTTCCTATGTACTGTTCACCTTGGTTTAACTCGACTAGATGCCCTGCTAATTAGGGCCGGTAAAAGACGAGTGGTTTCCTGCTGCTAGCGTGATTATAGGAATTGACTGACTTTACATACTGTCACAATATAAGGATAACGGGCGGGGTTGTGGTACTTGTGATACCCTATCTGTGTAGTGAAAAGTTGTTAAGGTCGCGGTATGTGGCACATTTTGTTAAGCTTTTGAAAGTACTAGCCACATGCCAAGAAATATGGTAATAGGTAAGCTTAAGTGCCTGATTGGATCATGGCCAGGGACATACCTCCCCACCGTCTTTATTTCGCTTCCATCTAGCTAATGCGCGGGTGCAGAGTCTGCGTACCCTGTAGTCAAGGGCGGTGGGCCTGTCCCGCGACACGAGAAGAAAGGGGAAAAGTTGTGTGGGTGACTACGTTCCCCATGCATGTGTGTTAGGTTTGCCTTGGAAGGTTAAGAAATTAGATTCGAATCGTCCACTTCTCACGGTTTGGGCCTTCTTAACAATTTCTGTCACATAGAGTAACATGTGGAACATGATGATGATAATACTGTTGTATGATTAATGTTTTCACTACCATACTTGTTTTGAGATAGTTGCTTATCTAGAATGGTTAATCAAACTAGAATATGGAAAGCTAAAATCTGAAATTAAGGACTTACTTTTAGTTGCTTCTTAGCAAAACAAACCTCTCGAGCCAAAAAACCTTGCATGTCTAGATAAGTGGATTAAATATATCCGTTGACGGGTAAGCCTTACTGAGTATTAGTATACTTAGCCTTGCTTGTGGCTTTGTTTTCAGGTATTGATTTTGAAGATATGTTTGCTGGTTTAACTACCTTACCGTTGGGTTGGTCTGTAGAGTGGTATGATTCATCAGCCGGCACTGACACTGATGCTACAGCTTGATGTCTTGTATGGGCTTTATCGTGACATCATATTTTTATGCCTTTTGGCATCTAGCCCAGACTTATCTATGCCCGATGATGTCTGCTCTAGACCACGACTTCCCCGCCGGAGGTTCATTTGCACACACAAGTCCAACAGAAGGAAGAGCGATATTAGATAGCCTCTTAGAAAACTCTTTCTTTCCTAGTGACCATAGCGAATCCCGTCAGAAAGAATCCACGTCGACCTATGAGAGTTTCTCAACACCTGGATCCAAGCTTTCATATTTCATATATCCATATTCATCTGTTGAGCCCTCTCTCGAACCACGAACATCAGAGGGAGAAGAAATTCAACCTCCGGAGTTCTCTTCTCAATTCGAGGGTGATCCATCTGGAAACAACAAGAACACCTCGAATTTCTTTGACGCCTAATTAGGGGAGGAACCTTTCTCTGTCCACACTGATCATTCTCAAAATCTATTGACAAGATCCTCCCCTAGTCCTATGGTACTTCCTTCTATTCCCGATCTTCCGAACAAACTACTTCTAGAGGAGGCCATGAAGAAGGGATGGTCGGATGGAGCGAGACACTTTTCTGAAGATGTTTGGATAAGTTCACCATCTATGATCATTCCCGCTCAATAAGGGGAATTACCTTTGATGCTCATGTTAACCCCATCATGGGGGTTAACATTATGTCATGGCACTTAGCGTATACTCTTTTGGGCGATGTTATGCTAAGACCATCTGACAAGTTGTTCAAGAGTTGTCCTCTTGGCCACATTCTTGAATGTCGAGGGGTCACAAGTGTTGTGCCGCTAACTTTAGACAAAATCGAGGTGCACCTAGATTTTCATATCTTCGATATCCTCGATTTTGATCTTCTCCTAGGCTACCCTCTTGAAAAACTTCTCACACCTTATCATGGGAGCCTAGATGAACTACTTAGGGAAACTGCTTCTTCCACTGCCACCTCTTGCTCAGAAAATCTTTTGGCAAAGCATTCTCCCAAGCAAGACTCGCTCGAGGAGATGATGCATACATCTCCATTTGTATCATCCGAGCCTATTCTCTCTGAAATTACACTTAGTCCCAAAGAGTACGGCCAGGAAGATACCCTTCACTTTTGTGAAGACGAATGATCATCATTTTCCTCAACTGAGTTAGAGCCTCTTCTGACGGGCCCAGAATATGTTGTTCTCGACCTTGATCGAGATACAATTTTGATCTTTCATGATGCATCCACTACAGAAAATCTAGTGATCCATGACGATTAAATTTCATCACAGATCACTAAAAAAACCGTCATAAAATAGTATCTATGACGATCTCAAATAATGTCATGTATTGAGCGTCACAGATCACACCTCGTGATGTTCCTTAAATTTTTGTCATGGATTGCTTGATCCATGACGTTTTGAAACTGTCATAGAATGTTCCCAGGCGGCCAGGCCCCCAAAGCTCAGCCCAAGCCCATTCTCTATGACGAAAACAAACGTAACAAATAGTATAATTTTTGTCAAGATTCAATTGCCACATCATGCATTGATGATGTGGCTATTGACTTGGCAATGACGTGGATAGCAATGATGACGTGTAAATTGACATGGCCGATGACATGGTTGCTGACGTGGTGGGTGACATCAGCACCATAGCCCATTTGTGGATGGGCCGAATTCAGAATGGTCCACAGACTTGGGCCAAATATTTCTCAGCCCACCATTAATTTCCAGCTAACCAAATTCAGCACTATATACACAGCCCAAATAAAAATTTAGCCCACCAATTCATCCCATTTTTTCCACCCATTTATCCAAACAAAAATTCCAGCACAAAAATAATAGCATCACAAGAATCATGTTTCCATTCAGCATGGCATTAAATCAACATATCACATACATTTGTTTTCATCTAGCATCACTTGCCATAATTTGTAGCATCAGGAAAAAAAAGATAGGTTTCAGGAGAATTGCAAACAACCATGACGCTTTGCTCAGTCCATTTTGACACAACAAATACTCAAGCTGCGTCTCCAACATAGCTGCGTGTATGCTTGACGCAGAAATCTTTGTCCTAGCAGAAATCTGTATGTATGCTTGACGCCCATCTCATTCACATCCACAACCATGTTGTACCTGTACATAAATATTGTAAAGTTCAGATGCACATGTACATGGTAAATTTCATATGCTATTATGAGGTAGCTACTACCACAAGCACTGTATATTGGCATATAATCATTTTATGGATGTATAAACTTGACCAAAAAGTTTCATAAGATTATGATAATTGGAGTATACAATGTGCACAAAATAGATAAATCCCTCACATTGTTTTATACAACTCAAGTCAAACTTTGAAATTTGAATACAACATAACATTTTCAAACTCGTATGCACCTATCGTTTAGACACAACCTTATGTTAGCTATAATATAAGAAAATATTAAGCTACATTAGCAATTGTTATGTAAAAACATGATTTTTCTATTCTCCATTTAGATGGGAGAAAGCAAGCCATATGAAAAAGTTCCGAAAATGCAGACAAACACTATTAAATGAAAAATCATGACTTTAGAAAATTTAGAAGAAGGAAACATCAAATTTCAAGTTCATATGAGGAGAACATACTAGTTACAAATTTTAATTCTGGGTTAAAAAGAGAAAATGAACTCTATTTGTGTTCTTCATCTCACTTGACGTGAAGCAATAAGAGCACAAATGGAATGCCAAAAGTCATCAAAACCACATTTGTAGACTAGTGGTTAGATGTCCTCACCTCAAATGGGAGGTTATGAGTTCCTCAAATGGGAGGTTATGAGTTCGAATCCTAGTTGCCACATATTTTTCCATTTTATCTGCACATTATTTTGGTAATATAATGACAGCCGAGGTAGTTGTCACAAAACCATCGATGGTGCTGTGGTAAGGCTTCCATCGATGGTGCTGTGGTAAGGCTCCTTCATTTTTGGAGGAAAGTTGCAGGTTCAAGTCCTGCATCCGGCACTTTGTTTTTTTCCGACGCCCCTCCACGCGGAGGAAAACCTAGCACCAAGGTTTGGCGCACTGGTAGGGCGCTTGGTTCTTGTCTTGGTGACCCCGGTTCGAATCCCCAATTGCGCCTCCTTTTTTTGTTCAAATTAAAACATAGGATACATATGTATAAAACAGTTAATACCTGACATAGAGATGCAAACATTGTTGTAGTGCAATGGAAAACTGGGTGCCTCTTATCCTGATGACCAGGGTTCAAACCCCTCCACCCCTTGCGCTACATTTTTTCCTTTTTAATAAGCCATACTAACTTAAAAAATAACACCTAGCATCCCATGAATGACAGCATAGCTCATTTATTTTCTTTTTAAGCCATACTGATAATTTAACTAAAAAAAATAATGCCTAGCATACCATTAATGAGAGCATAGCTTGAATAAGCATCAAATAAGAGAAGCAAAAACTTGAAAAAAATGTTAAATGTCAAAATATATAGTCAAAATAACTATGATGATTTCTATGAAATTGATGTTAAAACGTCATGTTTAGTGGGCTCAATTATGACGAATTCAATAAAACGTCACTAAGTTTTGGGCCTAGGGCCCATACCTTCAAATTCATGACGAAAATCTGAAAATTTTCATGGATTGTGTACAATTGTGACACTATATAAAAATGTCATAAAATTTTCGTCATAGATCACCACATTTCTTGTAGTGATCTCTTGAGATGGAGAATCCTCGAGCCAAGGAATCTTGTGAGGCACCGACTCTGGAGTCTGAAGTATTCCACGGATGAGCATGGAACCATTATTTTTTAAATACAATGCTCATTTAATTTTTCTCTAGAGTCAGGCATGCTTAGGGCACCATGCACACACGAGGACTACAACCACCTTAAGGTCCTCTTTTGCATAATCTTCAGAAGGTTGGTTGTTGATGTATATGTTTATCGTAAACATTGCAGATTTTGTGTGTCACAATTGCACTGACCTTGTAGCTAGCTTCAACAATTTGGTGAAACAATGACACATCATCAATGATAGCTACAAGAACTCCTATGGTCAAGCTTACGACCATAAATAAAGCACTACCGGGAGATAATCCGGATTATTATTTATATATTTCCCTATTTAATAAAAAGCAAGAGCATGTTGTAGGATATAGATTTCCTTTGGGTATTTTTGTTCGCTAACCATTCCAGGTGGAGTTGAAAAAGAATGACGGACAAACAATGCCAACGAACATGAGCTACACCGACTACAAAACATTGGAACATCTTGGTGAAGGAACGACTACGAAAGGTGACTTGATCTCCACACGCTTGAGTTTTGGTTGCCCAGCAATGCAAACTCCAAGTGTGGGGGAGATATGTGATACCCCAAGTAAGTTCTTTTTCACACCATTTTTTATCATGGTTTGGAAACAATGTTAGCTCTTGCACCTTTCTCTATAAAAAAAGAAAAAAAAGTCCTGCTTTTGACATTAAAGAAAGCCCTTCCGGGAGGTCACCCGAGGATCGCCAGGTACGTGGCCATGCTTATATCTCTTTCAATAAAGCTCAATTATGTTATATGTAACCTTTATCTTTTCTTGTATGCTCTGGTTTGAGTGTATAGCACGCAACACATTTATGGGCCTTTTAAATTAAGCATGGTGCTTAGGTTAAATGCCCTCTTCAATTGAACTGGACGTGGTGTCAAGTTTGATTGATGAACCTAGAGTTAATACTTTTATTGATATTAGTTGTGTATGCATGGACTAACCCCTGCAGGAAGCATCAATTCCAAATGGGTGAGTCGCTGAGCTGAATTCAATGGGATGGTAAGTCAAGGCATTGGATTCATGTTTCCCAACATCATCATTTTGATGCAACTACAATTAAGCCTTGCTTGAGTAAGTATCATGGTGAGAATAAATTCTTAGTTTCAATAGATTTAGGGCTCCCTGGTTCTTTAAACTAGTAGAGTCATTATTTTGTTTCCACATTTTTTTTGTTTTTGAATAAAGCACCATGTACAAGAACAGGTGTGGGGGAGATCTCTCAGAGCTTCAATGCACATCTACTCGAGATCTCCCACACTACATGCACAACACCGAATGAACCAGTACGCAAAAGGCCAAGACCTAGCATTGGTCGGCGGAACCCCAGGTTTGG
This sequence comes from Panicum virgatum, assembly GCF_016808335.1. Classification (NCBI taxonomy): domain Eukaryota; kingdom Viridiplantae; phylum Streptophyta; class Magnoliopsida; order Poales; family Poaceae; genus Panicum; species Panicum virgatum. The sequence continues at coordinate 32,737,794 of NC_053146.1, read as the reverse complement.
TAAATCAAGTTCTAGTCCCGTTTTTTCTTCATCGCGATGGTTTGTACGCCATACCCCTCGTTCTCCCCAATCTATGAGTTTAAATGATATCAATGACAAATCACTAAAATTAAACTCAAAGACATCGTCAGGTTGTGTGCTTCTTTATGATTGGCTTGCATACACTTTATTCTTTGCTTAACCTGAACTTGTGAATCGTATCTTAGGGAACCCATAATTGTTATGTTGTTGAAAAGTGAGATATGGTTTGATGAAAGAATCCATACTTTATCTGCTTATATGTCTAGGAAATTTTATATAAAAAAAGAAAACCTCCATAGCTTTACAGCTCCACGTGTTATGTCCTGCTAGAGCCATATGTCAACCTTCATGATACAACCTCTATACATATGTGCATTGTTGTTGCATTGAGCTTCATCAAATTTTGTGACCTTAGTGAGAATACATTTCATACTTGCTTGATCAAGATCACCAGGGTCGACCGTGAGGCAGTGCCGGCGGTGCGATCGCTCTGGGCCTCCAAAAACTAGGAGCCGCCAAAAATTGCTATGCAAATAGGCTCGTCAAGTTTCAAGTGCTAACAGATCTTAGTGCGTGCAACTACATAGTCTAGGACGTGCAGTTATGTAGCCCAATTCATTAATGACAATGAGTTTTTCAATATTACTCCCTCCATTTAGTTACGATAACTATATTTTCACATGTCACAGTGGCCAAAGGCACTAAGTATGCTTATCAATCCATTAATCATGTTAACCATCCTCCTCTCGTTTCTGCAATTTCTTCTTGGCAAGGCTCCTTGTTTCCTGTGATTATTAACAGCCACGGTCCATGTTGAAAACTAATAGATCCAATTTTTCTCCTTCTCGAGGCATGTTGGCGCCAGACGGGGGATATCGAACAGGCTACTTGCGGACTCTCGAGGCAAAGACTTAATATAGCGATCCATTTTGATCTTTTCAATATTGGAAATATAGCTATCCTAACTTAATGGATGGAGAATCTTGTATTTTTATAGTGAATTGGGGCTTCCATTTTTTTCGCACCAGGCCATGAAACTGTCTGGACCAGCCCTAAAGATCACATACACAAGCTAAACTTCTACACTGGAAGTTAGCTATTCCATTCCATCCATTCTGCAAAATAAAACTCAATGAAAATGATCTCCCTCTCCATATTATCCTTTAGATGAGGCATGTGTTATCTAAAAAAGAGAGAGGAAAGATGGCATGCAAAAGAAGCATAGCCCACAGTGAGCAAGAGAGGAAAGATGGCATGCAAAAGAAGCATGACCCACAGTGAGCAAGAGAGAAAAGATGGCGTGCCAAAGAAGCACGACCCAAAAAAATGGACGTGTGTCTAAGAAAAAAAGAGAGAGAGAGTAGCCATGTCCTCATGTCATTCAAATAAAGGAGATAGGAATTCAAGCAAGGAGTCTTTTATTTTGATCATCCTCCATTCATGCTCCACACACATGCACAATCTTGATTAGCTTGTATGACTTTGACATCTCCATGGATCAATTATTTGATTTTGCAATACATGTGACACATGTGCATGCTTCCTTTTTACCTACCATGAGTTCCACATAAGCTATCATTAGAAATAGGATAAAAAGAAGCAATGCCTTGGTGAGGATGTATATACAATGAGCGACACGAGAGATCCTATGGAAAAGTAAAGCTATGGTTGGTATTTGCAAAATATTTTCAAAAACCCCTCAGTCATATGGCAGGAAAGTGGAGGAGACTGAAGTCAGCACCGTTCTGCTCCTCAACTTCCTAAACAATTCATGGTAGACACATCAAAATTCATAGGTAAAGGTGAAGCTTGGAATAATATGCGAGCAGGTGTCATATCATTTTGGAGCCAGGTCCGCCTTAGTCCTAGCCTTTACTCGGGACGAACAAATGACTAAGTGTGGGGGATCTTGTTGATGGTCTATTTTGACCGTCAACTATCACGCAAAATAAGAGCATCAGAGGGAATAAATGTTAGGATAGGATGATATATTAACAAATTCCACAGATGCTGGTCTGGAAATATGTGCAGGTCAATTTGGGCCAAAACTGCAGGAAATTAGAAAGAATGATCCAAGTAAAAATGCTCAACCAAGCACAAGGATCAAAAGGTCCCACTTGGCAGCCACACATGAGAAGAAACACAGCCATAAGTAAGGTGACAAGTCATCAATCCATGGAAACATCTTCTCGACCAATCAAGCGCGATTACAAGAATCCATGGGCCCACCAGAGCATCTAAACCGAGTTAAGACAAGTCCAATTACTCATATATATGACATGTGGGACCTTGAGAGGGCCTAATCGCCGAAGGGGAGGTCGAGTGGGTGTTGACGGTCCTTAAGTGGGCCTAATTGCCAAAGGGGAGGCCGAGTGGGTGTTGACGGTCCTTAAGTGCTAAAATCGACCGTCAACTCCTGCAACATTTCATAACATTTCATCACCAAACTTAGATATATGGCTTATAACTAATCAATTCCACGAGTTTTGGTGAATTGTGATCTGCAGGCACCCATAGCTGCATTTCGGGCAAAATAGAAGTGAACACGCAAAGAAATGAACAGATGATCCAGTCCTGCATTTCACTTACAAGAAGGGCCCACAAACCATAGGAAACGGGCGTGCCAAGGCACATGCACCAAAAGGGTAAGACCGGGACCCACCTGTCAGCCAGCTAGAGGAAGGAGGGACTGTGGGAATGCCATCTAGGGCTGGCCGACTCCTAGGGTCGCCTAAACCCAGACAGGCTCCCGTCCAGGAGCATTTTGGCAAGGAGTAGCGCCTATTCAACCTCAAGCACATGAGATATTGCTTCCATATTAGTTTTGGTGGGAACCAACCTCCTTGGGCTATAAAAGGGGCCTCCCTCACCCTCTCAATCCATCAATTCATTCAAGGAAGAAGTAGCGAAGAGAGGCTACACCCACTTGTATCATTAGCTTACGGAGTGTGTGAAGGAGAGAGTTCGGAGAAGAGGCGGACTTGCCGGCGTCTCTTCGGCTTTGTACGTCGACGGATACGATCCACTTGAGTAAGTATCCGAGTCCGTCTATTAGTTGAGTTTAAGTTAAGTTATCCTTTTGTTTTGATTCGTTTACGGGATCATCGTCCGTTCTAGTAGCGGCTACTCTAGAAGAGGGCCCCTGATAAAGACGGGATAACCCTGATCGCCTCTAGAGTAGTAGTCAAAGGCATAGGCGTGGTGTCTGGGCCTTAGATTACCTTTGTTTGCTCCGAGCTCCACGGTGTTACTGGGGTAGACGGCAGGTGGTGACAGCCCTGTTCGTCCGCTATGAAGACAGTCTTCATGGTTAGTGCACTACCCGACGTTCGGGTTCGGTAGTAGAGCTAGTAGCTGGAAGTCCTTGGCAGACCAAGGTCAGACCGGTGCCCGAAGTAGATGAGTGAAAGCACGAGTTTATCTTTCATTGAGCCTATCCTTTATATTAGAATCACACTACCCTAATTCTTCCAAGGGTAATCTAGTTAATTAGAAGATAGTTACACCCTCGTTCCCCATGGAAAATACGATACCCTGAATACTCCAGGGCGAAGTGCTACAACGGTATTTCTGTGCACTTGCAGACTTCTCTGTGAGAGTGAAGAAATACCAACAAGCATTTCTGGCACTGTTGCCGGGGAAGGGTTGCTGTAGTTATCTTCTAACCTAGTTTGCCCGTGTATCCTTTTACCTTTTATTCCTTTTACCTACTCTGAGATGATTTTTGTCTCTCGTTCTCTTCTTTGTCCCACATAGCCTCTCTCCGAATGACATCCTTGCATTTGAACAATTAGAGAAGGAGTCCATAGGTGCAGCATGGGCTAGATTTTGACACCTTTTAGCATCAAGCCCAGACTGGTCTATACCCGATGATATTTCTTTAAACATCTTCTACACAGGTTTAGACATGGACTCGGTTGACGACCTCGACTTTGCGGCTCGAGGTTCGTTCACATATCGAACTCCAACAGAAGGAAGGGAAATCCTAGATCACATCTTAGGAAACTCTTCTTCTCTTACCTATACTTACGAGCCCCAGCAGGAGTCCCAGAAGCACCATGAGAGCCCCCCTTCAGCCGAATCCTACCTTTTACCTTCCACATCCCTAGATTCATCTGTTGAGCCTTTTCCCGAACCACGAACGTCGAAGGAACAAGAAATTCAACTTTTGAAGTTGTCTTTCCAATTTGAGGATGATCCTTATGAATTCCTTAGAGATCCCTAGAATTACCTTTGTGATAGGAGACCTACGGCACTCAGCAAATCCATGAACGAAGAGTGGTTGGAAGCATTGAGACGCTCCTCCGAAGCAATTCAACTTAGCTCATCTTCGACGACCATCTCTTGTTCAATAAGGGGAACTACCGTAGAAGGCCTTCACAACCCCACTGTTGAGGCTTGCATCAAGTCCGAATATCTCATAGACACATTTATTGGAAGCATGCCTCTAGACCCGTCTAACAGACTCTTCAAAGGTCCTTCAGGACTATTCTTTGAATGTCGGCACGGGCAGTGCCGGTCAAGATAGACAAAATCGATGTCAAATTAGACTTTCACATCTATCTATTAATTGATTTTGAACTTCTCATAGGCTACCCTTTAGAAAACCTTCTCCAAGAAAAATCTTCACAAGGGAGCCTCAATGATGATTCCGGGAAAGCTGCTTTTGCCACTCCTATCTCTTTCCCGGAAATTCCAATCGTAGAGAATCATCTCGACCACAACCCACTTGAAGAGATGATGTTTGCATCACCATTCATCTCACCAAACATTGCTTCACCTCCCGATCCTCTCAATGAAGCATATCTCAAAGTGGACATTAGGGAGCAATTGTCAAACGGAATAAGACACTTCTAAGAAGCAGTTTGGATTGATTCACCCTCCATGATCATTCCATGTTCCATAAGGGGAATCTCCGTAGAAGCCTAGCTTATCCCGAACATGGAGGAAAATAGCATGCCATGGCACTTGGCACACACCCTTTTGGGCAGTGTTTCTCTAAAACCATCCGGCAAGCTTTTTGAATGTTGTCCCTTTGGACATATTCTTGAATGCCGGGGGGGGGGGGGGGGTCGCAAGTGTCGTGCTAGTCATAATTGACAAAATTGAGGTTAACCTTGACTTTCACATCTTTGATAGTCTCGATTTTGATCTCATAGGCTACCAACTAGAAAACCTTTATCATGCACCTCTAGGGAGCCTTTATGAAAAACTGTGGAAAATTACTTCCACCAAGCCATGTTTAAAAAATCCTTTGGCGAAGCCTTGTCCCAAGCTGAACCCGCTCGAGAAGATAATGCATGAGCAAACCTCATCATCCTCGATCGAGTTCAAGCCTCGTCCCACTAGCCCAAATTTTGTTGTACTCGATCATGATCAGGATACAACCATGATCTTCCACGTTGAACCTCTTGAGATAGAGAATCCTTGGGTTAGGGAGTCCATTGAGGCACTAACTCTAGGGTCAGAATGAGAGGACTCTGTAGATGGGCATGGCAGCTTCATTCTTGAATCACCGTCACCATGCCCATATAACATCCTTCCAGAGCTAGCCACACTCCGCACCACGAATGCGTCGAGGGCTACAACCACCTTACGTCCATCTATGGCAAAATGCTTAGAAGGATGGTTGTAGACACCTATGTTTATCATAAGCATTATAAATTTCATGGATACACTATCACACTAACCTTGCAGCTTTTGCACAATCGACAAATGGTGGTGATGGTGGGGACTACATCACCACCAATAGCTGCAGGCTAAAGCCCCCATGGTCGAGCTTATGACCATAAACAAAGCACTACCGGGAGATAACCCGATTAAAAAACTTCTCTTAAAAATAAGTAGATATATTATAAGAGCAAGAACATGTTTTCAGGATAGTATACACCTTCGGGTATTCTTAGCCCTAACCATTGCATGTTAAGATTAAGAAGAACAGGGGACATATGATGCCTGAGAACATGAGAGCTTCATCAACACATTGGTACTTTTGCAATGGAGCACAATCTGAAGAAGGAACCAACACCACACACTTTATTTTGTGTCATAAGAGACAAAGGTCCAAGTGTGGGAGATTGGTAAGTACCTCACAATAAGATCCATCCGTACCAAGGTTGGTGTTGGATTAGTCTTTCAAGAAAAAAAAGAAAAGAAAGAAAAAAAAGAGAGAGTGAAAAAAAGGGAGAAGAAAAAAAATGAGAACAAAGGTAGTGTGAAAAAAAGGCAAGATAGATGAAAAATAAAACAGGGAAGAAGTGAGCGAGGAAGGGAGTAAGAGTGAGCCTGCAAGACCCACATGAGTCAAAGGCCGCCATGTGCGCATGCCTTCAAACTGTGGCACTTCACCATAGCAGAAAAACATTCTGCTGTCTGGTTCCACCCATCCTTGCCCTCGAGCGCACCTGCAAAGCCTTGGCATAATCCTCATCCGCTTCTAGCTTTGCAAAGCGCCGCTCCAGCAGCCCAAGCTCACACACCAGAGGAATGCTCCTCCTCTGGTCCAGGGCACTGCTACGCCACTTCATTTGGCACTCACTTGCTCACACTAATGGAGACGTATTTTGTGCCTCCAATCATCGTGCCAATGGAGCATGCCACCAAAGCCTAGGGTTCCTGCACACTATCCATGTGTGTGTGACCTAGCCTTATTGTCACCTGAGTTAGAATGGTCTATGTACCCTCCTCTACTTCAGCTCGCATAAAAAAATGGAGGATTCATCAACAACAAAATATGACCATGCCACCACTGCAGCAATATGAAGACATCCATCCTACATGCAACCCCGAGTTCACCACTCTTTCACTCATATTTATCTCGGTATGATTATAGCTTGATTTTACAAATGCATGCAACCTTTGCCTATTTTTCGGTATGCTCTGGCTTAAGCCTTATGCTTAGGATCTTTAGTCAAATGAGACTGTGTCGAATTTCATTAATGAGCCATTAGAGTTAATACTTTCATAGGCACTGGATGTATATCTTTTGCGGACTAACCCTTGCAGGGAAAGCTTCAAATAAATGGGTAAGTCCTCAAGCTATACTAGAGGTAAATCAATGCACGAGACACTTAAAAAAAGAAAATCCTTGCACAATGTACGAAGGAGGCGTGAATCACCTTTCAAGGTGCACTATGAGTATAGTGTCAAAATGCCCCTTTTATGTTCATGCAATTTTATCTCGGCCTGGTTTGAGTTTTGTTAAAAAAATAAAATAAAAATGTGGTGGACACAATAAATACACTTTTAAAAAATCTTCTTAATAAGTGGCAAGCAGTCTGGGATCCATGCTTTTTGGACCTTGGAATTTGACTTTCCATAAGCATGGATGTGAACAACTAATCTCAAGGCAAATGATAAAATCCATTCAAAATTCTATAAATACACCTCAAGTATTTGTTGTCCACTAACCTTTTGCAGGAAATAGAAACAAAACGACCAAGGAGCATCATGCAACAACGAAACAGTCATACAACACTCCCTGGTTCCATGGAGGACAGATGCACGAGGGACTAAGCAGAACAAAATGCAAAGCTTCACGAAGCTTAGTGATGAGGCCATGGCTCCTCTAGATTTTTATGTTGACAATTCTAGTTTCTCATCGAATATTGCATCGGGAAATTCTTTGGAGTCCTCTACTCTTAAATTTGGAGCTTTCATTTTTAATGAGTAACATATGAAAAATCTGGAGAAATTTACTACTGCTGGTCTATCTTCAAGTACCACCTTTGGCGGTGTCACATTCAAAAAAGAGCAAAATATGAAGCCAAGAAAGTATATATTTGTTGGTTCCATGCAGATTGATATTACTTGAATTGTTATGGCTGTGAAGAAATAATTGGAGACGTGGGTGATATCAAGTACCCAGATTTGGAGATCAGCTTGCATGGTTTATGGTTAGCATCTTTGCCGCATTATTTTATTATTTCCATATATAGGGCTCTCTAGTTTATGTACGTAGTACTCCTTGTGTTTGCATGCACTTAGAGTTTTGTCATGCTGCGTCACATCTTTTGATACGTGAGTCCAACCATGTTGGGTAGAGTCTATTCTTTTGGTTGAGTCGAACATGCGTGAGTCAAGGGCCTGCGTGCCTTTTAATAGGGTCGGTGTGAACATGTAAAGATTAGACTTGATTTTATCGTGGATTTTCCTGTCGAGCCATTGCTCCTCCTCGACCAGAACCCTAGATGGCGATCCCATCTATTATCAAGAATTGAAGCTGATCCTCTCGTCGGATTTGCGTGGAGTGTGTGATCGGGTTGCTACTACTCGGGTGCGTCACTTGGATTTCATGTTGAGATCCTTCTTCTTCTAATCGTGTTCTTCGGAAGCACAGGTGGAAGAAGATCGCTGTTGTTAGGGTTTGGATTGCTCATCTTGTGTAAGCCGAATCCAGCTATCATCTATTATCGCTACTACTATATATTCTTTTCATTATCAGAGATAATCATTGCTGTGATGATTTTCCTATCGATAAATTCTCTGAGTCCTATCTGAATAGCTGAATACTGGTGTCTTATTTGCTTTTGCGGTGGCTGATTGAAATATTCCCAATATTGTTGCCGTGAGACTCTAAGTGGAGATCAGTTGTTTGTTTCGTTAATTGGCGTGAATACCAGCTGTTGTTATTTGTCTTCACGTTGAATGATTAGCCAATTGAGTTGCCCGCCCATATTTATTTAGTTGGAAAATACCAATTATTTAGTTTCTGGTGGAATCTCGAAGAGAACTTGTCTCAACTAGCCTGCTTTGTTGCCGTGAGGATAAAAATTGATATCGCTAGCTGCTGCACACTTGCTTTGGTCTGACAACAACAGGCGTGCTTATCTTGTCACAACATATTCAGGGAGAGGAGATGGCCTCCTCCTCCCTCCCCACCGCCTCCCACCACCTCCTTGCCGGCAATCATGTCTCCCCGTGATCTTCTGAAGCTCAGCGCAATATGGGATCCTCCTCAGACTTGGCTGATCGTTTGGATTTCAACATCGGCTTGGTCTTTCAGGATGGAATTCGCCAAAAATTCCGATCTCTGGTACACCATCCGTTCTCCACCCCTGATGGTTCCTTCTTTCTGCTCGTCACTTTTCGGAGATTTCTCTTTCGACTTACAGAAGATTCTATCGCACTGGCTTTACAATCTTGTTTGGGTGGTCGTGCCTCTGATTTTCACATTCAATTCTTGAGCAACAATCACTTCTGTTTCTCGGTGTTTTCTAAGGATGTGGGTTTCCAAGTTTACAAACTTAATAGGATCATCACCGAAACTTTTGATGCTTACTTCCATATTTGGAACAATGGTACACCACATTGGGAGATGGAAAAACATGCTTGGGAAATTGAGCAGGAATTAGAATGGACTAAGGTCCTTTCTAAATCGGCTAAAAGAGAGCGAAAGAAAAAAGAAAATGCTCAGAAGCGGGTTCGCTTCTCGTCCAAGCCTGAATCTCCCAAGCCAAACAACCCAAACCCCACGATCTCGATTGCCTTTGGTGCTTTCATGACTCAGGTGGATCCTTCCAGCTTCCATCCTGCCTCCCCAGAGTTTGTTGCGCATTTTGGATCCAATTCTTCCTCTGCTACACACAATTCTGCTCATGTTCTTGGCAAACGCGATGATCAAGGGATGCCCAATGATCGCGCTTCAGTTGGATCGGATCAGTTACCCTAGAAGGCGGACTTCCAGGCCCGCAAAGAGTGCCAAGTTTCAAATTCAAACCCAAGGCCGTTCCCTTGCTCCCGTTGCCTCAGGCTGGGCCACTCCTGTTGGGCTTGCAGATCTAGAATCACTTGCATTCGTTGCTTGAGGCAAGGGCATGTTCGTAGGGACTGCCCACAAAACCCAAAAACCGTTTGGAAATGGATGCTTAAGGCCCGGGAAACCACAGTGGGCCCAAAGATCTTCTGGAGGCCCTAGATACCTCTCCGGGTAGATCCTACTCCAAATTGTGACCCAGAAACGACTCCAGTTGATTGCGATTTTACCAGCCACGTATCTTGCGGTGTCCCTTCGCATTCTCCAGATTTTCCAGCTTCCTCTGCCAAGCTACAAGAAAATCCCCAAATTTCCTCAAATCCGCCTCTCTCTCCTCCCCACACCAAGAAAACCCCAGTGAGAGCTCCGTCGCCATCTCCGCCGACGGCGACAACCCCTCGGAACACTCCGATCAAGCACCAATGGCGAACTTCCCTGTCAACCCGCAAGCTTTCCTTGTTGCTGGTCTGATGGTGGAGCATGGCTGGAATCGCCCTGTTTGTGGCCGCCTGGCCCTTGGCGGCGAACCAACTCGCGAGCATGAAGACTACGCCATCGTCTCATTCAGCCCCATGCCTCAGGAAGTTAATCAGCTCCGACCAACCCTGAATGTGGTTTGCCACTTCCTCGAGCATGCACACAGAGTATGTGTTATTGACTCTCATCTCTCGCGCCCTTGGACTGGGCCTGATTAGACTGGGGACTGTGGCTCAGAGAGATCAGCTTGTTATGGAGTCCCCAATGAATCTTGGTCAGAACCATGTTGTTACCGTAGTAAAGCATGATGAGGGATTCAACTCAAGATCTTGCACTTACACCAGAGTATATTGGATCATGTTTCTAGCTTTTCCTCTGGACTTTCAGAAGGATCTTTTCATCCATGCAGCTGTGGCTCCTTATGGTCGTCTTCTTGAATGGTACAGAGATAGTAACAGATCTAGAATTCTCGCTCAAGTTCTGCTGCTCAGCCCAGACAGGGTGCCTAGAAGCCTGATAGTCTCTAGAGGTACTATGATCGGTGGAGCTGGTAGATCTTGGACTGTTCCAGTTTACATTCTGAATGGTAACTTCCCAGATGTTTTTTCCTGCTGACGAAGACCCAGTGCCGTTTTATGGCGAGCCCCATCCAGAGCACCCACCTGTGGTGATCGGGGCAAATGCTCAAGAACCAAATTGGGAAAATGAGCTCAATGGTGCTGCACCAAACCTCGGGTTCTTTGGTGGAAGCCTTCACCCACAGAACCAACCTCATCAAGGAATGGCACAGAATGTTCAAGAGCAGGCTGCTGACAACATGTAGGTCGATGAGGAAGATGATGACCAGCCTGAGAATCTTGCAGATCCATGGCCAGAATGGAATCCTCAAGTTTTTGCCCCTCTGAATCAGCAGAATCAAGTCCCCCAGCACCCTGATGTCCCTCAACACTCCATGGATATTGACCTTTCTGGCTCTTCCATGTGTTTCCTAAGAGCAACTGGGCCTGATATTTCTCTAGAAGAACTTTATCAAGCTTTGCATAATGACAGTAGCTCCTCCACTTCCAGTTATGCTTCTTCTGCCTTTGTTTGAGGAATCTCTCATATTCTTAGCCACACTGAGTCCTTGTGCCACAATCTCCAACTTTCACAGGAAGGGTTTGCCTAACACTGAAGCTGGTACCTTCTCCTACCTGCCTCCCTCTTTCTCCATCAGGCCAATTCTGATAGAAAGAAAGGCTCTGGAACCACAGGTGGCTCGATAGGACACTGCTACTATAGGTTTGGAATTAGTTCCCTGGAAGCCCTGTGACCCTGCACTTCTGCTCCAATTATGGCTAGAGATCTTAGAAGCAGCAAGCAACAAATCTGCAAAACACGCCCAGTCTGTTCTGACCACAAACCCACCAGGAGAAGATGGTCAGTCAACTTTCATCCCAGCAAACTCTGAAATTCAAACTTCTCAGAATGAGCCCGGCCCACTAAGCATGACAGTCAGCCAAACAGATAGCAACAGGCCAAGACACTGTCAGCCTTCCAGATAGGGTCTCTAATGCTTTGAGCCCGATAATTGAGAAATCAGTTCGATGTAGCTCCAGGCTCAACATGAATGATGGTTTCTGTGTTGTATGTCTAGACAGAGAGCCCACCAAAAAGTGCAAGATTAGTGTTGTCAAGATTGATGGCCGCACTGGTGAGGCTGGCCCTGTCCCGCTTGCTGTTCTCCAAGGTTGGGGCATCGACTGTGGAATTGCTCCTAGTGAGCTTTCCAATGAAGCTCTTCTTCATACTCTGCAACAATCCCCCCCCCCCAAATGAAGACACAAATGACGAAATCAATGCAGTTTGAATGTTGGGCTGGTGGCAACTTTTGGAACTGCTTCCTTTTGCTTATGTGGATTGTCTTGGCATGCCATCTTTTCCTATTATTTGTATCATACTGGTTGCTTTCTCCATACCTGCCTTTTGCTAGCCAAAGCAGGTCCTAAACTTCTTTTCTCGTACTGTTCTTATGGATAATCGCTCGTGGAATATCTTATGTTGGAACATCAGGGGCATAAATGCTATCTCTAAATGTGATGCTGTTCGGAACAAAATCGAGGAGAGCTCTTGCTCTATAGTTTGCCTCCAGGAAACGAAGTGTGAATTTTTTGATATTTTGTTTATCCGTAACTTCGCTCCCAGACACTTTGATAATTTTGACTACATTCCCTCTGTGGGTGCTTCTGGAGGTCTCCTGATTCTCTGGTGTAGCTCGGTCTTTCAAGATGTGGTGATGGAAAAAAGTCGTTTTTGTATCTCTATGGCTTTTACTTCAGTTCACAATGTGAACAATGGAAGCTAACCAACATTTATGGCCCCTGTGATGAACCAGAAAAATCTGAATTCATCAGCTGGTTCAGAAATTGTGACGTAAATGATACAACTAATTGGCTCTTCCTGGGAGATTTCAACTTTTATCGATCACTTGAAGACCGTAATAAAGCAAGTGGAATCCTGGCTGATACTGTGATATTCAATGATGCTATTGGCCACCTGGGCCTGATAGAACTACCTTTGAAAGGTAGATCCTTCACCTGGAGCAACATGCAGGCTGATCCCTTACTTGAACAACTTGACTGGTTTTTCACCTCTCCCAATTGGACCCTTGACTACCCAAATACAGAAGTTCTCCCCCTGCCAAAAATAACTTCGGATCATATCCCTTGTAGAATCACAGTGAGCACAAGAATTCCGAAATCCAACATTTTCAGATTTGAGAATTTTTGGGTGGAACATGATGGATTCTTTGATCTAGTTCACAACTGCTGGTCTTTGTCTGAACCCACAAATGTGAATTCTGCTAAAGTGATTTGCTCGAAATTCAAAAAGCTCAGAGGGGAGCTAAAGGCCTGGAGAAAATCCCTGTCTAATTTGAGTTTACTAATTGAGAACTACAATCAAGTGATTTGTTTTCTGGACACTCTAGAAGACAGAAGAGGCCTCTACAATCCTGAAATAAACTTGAGAATTCTAGTAAAAGTTCAAGTCCAGAGACTTTTGCATTACAAGAATATGTACTGGAAGCAAAGATACAATGCAAACAAAATCAAATTTGGAGATGAGTGCACCAAATTCTTTCACACTATGGCCACCATTTCCTTCAGGAAGAACACTAGTAGATAGATTCTTAATGATCAGGGAGCTTGGATTCAAGACCATGAAGGTAAAGCTGGCTTACTTTGGAATTCATTCAAAAACAGGTTAGGGGTAACCTCAGGAATCAGCATGCACTTTCAGCTCAGTAACCTAATCACCCCAAGAAGCAACCTCCTCTCTCTGGTGGAACCCTGGTCCCACTCTAAAATTGACAACATAGTCAAGAATATGCCAAATGACAAGGCTCCAGGTCCATATGGTTTCAATGGTCTTTTTCTAAAAAGGACTTGGCCCATCATCAAGGAGGATTTCTACAAACTCTATGATGATTTCTATGAAGGAATTGTTGATATTTCTGGGATCAACAGATCTTACATAACTCTACTACCTAAAATAACAAACCCTGAAATAGTCAATGATTATAGGCCTTTCTCTCTGATGAACATCAGCCCCAAATTGATTTCCAAGTTAGTAGCAGACAGGTTGCAAGGTGAAATATTAAGCCTCATACACAAAAATCAATATGGGTTATAAGAACAAGAAGCATACAGGACTGCCTTGCCTGGGGATTTGAATATATTCATCAATGTCAACAATCAAAGAGAGAAACCATCATCCTGAAGCCTGATTTTGAGAAGGCCTTTGACACAGTTGAACATGAAGCCATTCTTTTGATCCTATAGCATTTGGGCTTCCCAGCTAAATGGTTAGGTTGGATTTCTTCCATTCTAACCACAGGTTCTTCAGCAGTACTTTTAAATGGAGTTCCAAGGAAATTTTTTCAGTGTAAAAGAGGAGTAAAGCAAGGGGATCCTCTTTCTCCCCTTCTGTTTGTGTCAGCAGCTGATTTCTTACAGGTCCTGATTAACAAAGCAGCATCTATAAACTTACTCAAAGCACCAATTCCACAGCCATCCACAGATTTCCCAATTGTCTAGTATGCAGATGACACATTGCTGATCATGCAGGTAGATGCAAGGCAACTCTTTTTTCTCAAATCTCTGCTCAGCTCTTTTACTGACTCTGCTGGGCTTAAAGTTAACTACAAGAAAACACAAATGCTACCAATCAATGTAACTCCGAAGAAGATGCAACACCTAGCACAAACTTTTGGTTGTGCAATTGGCTCCCTCCCCTTCACATATCTTGGTCTACCCATGGGTACCACAAAACCAAGAATGGAGAACTTGACTCCAATGATGGACATAGTGGAAAGACGTCTTTCTGGTTATGCCACCTGGCTATCCTACACAGGAAGACTTCAGATGATAAACTCAGCTATCACACCCATTGTCACCTATGCTCTCTGCTCTATTAAATTGCATAGAGGTGTGATTGACAATATTGATCGTATTCACAAACAGTGCTTATGGAGGGGAAATACAGACAAGAAGAGAGGAAACAATCTAGTGGCCTGGGAAATAGTACAGAAACCAAAAGAGAAAGGAGGACTTGGGTTGATTAATCTAAGATTACAAAATGATGCTCTCCTTTTGAAACATCTTCACAAATTCTACAACAGGATGGATGTGCCCTGGGTTCAATAGATATGGTTTAAATATTATCAAAACAAAGTGCCACATACCGCAAGAGAAGTTGGGTCCTTCTGGTGGAAGAACATTTTAAGGCTGCATAATCTTTACCGAGGAATAACCCATTGTGTAATTGGTAATGGTGCTTCAGTTTGTTTCTGGGAAGACAACTGGGCTGGTGAAATCCTTGCTGAAAAGTTCCCCAGATTAGCCTCTTTTGCAAGGTCAACACTTACCTCAATTCAGGAAATGGTTCTAGCAGAAGATCTAGATTCTATCTTTGTGTTACCTTTCTCTCAGGCAGCATTGGATGAACTTCTACAGCTTCAGCAGCTAACTAAAAACATACCCTTTGATGAATCCTTGAGAGACACTTGGCTTACAATTTGGGGAGGAAATTATACATCCAGCAAGTTCTACAACCATGTCTATCAATCTGTCCAAGCACACCCAGTTTCAAGACAATCTGGACAGTAAAGTGCACAAAAAGAATCAAGTTCTTCATGTGGCTCATCCTGGTGGACTGATTAAATACAAAAACGATATTAACAAGAAGACACATTTATGCACATAATGATGATCACTATGTGATGTGCAGAGCAGGTGTGGATGAAACTATAGACCACCTTTTTTTCTTGTGTCCTTTTGCACAGGAATGCTGGAACAGAATAGGCTTCAATTGGGACATTGGATCACCTCATGCTGACAGGATCCAACTTGCTGCAAACCACCAGAAGCTGCCTTTCTTCGTGGAAGCTTCAATGTTACTCCCTCCGTTTTCGTTTATAAGGCGTACGATGATTTTCTACTTTTCTGCATATATAGGGCGCACCACCTCGAAACGAGAGAAAATGATTTCGGATGGAAGCGTTGCATGCGGCCATGCACCTCGAAACGAGAAAACGAGAGAAAACAGCCGCACGCGGCCATGCAGGCTTTCGGATGGAAGCGTTGCATGCGGCCATGCACCATGCAGCCTCAGAATTAACCTCCGCAGCATTAACTCCACACCTTGGTCTCTGTGATACTTCTGATACGCCTTATAAACGAAAACGGAGGGAGTAGCTGCTTGGGAGATCTGGAAGGCTCGTAATGACAAAGTCTTCAACAGGAGAGATCCTAGTTCTAATGTTTGGTTTAATAATTTCAAATTTCAATGTAATCTTTAGGCTTTTAGATTCAAGGCAGATCTGCAATCGGCCTTTTGTCATTGGCTATATGCCATCAGTTAATTGTACCGTAAGACTCTGTACTCTCTTTCTTTGTGTTTTTTTATAAAAGTTTCTTTTCTGTGGGGATCTCCCCCACAGCCCGGTTCAAAAAAATACAATAGGCATGCTTTGTTGATTAAACAATCATTATAAATTTATTATTGAAAATTCAGAAGGGGATTTTTTTAATTTACTCGTACTGTGAAAGATTGGGCAAAATTATTTGGATCGCGTAGGCGTGTCCTTTGTTCATGCTTAATGAGTTCTGTCAGGTAACTAATCCCACAACTCGTGCATCCTCATATCATGTTTCCACCCTGCTAAGTTACCCATCACGCCTTTGCCATGAAAAAAACATGTGAGCAATAAAATAATAAAAGTATAAATAAAATAAAAGAAATATATGCTCTTCGAATACTTGTCAATAAAAAAAATTCTTGAGTCCCAGGTGATTTGAAACCAGTAGGGTCCTTGTTTATTTCCATCTTTGTTTTCTTTTGAATAAAAGCATGTACAAGAATAAGTGTGGGGGAGATCTTTCAAAGACAACAAATGCAAACTCATTTAAGATCTCTCCCCCAACATGTTGCACAACATCGACGGTCTAGCACACTGAAGAACAATATAGATGGGATGCAGAGAAGGATGGCCGAACCTTTGGTTCGACCAAACCAAATCTGATTTCCCTCAATTCTCTCTTCTTCCTCTTCAAATGATGGTTTGTGCAAACACACTCCTTATACTCCCTAAGTCTTTGAGTTTAATGGAATTTAATGCTAATCACTAAACCTGAACTCAATAAACCTTGCCAATCACCTTATGCACTACATGTGATTCCATGAATAAATTTGCATACTCTTTATTGCTTGCATTCTTTAGTCGTTGTGAACAAATTATATTCATTGGGACCCCATGCTCTCTAAGTAATTGATATAAATGGAACCCATATGATTATATTCATAGGGACCCCATATGAATAAGATGAATGGAACCATGCTCTTCTTTGCAAAGAACTTGGGATTTCCTTTTCAAAAAAAATACAATAGCTTGCCTCCTCAAATTAATATAAATTCCTACCAGAGCCAAAGTTCGTTCTTCATGTTCAAACGTTGCAAACACTGTTTGACTTTGCTTTGAGTTTTGTCAAATTCTTTGAGCCTTGTTAGAACCTTATCATACTCCCATGATCAAGATCATGTACACTCCACAAATACACGCTGATTTCCACATTGCAAGTCATGCAAAACATGACATCCATACACCTAAAAAATAAACTCCATGTCATGACATCTCTCTCTCTCTCTCCAAAAACCATCGTCAAAGATATGGGCTATGAAAATAGAAATAAGGAACATGCTTTAGAAAGCATGATAAGAGAAAGATGCATACCCAAAGAAGGTATGCCACATGCTCACAAGGCATATTGAAATAAAATATGCATACCCAAAGAAGGTATGCCACATGCTCTTAGGCATGTCAAAAATAAATAAATAAATAAATAAATATGAAAAAAAGATAGCCCATATCTTGAAAGAAAAAGAAAAGGAGAGAGGTGGTTCATGACAAGGAGCTTCATCCATCATCCACCAAAAATATCCACACACTTGCACAACTTGATCAAGGTGTATGACTCATTTCTGTTTGGATCTTGTTTTCGACTTAACAATATAAGCAAAGCAAACATGCTGCTTCATTCCTACCTAGAGCTCCAGATAAAGCCAGATTAGCTGGTAGGAGAAGGCAATAACTTTGCCTTAGTGAGGATTATACACTTTCTAATAAAAGAGAGGGACTCGAGAGATTAATTTGAGGAGCAAGACTATGTATTTGTTTTCAAAATACAAAAACCCATGTTTCCAAGCAGGAAGAGCTAGGAACCTGAAATCTACATCATTCCATTCTTCAATTACCCAAGAAAGCATGGTAGCCACTCAAAAAGATTCACAAGGATTGGAAGAAGTTTGGAATAACTTGTATGCAGGTTATATTTAGAGGAGTTGCATCCACCTTAGTCCTTCAACCTCTACTCGAGGACGAGCAAAGGGCTAAGTGTGGGGGTTGTTGTTGACGGTCCTTAAGTGCTAAAATTGACTGACAACTCCTGCAACATTTAATAATATTTCATCACCAAACATAGATATAGGGCTTATAACTAATAAATTCCACGAGTTTTGGTGAATTGTGATCTGCAGGCACCCATAGATACATTTTGGGCAAAACAGATGCTCCAGTCATGCATTTCACTTACATGAAGGGCCCACAAACCATAGGAAATGGGCGTGCCAAGGCACATGCACCCAAGGAATAAGACCAGGACACACCTGTCAGCCAGCCAAAGGAAGGAGGGCCTGCGAGAGTGCCATCTGGGGCCGGCCGACCCCTAGGAACGCCCGAACCCAGATGTGCTTCCATCCAAATGCATTTTTTCGAGGAGTAGCGCCTACTCAACCTCGAGCGCGGGAGATATTGCTTCGATATTAGTTTTGGCGGGAACCGACCTCCTTGGGCTATAAAAGGGGCCTCCCTCACCCCCTCAATCCATCAATTCATTCAAGGAAGAAGTAGAGAAGAGAGGCTCCACCCCACTTGTATCATTAGCTTAGGG
Organism: Panicum virgatum; assembly: GCF_016808335.1. NCBI lineage: Eukaryota > Viridiplantae > Streptophyta > Magnoliopsida > Poales > Poaceae > Panicum > Panicum virgatum. The sequence goes on along the minus strand of NC_053146.1, from coordinate 32,719,056 downwards.
AGTGTGTGAAGGAGATAGTGCGGAGAAGAACCGAACTTATCAGCGTCTCTTCAGCTTTGTACCTTGACGGATACGATCCACTTGAGGAAGTATCGGAGTTTGTCTATTCGTTGAGTTTAAGTTAAGTCATCCTTTTGTTTTGATTCGTTTACGGGATCATCGTCTGTTCTAGTAGCGGATACTCTAGAAGAGGACCCCTGATAAAGACAGGATAACACTGATCGCCTCTAGAGTAGTAGTCGAAGGCATAGGCGTGGTGTCTAGGCCTTAGATTATCTTTTTTTGCTCCGAGCTCCATGGTGTTACTGGGGTAGACGGCAGGTTGTGCTAGCCCTGTTCATCCGCTACGAAGAAAGTCTTCGTGGTTAGTGCACTCCCCGGGGGATGGGTTCGGTAGTAGAGCTAGTAGATAGAGGTCCTTGGCAGACCAAAGTCAGACCAGTGCCCGAAGTAGACAAGGAAGAACAGGGGGCACTCAGTAGCTAAACTACAAAAACCAAACAGGTTATGTGTTCATTCAAATGATGAAAGATTGCCTTTTGCAGCAGTACATAGGGATATTTATCTATCTATATGTTGACGCGAGATGATCACGCACCATGCCCAGGAGCCCCGTACGCCAAGCCCGGACTGCACTTGATTTGAACTAAGGCGTGCCAGTCAATTTGACCTGTAAATTGACAAGGAAACAGCTAACCGTCAAATTCAAGAGTGTATTGGCTGAATTTCTGAATCACTTTTACGTGGGGTATCGGTAAGGCCCTGCCGATACAGAAGACGACGAAAGATCGGGTATGATAAGCGTGTAATAAAAGCAATCAACAAGGGATCGACAATGAGCTGCCAATGTCGATAAGCAACTAGACAGCTAAATCTAAAGCCGACACGTGCCAGGTAACAGTGTACAAACCCACGAATGTATATATCTGGACAAAGCTAAGCTTATGATTCAATCTAATCAGCTTTACAAGGTTTGTCGTGAAAAACAAGGAGCTTACAGCCGATTAAATAGATCACTAAGCCGGGTAGTTTGTGAATGAATCTAAACGAGAAAACAGCAATGCGCCCGAGATCAAAGCTTAGATAAATTCGGTAAATTTTGAATAGATCTGAACAAAGCCACAGCGATGCACCCGGAAGCTAAAGCTCAGATTTACTCAGTAAACGAAGACTTATCAGCAAACCAAGTCGCTCGAATGTGAGGCGTCCTTGATCAGCTTGAAAGAACTCGCAGAAAAGAAAAAGATGGCGAAGTCGCCGACGAGAAAGTAAATTGCAAGTAGAGTAAATTTGTGTTTGTTGGATGTGAATCAATCTTTACAATAGCTAAGGGGCTCATATTTATACCCCACACTAACACAATCCTAGCCGATTATGGCAAAGCACAATTCTATCTTAAGGAACAATAAACTATTCTAAAAATAAGATAACTCTTGCCAAACCAAAGCCAAAATATCTGGTCAACTTCCTCTTCTTCGGTTAACAAGATCTTTGACCATGGCATACGATCTCCTCTCCAAACCCACCGATCGTACGATGCAGAACCTTTTCTCCTTTGCAACACTCTTCCTTGACATGTGCCAAAATCCGGTATCAACACATGCCCCCCAATTTCGGAGTAAAAATGTCCTTTTTACTTTGAAATTAAGCCTTGCCATGATTACGCTGCTATTGACGGTCGTTATCACATAAAATTTGACTGTCAAAGTGAACTAAAATGACAACATTCCATGTCACATCATAATAAAAATATTAATTATCTAACGAGTTCCACGAGTTTCGATGCTCTCATGTGTTTTGCAGGAACTTCAAATTTTCACAGGTAAAACCTATCTCAAATGAGGAAAAAAATTTCACCATTGCGAAGAGCTCGTCGCACTGATTAAATTGGACATATAATTCACTATTTTCAGAGCTCCCAATAAAAATTTATGAATTTCGCAAATTAAAAAGCACCCAGAAGTCAGTGTCAGCAACCATCCGCGGGCCCCGGCGGACCCGCCCGGTCAGCCGCAGAGCCAGCGTGCGTGCACAGCAGAAGACCGAGCGGGCCACTCCCGGCATGACGCGTGGCGACGCGTTTCACGCGCGCGCGCGTGAGTGCGCCGCTCGCTGGCCAGGCGGGCCCATGTGCCCAACGCGCGGGAGCACGGGGTGCCCCGAACCGACCCGCAGGAGGGGGCACGTGGCGGCCGGCCAATGGAGCGCTAGAAGGTGGTATGCGGCTCGCCTCTGGTTTTGGCCGGTTCAGGCGCCCGGAAGCGCAGTTTTCTTCCTAGAAATTCACTACAGAGCCTATTTTCCTCAGTTCAGCTCCGGTTTTCTCCCCTAGAACATAGTTTTTGTCCGGTTTTCGGTACAGGTCGGTGGAGGAGGATGTTACCAACGCCGGGGAGGTCGGTTGCATGCAGGGAGGCCCGTGGCATGCAAGGGAGCTATTAGGAATATTCCTAGCACCTCTTCCCCTATAAATAGAGGCCATTTGCTCCCCCCACAACACACACCTACACATTTGAGCTTCATTTCTCCATCCTATCTTTGTAGTAGTGTCCCTCTAGGTGTTCTCAACCTAGTTTTATATTTAGAAAAGAGGAGGAGAGTGAGAGTAGAAGAGAGGAGGAGGAGCCGGGCTTGTCGGAATCTCCTCAGCTTTTGTACCTCTACGGATCTGCTTCAACTCGAGTTGCTTCCAGGTTATCTTTCGATATTTCTGAAATTATTATTTGTCTAAATTTAGTTATTGCTTTATTTCACCTACGAGAACTCCACTCGACTGAGTGCTCTAGTCCAGGTACAGGATTAGAGTAGTAATCTCTAGTATAGACTTGGTGTCTAGGCTAGTGTTTACCTGAGTTTGCGCCCAACCCCACGGATAGCTATGGTAGCCCCGGAGGTGACAGCTCCGACGAGGCCTTTGTATTCCACCACGTTCGGGTTGGTGTTTTTCGTAGGACTGTTGGCGGCCTGACCCCGATCACCTTTTCCCAGTCTTATGGAGGATCGGAAAGGTACCGCCGCTCCGAAGTAAGTGAAGTTTAGTGAGCCTGACCCTTTAGCATTTGATAATCTTAGGAATACCTTAGGATACCCTCTCTTCCTACAAAAACATCCTTTCTACCTTCTCTTTGGTTGACTTTGGCCCCTCTCTAGTTCACTTCTCGTTCCCCGTGGAAATTGATACCTTGGAATACTCCGGGTGAAAGCTACAGCGGTATCCGTGCGCTTGTGGATTTATCTGTTTGCGTTAACAAATACCAACAAACTTTCTAGCACCGTTGCCGGGGAATGGTAGCTGTTCTAGAATCGAACCAAGTCATTGGTGTAGCCTTTTTCATTTTACCACCACCACTTTCACCTCACCACATCCATCAACCACCACACATCACATGGATTCCACTCCTATTCATCAGTTCTCCGCACCAAAGGGCGAGTTCTTAGAGCCACCTCAGTCATCTAAGCCTATCACAGCTCTTGGTTATGAACTCCGTCCTGGCTTTATAGCTATGGTTCGGGACCAATCCTTCTCTGGGCACGAAGATGAAAATCCTTATACCCACCTTCGGGAATTTGAGCATTTGTGTTCTTGCCTTCATATTGAAGGTATGGAACATGAGACCATTAAATGGAGGTTGTTTCCGTTCTCCATTTTGGAAAGAGCAAAGAAATGGTATGCTCATACTGTTGGTGGAGTTAATGGAAATTGGGATGAACTTCGGGAAATTTTTTGTCTCGCTTTCTTCCCCGATTCCCAAGTTGGTGCCCTTCATATAGAAATTCTCACCTTCTAACAGAAAGAGAAAGAGACTCTAGGAGCAGCTTGGGCTAGATTCACAAACCTTATAAATACCGGCCCAACCCTTTCTTTGCCTGACCACATCCTTTTGAATCACTTCCATCTTGGTCTAAGCAAAGAGGCTGCTGATTACCTAGATATTTCTTCTGGAGGCTCGTTCAAGTACATGACCATTAGTGAGGGGAAGGCCATTCTTTAAAAAATCCTTGAAAATACCCCTTACACCGATATATATGACAAGCCCCCTAAATAAATAGTGGAGTCAAGTCCCGACCAAGAAGATGAGGCGCTCGCAACCATTTCTGAAATTCCTTTGAATCCTTCCCATGAACCGGTTGCCGATGAACCACCCATTAAGGGAATGCACCAAACTCAAGAGGATGATGAACCTCATCCCTCTTCATTTCCCTTTGAATTCGAGGAAGATCTTTCTGAAGATTTTGGAAATGCCTCGAATTTACCAGTACAAGTGAGACCTCTAGTACACTCTGCACCGACTGATGATGATGGTCCGCATAGTGAGCCCTTCCTTTTAGAACATATCAAAGGACTCTCGGCAATCATGAGTCGTGAATGATCGGCAGAAGCAGAGTTATCCACCGAGGTAGCCTGAATCATTGCCCTATCCGATGGTCTACCTTGCGTCCTTAAAGAAACCATCTTAGAGGCTCACTACTATTCGACCGTTGGGATGAATATTATTCCCAAAGTTTTAGCTGAAATGCTTTGCCCCAACAATTCTGTGATCCCATCTCATAAGCTTTTAAAAATTCCTTCAGGAGTTATTCTCGAAAGCTATGGGATCATAAGGTCTATTCCTTTGCGCATAAGAGATTCTAAGTATCGTCTGGATTTTCATATCTATGACATCTCGGAAATGTCCCTCTTGATTGGTTTACCCTTAGGGACACTCTTTTAGGAAAGACCAAAACACGGTCTCTTGAATGTGAAATTGGAAAGTTCTCCTATTGTTGTCCCACTTTTACACTCAAACAATGCGATAATGGAGCCTAAACCCAAACGAGACCCTATGGAGAATGTCATGATGGCTTACCTAGAAAACATGGCCGAACCAGCTCCAAACGTTGAAAACTTCATTGAAAAAGAAGAAGAGCTGGCAGAACCTATTGAGCTAGATCAAACCGAGGTGCCATCAGAACCCTCAATCGAGCTCAAACCCCTTCCTTCCGGCCTAAGATATGTCTTTCTAGATGATAACCGTAAAACCCCTGTCATCATAAGCGACAATCTCTCCCAAGAAGAAACCCAAAAACTTGTCGCCGTCCTAGAAAGACACAAAGCGGCCATAGGCTACTCGCTCCAAGACCTCAAAGAGATTAGTCCCACTCTTTGCACTCATAGAATCCCTATCGATCCTGATTCTTCACAATCGAGGGAACCATAAAGAAGACTTAACAACGCTATGCGCGAGGTTGTTAAGAAAGAGGTCATGAAACTCTTGCATACCGGGATTATCTATCCCGTGCCACATAGCGAGTGGGTTAGCCCAGTCCAGGTCGTACCAAAGAAAGGAGGTATGACAGTCGTTGAGAATGAAAAGAATGAACTTATCCCTCAATGGACTGTCACGGGGTGGCGGATGTGTATAGATTATCGGAAACTCAACAAGGCCACTAAGAAGGATCATTTCCGTTGCCGTTCATTGACGAAATGTTAGAACACCTCGCGAACCATTCCTACTTTTGTATCCTTGATGGGTAATCCGGGTATCATCAAATCCCGATCCACCCCGATGACCAAAGTAAGACTACATTTACATGCCCGTATGGAACTTACGCATACTGACGCATGTCGTTCGGATTATGCAATGCTCCAGCTTCCTTCCAACGGTGCATGATGTCTATCTTCTCCAACATGATTGAGAAAATCATGGACGTGTTCATGGACGATTTTACCGTCTATGGCAAAACCTTCACAGATTGTCTGGAGAATATAGAAAAAGTCTTACAATGGTGCAAAGAAAAGCACTTAGTCCTGAACTAGGAGAAATACAATTTCTTGGTTCAGGAAGGGATAGTGCTTGGACATAAGGTGTCCGCTCGTGGGATAGAGGTGGACAAAGCAAAAATTGAGGTCATTGAACAACTTCCACCTTCCACAAATGTGAAAGGCATTCGTAGCTTTTTAGGCCATGCAGGGTTCTATAGGCGATTCATTAAAGACTTGTCTCAAATTGCTAGACCCCTGACGAGCCTTCTAGCTAAAGATGTGCCTTTTATCTTTAACAATGAGTGCAATGAAGCCTTTCAAATCTTGAAAAAGGCACTCATTACAGCCCCAATCATCCAGCCACCTGATTGGAAGTTGCCCTTTGAAATCATGTGTGATGCTAGCGACTTTGCTGTTGGGGCCGTTTTAGGCCAAACAAAGGATAAAAAGCGTTATGCTATATCCTACGCTAGCAAAACTTTGTCCGGGGCACCGCTAAACTATGCCACAACTGAGAAAGAGTTGTTGGCAGTGGTCTTTGCAATAGACAAGTTTAGATCTTACTTAGTGGGGGCAAAGGTAATTGTTTATACAGACCATGCTGCACTCAAATACCTCCTCACTAAGAAAGATGCTAAACCTCGGCTCATCCGATGGATTCTTCTACTCCAAGAATTTGACATAGAAATAAGTGATAAGAAATGAGTAGATAACTCGGTAGCCGATCACTTGTCTAGGCTTTATCATAGAGACACACATGAGCTACCCATTAACGATTATCTTAGGGACGACACTCTCCTCAAGGTAACGGACTCAAATCCGTGGTATGCAAATATTGTCAACTATATAGTTGCAGGATATGTTGCACCAGGGGAGGACAAGAGAAAACTCAAGCATCTAAGCCGTTCCCACCTATGGGATGACCCGTACCTTTACCGAGTCTGTGCCGATGGGCAGTTGAGGAGATGTGTCCCAACTGTTGAAGCCACAAAGATCATAGAAAGATGTCATGCATCGCCCTATGGAGGACACTATGGAGCATTCCGTACACACGCCAAGATCTGGCAGAGCGGATTCTTCTGGCCAACGATGTATCAAGATGCAAAGGACTTTGTCAGAAGATGTGCTAGATGCCAGAAACATGGAAGCATCAATGCACGGGATGCAATGCTGCTCATGAACAACCTCCAAGTGGAGTTGTTTGATGTCTGGGGGATAGACTTCATGGGACCATTACCAAAGTCTGGAGGTGCTGAATATATTTTGGTAGCAGTGGACTATGTGTCCAAGTGGGTCGAAGCACTTCCCTGGCAATCTAACGACGCCAAGCACTCCAAAAAGCTATTCCAAGAAGTGATATTCCCAAGATTTGGAACACCCCGAATGGTCATAAGTGAAGGAGGGTCACACTTCATCGACAAGACCTTTCGGCAGTTCCTAGCCGGACATGGAGTTAAGCACAATGTTGCAACTCCATACCATCCCCAAACAAACGGTCAAGCTGAAACATCAAACAAACAGATAAAGAACATTCTGCAGAAGACCGTGGATGAGATGGGGAAGAATTGGAAGAACAAGCTGCATGATGCACTATGGGCATACCGAACAACATACAAGACACCCATAGTCATGTCGCCATACATGCCATCTACCTGTGGAGTTGGAGTTTAGAGCCCATTGGGCCATCAAGAAGTGGAATATGGACCTCCACCTAGCTGGAAGGAAGAGGCAAATGCAAATATCTGAGCTAGAGGAATGGAGAGAAAAAGCATACCACAGCTCCAAGATCTACAAAGAAAGAACAAAGAGGTGGCATGACAAGAGAATCAAACACAAAGAGTTCAAACCAGGAGATAAGGTTCTGATGTTCAATTCAAGGGTGAAACTCTTCGGTCATGGAAAACATCGGAGTAAATGGGAAGGGCCATTCAAGGTGATCGAGGCCTCTTCACATGGTGCCATCACGCTCCAAAGTGATGATGGTAATATATTCAAGGTTAATGGCCAACGTTTAAAAATTTTCCTTGAACCAGAAAAGATAGAAGAAATTGACTCAATTGAATTTCTGCAATTTAATGATTCAATCTAAAATATTCAATATTGTCAAAACAAAAAATAATAATAATAAAAACTTGTAAATTTTGAAAAAAAAATTAGTCCAATAAATTTGACTCTCTAGTGTTTCCCACCAGAAGAGTCCCTGTTATTTTCACTTGTTTCTGTCTTTGAATAAAAAGCAGGTATAGCTCGAAAAAGTGTGGGGGTGTGCAACACCTCCATTGAAGAACAAAAGGCACCGAACCATATCATGAACTGGTGGAGGAGCGTGTACACAACTTGGTTTGATCATTTCCTTCCCACCTTTTCATATGCATGCTCCTTGTTCTATACTACTCTGCAAAAATTTGAAGAGAACCAAAGTCAACACTTCGATTTAAAATCTGAAAGTAAATTTGAATATAGCTCTTTAAGTATGGACTGTATAAATTTTGTTCCTTACATATCCTTAATGCCTGTGGGTAAAACATATAGGAAAAACTTATTGCCTAAGTTGTTGTGAATTGAGATATGGCTTTGGCATGTAAATCCATCCTTTTCAATTCAAAGTACTTAGAGAGTTTTCTTTTGCTAAAATAAAAAAATCCATAGTCTCACATACTCCTCAATGGTAACAGAAATTCTTTCCAAGGCCAAATATCATGTTACATTTTGAAACCCTTCTACTTTTGCTGCTTGTTATTGCTTTGAGCTCTGTCAAGCTTTGTTGCCCCATGTCAAGAAATTTATCATGCTTTTAAAACCAAGATCACGTACACGCCACCAAATATTTGCACTACTCCTACAAATGGAAAAGGCGCAAGACATACATTCCACTTAGGATCCATCGAAAAAATATATCTTGGTTAGGCTCTACCAAAATAAATGCTCCAAATATGTTTGATCTCTCTCTCAAAAGTTTTTTAGTGAAAAGAGACATGAGGCTATCATAAAAAAAAAGTCATGAAAGAAAAAGGGAGACATGAAGAAAAAAAAGAAGAAGGGAATAAAAGATAGCCCATGTTCTCACAAAAAGGTTTCTTTAAAATTTCCATAAAGAGAGAGAAGTATTTCAAAGAGCATAATAGAATTAGGATAGCCACTTTATATCCACACACTCGCACATCTTGGTTTGATCGTATGATATTTTTCTCCCTAGATCCATTGTTTGACTTAGCAAAATATGCAATGCAAGTATGCCTTGAAACTTTCCCTACCTGAGCTCCACATAAGCTTTTAGAAGTAGCAAGAAAAAGAAGGCAAACTCAAAATGCCTTGGTGAGGAAACAAACACTTGAGTGATTTGAGAGTACCAATTGAGGAGTGCATGTGAACTATGCTTTATTTCAAAAAAAAATCTCCAAGTTACTGAGATGCGAAAATGGAATAAGATGGCTATGTTTTAGAGATGTTCCATTTCTCAACCGCTCAAGAAGATATGTTAGCCACTCCACATATCCCGCAGGTATGAGGTATGTTTTGGGATAATCTGTATGACGGTTCCATATCTTGAATTGCTATGTTCATGTTTACTTTATCTTCAACCTTTACTCGAGACGACCAAAGATCCAAGTGAACTAAAATGACAACATTCCATGTCACATCATAATAAAAATATTAATTATCTAACAAGTTCCACGAGTTTCGATGCTCACATGTGTTTTACAGGAACTTCTAATTTTCACAGGTAAAACCTATCTCAAAAGAGGAAACAAAATTCACCATTGCGAACAGCTCATTGTGCTGATCAAATTGGACATATAATTCACTATTTTCGGAGCTCCCAATAAAAAGTTATGAATTTCGCAAATTAAAAAGGAGTGCTGACGTCATGCTGACGTCAGCACCCCAGAAGTTAATGTCAGCAACCATCTGCGGGCCCCGGCGGACCCGCCTGGTCAGAGCCGCAGCGCCGGCGCGCGCGCACAGCAGAAGACCGAGCGGGCCACTCCCAGCGCGACGCGTGACGACGCGTTTCACGTGCGCGCGGGAGTGCGCCGCTCACTGGCCAGGCGGGCCCATGTGCCCAACGCGCGGGAGCACGCGGTGCCCCGAACCGACCCGCAGGAGGGGGCACGTGGCGGCTAGCGAATGGAGCGCTAGAAGGCGGTGTGCGGCCTAGGCGCGGGGTGCTCGGCTCGCCTCCGGTTTTGGCTGGTTCAGGCGCCCGGAAGCGCGGTTTTCTTCCTAGAAATTTACTGCAGCACCTATTTCCCTCGGTACAGCTCCGGTTTTCGCCCCTGGAGCGTGGTTTTAATCCGGTTTTCGCTATAGGTCGGTGGAGGAGGATGTTACTGACGCCAGGGAGGTCGGTTGCATGCAGGGAGGTCCGTGGCATGCAAGGGAGCTATTAGGAATATTCCTAGCACCTCTCCACCTATAAATAGAGGCCATTTGCTCCCCCCACAACACACACCTACACATTTGAGCTTCATTTCTCCATCCTATCTTTTGTAGGCTAGTGTTTACCTGAGTTTGCGTCCAACCCCATGGATAGCTGTGGTAGCCCCGGAGGTGACAGCTCCGACCAGGCCTTTGTATTCCACCACGTTTGGGTTGGTGTTTTTCGTAGGGCTGTTGGTGGCCTGACCCGGATCACCTTTTCCTAGTCTTATCGAGAATCGGAAAGGTACCGCCGCTCCGAAGTAAGTGAAGTTTAGTGAGCCTGACGCTTTAGCGTTTGATAATCTTAGGAATACCTTAGGAGACCCTCTCTTCCAATAAAAACATCCTTTCTACCTTCTCTTTGGTTGACTTTGGCCCCTCTCTAGTTCACTTCTCGTTCCCCGTGGAAATCAATACCTTGGAATACTTCGGGTGAAAGCTACAGCGGTATCCATGCACTTGCAGATTTATCTATTTGCATTAATAAATACCAACAGTTGCCGAACGGTCTCTTCACTTACTGCCGTCTCGCTTCCCGTGCGGGTGACGAATGAAAATCTCTTATTTGCCCTCAACCCTTCACTTTCTCATCTGCACAACAGGAATCTGCCGATTCACCTTCCGTCTTTTTACCTATATATCTCTCGGTTAGACCTAGGAGTAAAGGCTGCACCGGCGCACGCAACTAATTCATCTCCCCCATCTTGGGCAATAAATTACCCCAGTGGCACTGTAGTTTCTCTATCGGACATAGCTCCCTTTGCCTTCTTCTTCCTCAGGCTCTTCCAAAAACCCTAGCCTTTCCTTCCTCTCCCGAGAAAATGGCCAGCAACAAGCGCGCCTCCGGTGCTCCTCCGGTGCTCCTCCGCCGCTCCATCCTCGCCTCGGGTAAGACGCCATTCCTTTTTGTCAATGTTGTATCTCAGATCTGCTTCTAACCATCTTCTCATCTCCGCAGAGACGCCGCCTATGCCAGAACCACCTGAATTATCCCGGCTCAAGTGCGCTGGCCATCACTATAAAGGCAACACCGACACAAACGCACTTCAAACGGAACAATTCTTGGTCTATCGGGTAACGTCCCGATACCACCACCGGTTCTCGGATCGAACAAGCATACCCCACACGAAGGCGAGTCCAGAGATATTACAACCACATATTTTACAACACAAGCATAATAGTTATTACAAACTAGTTCAAAGCATTATTACAGATCCAAACTCAGTAAAATAGTTATACAAGCCATAAGTTTAACGTTCAGAGTTTAAGCAGTGGAAAGAAAACACGACGGCTACATCACGTCGCAAAAGTATACCGATCTAGCCCAAGCAAGGTATCACTCATCGGGGGTTACTGCTGGCTGAAGACGAATCCCACTCTACGGACCAGCCAGGAGGCAAAGAGCAGGGCCAAGATAGACTAGCGATCTGGTCCTCAAAACTCATACCTGAAAAAGGTTTCAACAGCAAGGCTGAGTATTCTAATACTCAGGAAGACTTAACCGTCAACGGGTATACATAGCCCACCTATCTAGACTATGCAGGGTTCTGTGAGGCTCTGGTTTTCCTTTTGCTGAAAAGCAATAAAGAGTAGGTCCTTACTTCACATTTTAGCTTTCCATATTCTAGTTGACTAACCATTCTGTGTAAGCAACGAATCCTATTCAACCACTCCCAAACAACCGTTTACCTTTCATTCTGACCTGTGGGTAGGGTCACTCTCCCCGACTACAGGGCACCATCTTCCTCCCTGTAGCCGCGGTGTTGCGCAACATAAACATAAATAAAAACCTATCTCTAAGAGAGAGTGAAAGGTATATCCACTCACCGGTCCAATCGGCTACTAGGCTTACCACGTACCATATTTACGGCATGTGGCTAGTACGTTCAAAAACTTAACCACCGCTACCACACACCGCGACCTTAGCAAGTTCATCAACACAGACGGGGTCTCACCCAAGGTCATGATATCGAACACGACCCCGTCCGTCGTCCTTATATTGATAGCAGAAAGTAAACAAGCAATTCCTATAGAGCTCGCGAGTGACAGGCAATCACTCGACTTTTACCGGTCCTATAAGCTTAGTAATTATTCGAACTCAGGTCTAGTGTTCAGTACATAGGTTCCTAGGATCATGCATCTAGGGTTTCAATTCAAATCCTAAGAATTGTAAATGCACAAGTAAGTAATAACAATAAATTGTAATAATTTGAAATATGGGTTATGTCCGGGGCTTGCCTTCTCGGTAGTCACTAGCTAGATTAGCCTTGGGCTCTTCCGGATTTTGGTCCGGGTCTTCAGTTAGTACAGTGGCGTTCAGCTGGGCCTCTTGATCACCTTCTTTAGACTCCGGGATCAGCTCGTACGTCTCGTCCGATAAAATAGTCGTATCTATATGTGATGAAAGAAATGGTATTATAAATACACGCTTCACAATAAAGTTGCAATTTAAAAGATAACAAACATAACTAAGCATATGGGCAATCATTTATAGAATAGTTATTTAACATCTATGACTACAAAAAACAACATGGTTAACATCACAAGACAATTTGATTAAACTTACAAAGTAAGTTTCAAATAGTTTATATAACATGTCAAACATGATTTGCAAAGAAATGAGTAACTTAGTACACAAATAGTATTTAAATTCAGAAAAAATTACTTCAAACAGGAAATACAGAGATAATTCTACCCTGTAAAATTCATTCCATTTCATGCCACCAATTAATCAGAATAAAACAGTTATTCAGACTACACCTAGAGCAAGATCAATTTCTACAGAACAAACTACAGCACTTATGAAGCTCAAAACTTTTCAGAACTGGCTTCACATGATTATGAACACCTCATAAATTTTTCAAAATTTAACTAGTCATAAAACTGAAGTAATAATTTTGAAACATTTAAACCACATATGATAAAACTAATTAGTATAGGAAGATATATAGTTTTTATGGATCCTAAATTTTACCGACATGAACATAAGAAAATTCTCAGAATTTTCTAAGCAAGGAAACTATTTATCACAATTAAAGCATACTTAACAAGCATTAAATCAAAGAAATAGTTAAACAGCTCTAAAATTTCCCAAACTTGGGTAACAGCAAGGCTGTAGTAACATGTGATCATGGAAAAAGTTTCATAAACAGAAATTGATTATTTCTAACAGTACAAATAAATTAGTAAAACTAGTAGATTTAGGAACCTTGATTCTTTGACCTAGCTAATGATGTCAAATATGTTTCAAAATTTTACCAGACACTAGTAACACTGTATGACACAATGAAGCCAAAAATCACAGACAGTTGCTGAGCAGAACTCCTAGAACAAATAAAGCCTATTTATTCTTTAATTTTTCTTAGATTAAAATACAGACCAAAAAATGAAGATGTGCATGTAACAAAACTTGTAGTTCTTGTAACAAGGATTCCAAAACATTTGGGTTTGTATCTTTCTGATTTTTCTATGAATTTCTAGGTATTTTCAAAGTTCACTGTTTTGAAGTTCATTTACATTTTCGCGTGAAGCCCCCTGAAAACTTTGCTTCTTTTAACTTGGGGTCCCTGGACGGACATTGGGGAACAGAGGAGGGAAAGGCGCGCCGTTTCCAGTGAGGTAGCTCACTGGCGGTGGGGGCTCCGTGGGGGAAAATGATGAGGAGGCCGGCGCGCACCTCTGGGTGGTCTTGGGGTGCGGGGAGGTGCTCGGAGGCTGCGGCTCGACGGAGAAGGGCGGCCGGCGGTGATGGCCGCTCGGTACGGCAGCATTCCGGTGAGGATGTGTCAGGGTGGCCGGGCCTCGTAGCTTCCTGGGAACGAGCCGAAGCTAACTGGAGGGTCAATTTGGGTTGAGAGTAGGCAGAGTAGGTAGCTCGACATGAGGGTGAGGTGAACGGCAATAGCGACCGCCGTGCTGGGCTCGCGCGTGAGAAAGGGCTCTGCTCGGCCTTTTATAGGCCTGGACGAGGGGGAGGGCGAACTGGGGAGGGAGCAGCCGGGGCAGGGCGCGACACTAGGGGAGGACGCAGACTCGGCGTGTCGCTCGGCCATGGCGATGGCCTGGTGAGCAGGGGTGCGTGGCACGGGGAGGAGAGCTCCAGCGCGAGGGCAAAAGAGCGGTGAAGGGCTAGGGCGCGACGCGTGGGTGCCACAGAGAGCAGGAGGTGGCCGGGGCTGGCCCTGAGCGGCGGGCGGCGCTGCGCTCTGCGCCGGCGGCGCTGAAGCAGAGAGGGAGAAAGGTGGGAGATGAAAGGTGGACCTTTCTGCAATTTCAGAAAATTCCAGGGACCCTATTGTAAAACAACAATAACTTTTAAACTAGGGCTCAAATGAAAAAGTGCCCAACATGAAAGTTGTTCAATGTTTCAAGGTCTACAACTTTGATGTTGTGCAAAAATTGATTTGACCAAAGGTTAAAGACTTATTTTGAAAACAAAGGAAGGATTTTGAATTTAATGGACTTTTGTCTTTTACATTGCAAATTCAGTTTAATTTCAAACTAAAAAGCAAAATTTTCTGCCAAGCAATGATTACACTAAATTTTACAAATAAATCCTCCACAAAAACAATATTTGCTCTCCCTACTCAAATTAAACTATAGAAAGGACCTTGCATAAAATCATATTTACACAAATAACCTTTTATTTTTACAATAAGATCATTTTTCAAGCAAAATAAACACTTGATGCGTAAAATCAATACAATTCTACTGTGTAGACACCTAGGGTGTCACACCGCCGTCGAGCTCCCTGCCAAATTCCAGAACCTGAATGTTGGCACTCCTTAAGTACCCATTTTGTTATACAATTAGGAGAGGTTTTGGTAAATTCTTCGGGATGATTCATGTACTAACCCGCCACTTGGCACCCGAACTTGACCGTTTTCGATTTTGTCATGGATTTTGGAGCATGTTGTATTTTTGCAGGAAATTGGACATTTTCGGAGATGTTTCGACGCATGGTCACAACTGGGCTAAGATGAAGAATAAGGAGAAGAACCCGCACGCGAAAGATGGAGCCGAGAGGGGCCAAAAAGAGCCCAGGCCGGCCGGCCTGGAGCCCTTTAGGCCGGCCGGCCTAGCCCGTTACGAGGACCAATCAGTCTCAATTTTCTTCAGTGCGAAGTATTCGTCAACCCTAGCCTGTGTTTTACCAAAACCACCGACCATATCCGCCTATAAATACCCCGAAGCCACCATCAAAGAGAAGAGAGAGAGGGGGATCTGAGAGGAAGCATCCAGAGATGATTTCCAGAGATCCATTCGAGTTAGACACAAGAGAAAGGCGACAACGGAGGCCTCATCGTCCCTCAGCGCCGCTGCAAGTTGGAGGACAGCAAGGGATCCATCCCTTGCCGGAGATTTCGTCACCATGATCGACTACGCTTCGCCTAGCTTCATGGGGTAAAGTCCTCGTTTGTTCATGGGGTTGTAAGGAGATCTTGAGTTGTAATTGCCGAATCCTTTATGAGATTGATCTATCACGATTCTTGTTGATGATGCTTTGATGCTTAATAGTTCGCGACTTGGCTTTGGGTTTGCTTTGCTCTTGCATGGTTTACTTAGATTACATCAACTATCGTGTTCTTGTTGATTCATTACTGATTATCCTCGTGTAGTGACAGTATGCGGGAGGGAAAGGTTTTGATCTTGGAACACACCTTTGGTAGATTAGATCCGTTCTTCGTGGCTCAGCGATTACATCTCTAGTGATCCTAGACCCTATGGACAAATGCTCTTCATATCTTGTGCACACACCTATCATTGCTCACTAGTCTAGATTAGATTAGATTAGTTAGATTAGATCTATTTCACACTCAATCAGTCAATATAGATCTTTTACCAACGTCATTAGTCCTTAGTTAAGCATAGTAACACACTTGTTCCGTGGATTGATAAACCCTGGGGGAATACTCTAAGAGAAAAGCTACACGATCCATGCGCTTGCGGTACGTAAATTGGCGCTCTAAGGAGCGTCAACAAGCTTTTCTGGCGCCGTTGCCGGGGAACAAGCGATTTTGCTACGTTTAATTTTGTATTAATTTTGTTGGTTACTAACACCTAACCTTTTCCCTAGAAAATTTTTGTTTTTTGTTTTTGTTTTGATTGTCTAGATGGCCCATCTCATTCAACAAGTGGAGGAAGGAGAAAAATCACTAAGGGATTATGCAAGCCCGTGATCGGAGGACTTCGACATGCAAAAATCAGATTCGGTGTTGCGAGCCACCGAGTACGAGATCAATCCTCAAATCATCAAGATGGCGGCGGCAAACCCCTTTAGAGAAGATGAGACGGATAACCCATATAGATTTATCAAGTGGTTCACAATGCTATGCCACACGGTACAACAAGACGGAGTTCCGCTAGCTTGGTTTAGATGGAATCTTTTCCCATACTCACTGGTGGAAGAAGCAAGAAGATGGTTTGCACTTGCATCCTTCGAGATAAAAGGAAATTGGGATGACTTGATGAAGAAATTTTGCGAGTGGTTCTTTCCATTAAGCAAGGTTCAACATATTCGGAAGCAAGTGATCAACTTCGCGCAAGGAGAAGAAGAAGTGATAGATCAAGCATGGGATAGATTCAATGGATTGATTGAACAAGGACCGAAGCTCGGATTTTCCGGTGATGTACTCTTGCATACCTTTTATTTTTCCCTAACCCCCGAGTGCTTGCAATTTCTTTAAATGTGTGCAGGAGGAGATCTCATGGAGAAAACACTCACGGAAGCCGCCCAACTCCTACAAAAAATCAGCAAGGGTGCGGCCGTGCGAAGAGATTGGGAAAAACGATATTCGGCATGCTCCGAGGAAGAATCTCAAGTGAGGGTGCTTGCTGGAATTTTCAGAAAAGAGGCATCGGAAGTGAGGGAAGAACAACCGAAGCATGGGAAAGTCATAGAGACGAACCACGATGAAGAAGCATCGATCTGGAGTGCAACGAAAGACGACCTGGAAAAGAAAGGAAGAACCTTGGGCACTACCAAATCGCTAAGGGAATTCGAGCAAATGGATTGGATACCAATTGACTTCGGAAGATTGTTCGACAAAACAAGACCGCATCCAAATCAGAGAGGAATGGCGAAGGTGATAGCGGAAGACTTTCCGCCGGATAATCACACGGGATATACATTTGGCAAGGAATCGGCCGGTGATATTATTCGGAAACTTTTTGAAGAAAAAGAGGAAGAGATTGACTTGGACGAAGTGCTGGAGGTCAAAAGGATCATGGGAGTGAAATCGGAATCATCACTCTACACGCACATAGCCCAAGTATATGCGATTGGAAGCGATCAAGGCTGAAGGTAATCCATCACCCACACCTCGTGTTGATTGCATGATAGACGGAATAAAATGTTGCAATGTTTTATGTGACGTTGGCGCCCATGTTAGTGTGATGAGTTCCAAGGTTTATGCTATGCTTTTTAACGAAACACCGAACCTAAATGCCACAATCATTAAATTGATCATGGGAGATGGTAGATTAATCAAACCGCTAGGAGTGCTTAGAAATTTAAAAGTTACTATAGCGGGTAAAGATATTCCTACCGACTTTTTTGTGATTAATGCTAGTGATGATGAACATGAAAGCATAATCCTTGGAAAGCCTTTTCTCAAATTAGTAAATGCTATTCTAGATGTTGGAAAAGGGACTGTCACTTTTGATCTAGATGTAGAGAAGCATACTTTCGAGTTTCATTCAAAACCGTCTCGTGCTTCAACTCTACCTCTTGATAACGAAGGGGTAGAGAGCATTCATTTCATTGATTCTTTCAGGGATCCTCTCCAACGCGCTTTGGAGAATGGGGACGCTCAAGATGATCAAGATGGAGAACTAGTGGAAACAATGGAAGAGTTGAAGCCGCAACACGGGAATTTGGAGGAAGAAAAATTTGAAGACATTGGAGAATTAGATCAAGAAGAGGATGGTGCGCCCGATGTTGAGATGAAGCCGCTCCCCAAGGGATTGAAATATGAATTTTTTAGAGATGACAAGACTTTTCCGGTGATTGTTAGCGACGAATTGAGCCCGGAAGAGACGGAGAAGTTGCTGAATTTATTAAAGAAGCACAAAAAGGTGATCGGCTACTCGATTAATGACTTGAAAGGTATTAGCCCCGCTTTTTGCACACATCGTATACAACTCGAGGAGCAATACAAGCCGGTCAGTAGAGCATCAAAGAAGGTTGAGCTATGCTATGCATGATATGGTGAAGAAGGAGGTTATCAAATTGTCGAATGCCGGAATAATATACCCCGTGCCACATAGTGAATGGGTAAGCCCCGTGCATTGTGTTCCAAAGAAAGGAGGACTCACGGTTGTGAAAAATGAGAAGGAGCAATAGATACCGCAAAGAACCATCACGGGATGGAGGATGTGCATCGATTATAGAAAATTGAATAAGGCAACGAGGAAGGATCATTTTCCACTACCATTCATTGACGAGATGCTAGAAAGGTTGCAAAGCATTCACACTTTTGTTACCTTGATGGATACTCGGGATTCTTCCAAATACCTATTCATCCGGATGATCAACATCAGACCACATTTACTTGCCCGTATGGAACTTTTGCATATCAGAGGATGCCTTTTGGATTGTGCAATGCGCCCGCTTCTTTTCAAAGGTGCATGATGGCTATATTTTCAGATTTCATAGAAGAGATTATGGAGGTATTCATGGATGATTTCTTGGTGCTTGGAACTAGCTTTTATAATTGCTTGGCAAATTTGGAGAAAGTTCTTAAAAGACGTGGAGAGGTTGATCTTGTGCTCAATTGGGAGAAGTGTCATTTCATGGTGAAAGAAGGGATTGTCCTCGGTCATGTTATCTCCGAGAGAGGGATAGAGGTGGACAAAGCAAAGATAGAAACCGTGGAGAAATTGCCACCACCTACGGACATCAAATCTTTGAGGAGCTTCCTCGGTCATGCCGGATTCTATAGGAGGTTTATAAAGGATTTTTCAAAAATCACCAAGCCATTAACACAACTTCTCCAAAAAGATGTGGAATACACCTTCAATAGTGATTGTCTTCACGCCTTTCGAACACTCAAGCAATCTCTCATAAGTGCTCCTATCATGCAACCTCCGGATTTGAATCTACCTTTTGAAATCATGTGTGATGCAAGCGACTACGCCGTAGGAGCCGTTCTTGGACAAAGAAAAGAGGGGAAGGCAAATGCTATCTACTACGCAAACAAGACTCTCAATGAAGCCCAAGTTAATTATGCAACAACGGAAAAAGAATTGCTTGCTGTGGTATTCGCCTTCGAAAAATTCAGATCATACATAGTAAATTCAAAGGTGATAGTTTATACCGACCATGCGGCAATCAAGTATCCCTTGTCCAAGAAAGATGCTAAGCCACGCTTGATTCGATGGATCCTATTGATACAAGAATTCGATGTGGAGATAAGGGACAAGAAAGGGGCAGAAAATGTTGTGGCTGACCACCTATCAAGGATGAACCATGGAGATGATGGAAAAGAACCTATCGAGGTACAAATGAGAGATGATCACCTATATAGAATTCTCGACCAAGATAGTTGGATGAATGATATAATAAGGGCAATAAAAGGGATGCCCTTGGATCACTTGGACAAGAATGCAAGGAGAAGAGTGATCGCAGAAAGAAGAAAATACTATTAGGATCCACCATACTTATATAGATATGGAGAAGATGGAGTCCTAAGAAGATGCATACCGAGGGAGGAATATGAAGAAGTTCTAAGAAAGTGTCACTCGTCGGGATATGGAGGACATTATGGGCACTTTAGAACTCAAGCTAAGGTATGGGCTAGTGGATTCTATTGGCCCGAGATGCATGAAGACGCAAAAAGATTTGTTTTGACTTGTCCGGAATGCCAAAGGACAGGGAATATCTCGCAAAGGAATGCCATGCCGTTGAACTACAACTTGCAAATAGATCTATTTGATGTCTGGGGAATCGATTTCATGGGACCATTCAGTGAACTCACATGGGTTTGAGCATATATTGGTGATGGTGGACTATGTTTCAAAGTGGGTTGAAGCTATGCCATGTCGGAAGGTATCAACGGAGGAGTCCACACACATGATTAAATCGATTATCTTCCCTCGATATGGCATCCTGAGAATCTTGATAAGCGATGGAGGAACACACTTCACGGGCAAAGACTTTGGTAAATGCTTGAAGAAATTAGGAATTGAACATAGAGTGTCCACGGCTTATCACCCCCAAACAAACGGACAAGCGGAAACTTCGAACAAGCAATTGAAGGATATTTTAAAGAAGACCGTGATAAAAGGAGGAAAAGATTGGTCGAAGAGACTAGATGATGCACTATGGGCATATCGTACGGCACACAAAACCCCGATTGGTATGACTCCTTATCAATTTGTTAATGGAAAAACATGCCACTTGCCGGTTGAGCTAGAACATAAGGCCTATTGGGCGATGAAGGAGATGAACTTTGATGCGGAAGCCGCTGGAATTAAAAGGAGAATCCAAATAAGTGAATTGGAGGAGTTAAGATTGAAAGCGTACAATAGTGCAACAATTTACAAAGAAAGGATGAAGAGATTGTACGACAAGCGATTATAAAACAAGGAATTCAAAGAAGGAGACAAGGTCCTACTCTACAATTCAAGTTTCAAACTCTTTGGCAAAGGAAAATTGCAAAGCAAATGGGATGGACCATACGTCGTACACTCGGTTTCACCCACGGGAGCGGCGATAATCATGGATGTGAAAGGTGACCAATATGTGGTGAACGGACAGCGACTAAAGGTATTCTTGGAGCCCGACGTCGTGTCCCTTCATTACATAGACATATATACCATGGATGAGGAACCGTAACGTAAAGCCTAACGACGTTAAGCAAGGTAAGTTTGTAAATATTCTCTTTTATATTTTATTTTCGTAGTTTTATTTTTATTCTGGACGAACTTTGAGTAAAACATAGGCTCATAATTTGTTGGTGGGCACCTCGGAAAAAGTTGGAGTCCAAGGGGCCGAAAAACCCCCTCGGCCGGCCGGTCCAACACCCCTAGGCCGGGCGGCCTGAGCCTCCTCATGCGCGTCTCGGTCTCGATTTTTGGTAGGTACGAGATAAGGAAATTTTAAACCCGTGTCTTATAGATTTCGTATGCCAAAGACGCAGAGATATTGGACTTCTCGTGCAAGTCTTTTCAGGACTTAAATAGAGGCGCGGTTTAGATCTATTCTCTCATACTTTTCAATCTACACCACCACCTCGTGAGAGACATCAACAATGGCCGTTCCAGTGAGCACAGGAGCCATGATTGCAGCAATGGAGATCAAGGAGAGGGGCATGGCACCCGACACCCCCACGCCAAACCAGCGGATGCCTAGCCCCATCTCGGCAACCGGTGCGCCGCCCCTCCATGTCGAAGCAAAGCGATGTGAAGCAAAGGCCCCTCCGAAGAAATTTAATACCCAAGCACGGATGAGCGTCGGAGGGAAGGGCCCTCTATGGTGCAAGGAGAAGCTAGCTCAAGCCCAAAGGGTGGTCGTCATCATCAGCGACGAAGACGAGGGCAAGAAGCGACAAGACAAAGAGCCACCCGCACCTAGGCGTTTCTTGCGCCTTCTCGGAGTTAAAAGGAAAAACTACATCGAGCACACCCCGGAGCCGAAAGACTATGCGGGGGATAGCGATTGGAGAGTTACATGAGCCCCGGTTCATGGGACGCCACCGGTCGTGACTACGATGATGATTGGCCGGGGTGGCCCGAAGAGGAGAGAACGGAGGATGGCGACCCTTCCGGAGGTGACAGCGGCAAGGAGAAGAAGAAGGACGATGACGAGCCTGAGGACGACGACCCCAACCACGGCGGCCATCACTTCGGGTGCTGTTTCAAGTGCCACAATGAAATCGCGGATCTCCACGCCACCATCGATAAGTGTCACGATCGAATTGTGGCAATGGATCGAAGGATGGACGACATCGAGAGCTTGGTCGAAAGAGACTACAACTTCCTTCTCCGCAACATAAGAAAGTTATTCGGGATGGTCGGAGATCTACAAAAGCAAGGAGGAGGAGGGCGCCCTAGATGCAATTGCCCTAGGTGCTGTTGAGAACACCGACGAGCGTCACACCTGTCTTTTATATCATTGCGTCGAGGACGCCGCATAATCTAAGCATGGGAGGAGAGGTGTGACGGCTTGTAGATTGAATTTTGTTAGTCTTTGTTTAGTCGAAAGTTCGTCGTGTGCATGTCTTTAATTTCGTGTGTGTGAGAGTCATAGTCTAGCGTTGTGTGCTTTATTTTTCGCATGTGTGAGAGTGAGTCTTAAATTAGTGTTGAGTCATGAAAACAAAATAAAAAGAGTCTTTGTTTCTTATTGGATCGTGCAATTTTATTTATGCATTCAGTTTTACTTTATTTTCTTTAAAGCAATTGTTCACGAGCGTTGTCATGAAAATTAATTCTTATTTGTGGAGCTTAGTAAATTATTCGTCCATGTTAATACCCACACTTGAGCTTTGATCTAGCGCTTGGTTTTGATTACACTTGCGAGTAAGGCATGATTTGGAGGACTTTAATTTCATAAAAATAATAAAACCCCTACAAACATAAGGTTGATCAAGTTCTTGGCAAGTTGAGAGTAAAAATCCTATCATCCACAAGCTATATTCGTTCCACCATAAGTATTGGATGTACATTGAGTTGAGTTAGGATTTCTTTCTCTTGGGAGTTTTAATTTTGAGCAATGATCATGTCCGTATTTTTCATCTCTGAATTGCTAGCCCCGTCAATATTCGGTAATGAGAATTCCTCATTGGAACAACTCATGAAATCTACCAGATTCCAAAACCCGAACCTGAGATTATCTTGTATATTATCCTCTTCCTTGACCATGACCCAATTATGAGGATACGTTCTGTTCCTGTGCATGAGTTGTATAAAAAAAAATTTTGGGATGAAGAAAGGAAGGAGTACTGGAAAGATGGACCGAATCCGACCTGGGAAAGCCCCAGGCCGGCCAGCCGGCCCAAGGTGGGCCGGCCGGCCTAGGCTCCTCTAGCCTCGGCTCGGGCTCCAAAAATTCAGGGAGCCACTTTGGAGATATGCGTATCTATGTTTTATAGAAAGTGTCCTATGAAAAGGTTCGGAAAAGAGAAGGAAAATTCGGGAGAAAGAAAAGAAAAAAATAAGAAGAGAAGAAAAGAATAAATGAAGGGATTCTATGGTTAGAGAAGTGCAAAGAGATATCACCTTGTTGTTTGAACAATATCCTCAATTCTAACCATGTGCAATCCGACAACGAGGACGACGCTTGTGCCTTGAAGTCAATCTTTTTGTATGCCTTTGCACATGTCCACCATTCTAAATCTTCTTACCCTTGAACCCCTTACATTATGGAGAAACTCTCATGATCATTGGCTCGTAAGGTAAGCAATCATTAGAAGGTTTTCTTAACTTGACAATATATGTATATACTTTGCTAGCCTCACCTATAGCCCCACTTTATACTTGAGAGACTTTTGGGAGATGAGAGTTTGCAAATAATAATAGGATAGCCACTTATATCGAGAGACATGAAAGGACTTGTGCAAGAATTTTTTGTCTAACCTTTGTTGCAGGGTATTTTGCTTCTAAAAACTAAAAAAAAAGAAAAAAACCTCCAAGGATGGCAAGAAAAGCAAGTGTTGTCGATATTCAAGTTGCCGGTTAAAGGTAAGAGTCGTGGAGTAATATTGGATGAGTTTTTAAACGCCCATGATATGATTATCCTCACTGCTCCTCTGACCTTTGTTTGAAGAAATATTGTTAGACTTGTTTGCATAAGTAAATTTTGCAGTTTGAGAACTCTCGAGCAACCCATGGAAGGACTTGATGATTTGATTTGCTCGAGGACGAGCAAAAGCTAAGCATGGGGGGAATGTTGGCGCTCCTTAAGTACCCATTTTGTAATACAATTAGGAGAGGTTTTGGTAAATTCTTCGGGATGATTCATGTACTAACCCGCCACTTGGCACCCGAACTTGACCATTTTCGATTTTGTCCTGGATTTTGGAGCATGTTGTATTTTGGCAGGAAATTGGACATTTTTGGAGATGTTTCGACGCATGGTCACAACTGGGCTAAGATGAGGAATAAGGAGAAGAACCCGCACGCGAAAGATGGAGCCGAGAGGGGCCAAAAAGTGCCCAGGCCGGCCGGCCTGGAGCCCTTTAGGCTGGCCGGCCTAGCCCGTTCCGAGGCCTAATCAGCCTCAATTTTCTTCAGCGCGAAGTATTCGTCAACCCTAGCCTGTGTTTTACCAAAACCACCGACCATATCCACCTATAAATACCCCAAAGCCGCCGTCAAAGAGAAGAGAGAGGGGGGGGGGATCCGAGAGGAAGCATCCAGAGATGATTTCCAGATATCCATTCGAGTTAGACACAAGAGAAAGGCGACAACGGAGGCCTCATCATCCCTCGGCGCCGCTGCAAGTTGGAGGACAGCAAGGGATCCATCCTTTGCCGGAGATTTCGTCACCATGATCGACTACACTTCGCCTAGCTTCATGGGGTAAAGTCCTCGTTTGTTCATGGGGTTGTAAGGAGATCTTGAGTTGTAATTGCCGAATCCTTTATGAGATTGATCTATCACGATTCTTGTTGATGATGCTTTGATGCTTAATAGTTCGCGACTTGGCTTTGGGTTTGCTTTGCTCTTGCATGGTTTACTTAGATTACATCAACTATCGTGTTCTTGTTGATTCGTTACCGATTATCCTCGTGTAGTGACAGTATGCGGGAGGGAAAGGTTTTGATCTTGGAACACACCTTTGGAAGATTAGATCCGTTCTTCGTTGCTCGGCGATTACATCTCTAATGATCCTAGACCCTATGGACAAATGCTCTTCATATCTTGTGCACACACCTATCATTGCTCACTAGTCTAGATTAGATTAGATTGGTTAGATTAGATCTATTTCACACTCAATCACTCAATATAGATCTTTTACCAACGTCATTAGTGCTTAGTTAAGCATAGTAATACACTTGTTCCATGGATTGATAAACCTTGGGGGAATACTCAAAGGGAAAAGCTACACGATCCGTGCACTTGCGGTACATAAATTGGCGCTCTAAGGAGCGTCAACTCTGGATGAGGGCACCCAAGGTTACATCCGCGACCTCCTCCACCAACTCGCCAATAGACGGATCAGATAGTTATCCGCGGCCATCTCACCAACGCCAACACCAAGGTCGCAAGTGAGTCCTCTTGGCCATACCTCTTCTGGTGAGATTCTCCAAGTTTTTGCTCTAATCTTTCCACCTCCTAGACTTGGAGTCGCAGGTCCAGACCCTCCTGGAAGCCTCCCGAGTCACCATAGACTCGGTGAATGTGAAGGGAAGCACCGTCGCCGCACGCCTCCAGAATGTCCCGGCCCGCGTCACGGAGGATGCTGAGCATGGGGTCCATGCGGGCGCCGCCAGGGCCATCGCTGTCGTCTCCCACATGTCTGGGGTGGACTACCGGCAGTGGGACCTGGTCTTCCCTGAGTGGGGAGCGGCGAGGGAAGCCTTCAATGAGCTGGTTGACGATCTCTGCCTTCCCGCCGACGCCATCGTCGCCGACTTGAGCTTGGAGGTGGTCATCAGCAACCTCTTCGGAGCAAAGTCAGATTAGGTTGTAGCATGTAACAACCTATCTGTCTCTTTTATAAATATAATTAATGGACTGGCTTCCTCCCCTTGCTTTTGTCTTTCGTCTTCACTTCGCTGCGATTTAATTTTCTGTCTTGCAATCCACGACCATCGCACTAAACGAACCAACACACCTCCACGATCCAAAATCGAACATAAAATCCGAATCAAATTCGAACCATATGTCTGGATTGTATTTTTGATCTAAGGGCGATATATGTCGTATCGGCCACGAAAACACTCGAATGTATTATGATACGATCAAGTCCTTTCTTATCTAACACTAAAGGCGATATGTTTGTCTGTATTGGCTATTCTGAAACAAATCAATCTTTTCGTGAAATCGTCTATGCATCTACCCACACACTTGGGTAATATTTCTTTAGATATTTGCCATTTAGTGCACTGAAAAACTCTTCTCCTTCTAGTGTCTCCAGAATATATGCATTTCCAGGAACACATCTGCTGATCTTGTACGGCCCTTCCCACGTTGGGGACCATTTGCCGAACCTGGGATCTTTTGTTCCTATCGGCTAGACCAGTTTCCACACCAAGTCTCCTTGGTCAAAAGATTCGGCTTTGACTTTCTTATCATACCATCGGCCCACTCTAGCTTTGTTAGCCTCAATATTGATGAGAGCGTTCAGCCGATGCCCAGCCAAATCTTCTAACTCATCCTTCATCAACATGATATAATCTTCTGCTATTAACTGATCTTGGAATGTAACCCGTCTAGAACTAAGCCGAGTTTCCCATGGAACTACAGCTTCATGCCCATAGACCAACTGATATGGGGACACTTTAGTAGCCCCATGGCAAGACATTTTGTAGGCCCACAAAGCTTCATTAAGAGTTGTATGCCACTTCTTTGGCTGTTTTTCAATTTTCCTCTTAATTAACTTAATGATTCCTTTATTAGAAGCCTCTGCCTGACCATTGGCTTGAGCATAATACGGAGATGAATTCAACAATTTAATTCCCATATACTCGCAGCAAATTCTCCAAATTCCTCAGAAATAAACATACTGCCTCAGAAATAAACATACTGCTCCTTCACAAACTAAATCATCTCCTTGGATGTCACAGTTTTCAAAGGAATCGCTTCGACCCACTTGGTGAAATAATCCATTGCTACCAGTATGAACTTGTGATTCTTACTGGATGGTGGATAAATTTGTCTAATTAAATCAATTCCCCATCCTCTGAATGGCCACGACTTAATAATGGGATTCATAGCCGATGCCGGTGCTCTTTGCACATTACCAAAATTCTGACACCCTTGACAACCTATATAATAAGTGAAACAATCTTCTAGCATGGTTGGCCATATCCATTCCTCCTGATTACCCACTTCATTTTGTACGCCGATTGATGTGAACCACAGACACCCTCGTGTATCTATCCCATCAAGACCTTAGCTTCTTCTTGGTCAAGGCATCTGAGTAGAACTCCATCAATCGTCCGATAATACAATTCTCCTTCAACCAACGCATACTTAGTCGCCTAAAATCTGATCCTTTGGCTCACTTTCTTGGAGGGACTTTCTAAATACTCTACAATCTCTTTCCTCCAATCATCAGCAGGCAACTCCAAAGTCATCACACCTTCCATTGGCCGATAACTAGAAGCACGCTGTGCCAGCCGATTAGCATCACCATTGTAAAGCTTGGGCACATGCTCTATGGTCACTTTTTTGAATTCTCTCAGCAATCAGCAACATTCTTCATGATAAACCCGAGAATATCATCTTTACATTCATATATGCTGATTAGTTGGTTGACCACTAACATAGAATTTCCAAATATCTCTACTGCATAGGCTCCGATTTCTTGTAACAGCCGATTTACTCAGCCTGATTGTTAGTAGCAGTAACTTCTATTGGAAAAGACAACTCAAATGTTGCCCCCCGAGGCATCACCAAGACAATGCCAATGCCAGATCCAACTCCACACGATGAACCATCAAAGAATAATGTCCATGTAACTAGTTCGACAACTCCTAATTCTAGCCCACAATGTTGAACAACAAAATCGGCCATGACTTGCCCTTTAACTACTTTAGCCGATTTGTATCTTAGATCAAATTCCGATAAGGCCAGAATCCATTTTCCAATTCTCCCACTCAAAATCTTTCAATAGGAGAATACCTAGTTTCAGCATCCAAGAGTCTTCTACTGACAAAATATATCACGCGTTCTTTTTCCTCGAACTCTTGAATAAGGGTCGATCTGATAGCACGCTCATCAGCCGATAAATATAAGTTAAACAGCTTGTGCTTTTGCGATGGAACCAACACGGGCGGCGATGTAAGATACTGCTTGATTTCATCCAACGCCTTTTGCTGTGCTTCTCCCCATACAAATTTCTAATCGGCCTTCAACTTCAATAGAGGACTGAACGGCTGTATTTTACCGGAAAGATTAGCAATAAATCTCTGAATAAAATTAATCTTGCCGATCAATGATTGAAGTTCAACTTTTGTTTCTGGAGCCACTACTTTGTTAATGGCTGCAATAGTTTTTTGACTAATTTCAATTCCTCTTTCATGAACCATAAACCCAAGGAATTGACCAGCAGACACACCAAATGCACACTTGTTAGGATTCATCTTCAATCCATGTCTCCTGGTACACTCCAAAGCTTTGCGTAAGTCAGCTAAATGTTCTTGATACCCCTCGGATTTTACCACGACATCATCAATATAAATTTCAACAATTTTTCCAATGATCTCATGGAAAATATAGTTCATGGCCCTCTGGTATGTTGCTCCAGCGTTCTTCAACCCAAAAGTCATGACAATCCATTCGAACAAACCGGCATGCCCTGGACATCTGAATGCAGTTTTATGAATGTCTTCCTCAGCCATGAATATCTAATTATATCCAGCATTCTCATCCATGAAACTGATCACTTTATGTCCTGCAGCAGCATCCACCAACATATCAGCAACTGGCATTGGGTAACCATCCATTGGCGTAGCTTCGTTGAGATTTCTGAAATCAATGCATACACGTAGTTTCCCGTTCTTCTTGTATACAGGAACCACATTGGATATCCACTCAGCATATCTGCATTGCCTTATGAACTTTGTGTCTATCAATTTTGTGATCTTGGCCTTTATATCTGGTAGGATCTTAGGATTACACCGTCTTGAACCTTGCTGATGTGGCCGATACCCAGGCTTGATAGGCAACCGATGTTCAACAATAGACCGATCCAAACCTGGCATCTCATAATACTCCCAAGCAAAACAATCTTTGTATTCTTTCAATAGCTTAAACAATCTTTGTATTCTTTCAATAGCTTGACTAACTCTTGCTTATACTCGGGATCTAACTTAGCACTAATAAACGTCAGCCTTGGTCTATCTCCATACCCAATGTCTACTTCTTCCAAAGCATCGGCCGACGTGAACCCGTGCCCCAACTTCCCTAAATCTTCTAGGAACTCATCCATTAGGAACGTTTTAGGAACCGACTGCTTGGATTGGTAGAAGCATGGAAGCTATGTTAACAGATGTGGCCAATGATCCTGATTGCTGTCCTTCATCAGCCTTTGGCTTGACACGCCAAACTTCCGATCTGACTCCTCTTCTGGGAGCCTCCTTTCTTTCCTCTTCCTCCATTGCCTCTGTTTGACACAACATCTGAACTCGTCTCTTCTGTGATCTGGTCAAACCTCTCAGGCACCATCGAGGCCGATCAATGTTATCATGAACAGGCTCTATTTCTGGATCCCTGCGATGTGGGTACTCTTCTGAAACCTGAGCAGTAGCAGCCTGCTCAACTCGTTCATCAGCAGAAATCCTTCCTCCTACAGGATCTCGCAGCATGGTCCTGCCCCCAACCGATCATGCACTGAAACCCTGACCCCCCAGCCGATCATGTACAGAGATGTGTCTATCATCACCTCTTTCTCTAATGATCGGCCCTCGAGGCCTCTGGTCGAAACGTGGCTTCTTATCCGATCGGTCTTCAAGATAGAAACCATTGCACTATGGACAGTTATCCACTGTCGGCAGAGTCAAGCCTTCCTCCCAACAGTACACAAAGAAAGGACATATCCAATGCCCTTCATGTTGTCGTGCATATTCCTCTCTGTACTGTCTCCTTTCTTGATCACGTTGGAACTTGTTCAGCAACATCTGAGACGTGACCTTCTTCCTAGGTGCCACTGATTCCTCTTTCTGTTGCGGCTCCTTGCCTTGGCTTCATCGGCCGTTATCTGCGCCTTGGGATCAACAGCCCCATATTCCTTGGGCAATTGCGACGTGAGCATCTTTGTCTGCAGTGCATTTCCTTCTTTCCAACATCTACCATGTTTGCTGGAAATGGATGCCCATCAATTTTTATCGGCTTTTTGGGTGTCTCAAACTTGAGCCTACCCTGTTCTATAGCTGATTGTATCTGCTGATGAAACACTTTGCACTCATTGGTGTCATGAGATGTTGCATTGTGCCACTTGCAGTACTTGATATTCTTCAACTCTTGATCTGTCGGGATCATGTGGTATGGCTTCAACAAAATCTGCCCCTCTGACAGCAACAGGTCGAAGATCTTGTCAGCCTTGGTAATATCAAACCCATACTTCTGGGGTTCTTTGTTACCGAAAGGACATAAGATTAGCTATTTATTGTTCTGAACCCACTCAGCCGATCCTACCACCTGGTCATCATCTGAATCAGAAGTATCTGAGCAGTCAATAAAATTGACTTTCTTCTGGAAGTTGCTTCTTTTCTGCTCATACTGTCTAGCTTCCCCTTTCATCCTGTTGACCATCTGACTAATGTTGTAGAACTCCTGGGAAGCATACTTCTCCTTGATGTGTGGCAGGAGTCCTTGGATGGCAACTTCTGCAAGCTGCTGATCAGATAGAACCAAATTAAAGCACTAGTTCTTAACATCTCTGGACCTCTGAATGAAGGCAGCGACCGATTCATCATTCCTTTGCCTTAAGTTGGTCAAATCGGTCAGTCTCATCTCTTCTATACCAGAGTAGAAGAACTGGTGGAACTGTTTCTCCAGATCGGCCTAATATATAATGGAGTTGGCTGGCAACGTCGTGAACCACGTGAAGGCCGATCCAGACAAAGACATAGAAAACAAACGCACTTTTAATGCGTCTTGCTGAGCCACTTCTCCATATTGTATGACGAATCTGTTGATGTGTTCAACTGTGGAGACATCCCCCTGTCCAGAAAACTTGGTGAAATTTGGAAGCTTGTACTTGTGGGGCAATGGCAACTGATCATAAGCAGCTGGATATGGAGTTCTGTACATTAGATTCTGCTGCTTTGGCTTCAAGCCAAATTGATCTCTCATCACCTCAGCAATTTTGGACGCCCAGTCAATCTGTTGACCACCAGCTGATGCTGCCTGTGATGTTGGTGGAGTCATCAGCAAGGTTGCCGATGTTGGCTGGACATTCGGTGTGGTTATCGGCTGAGCAGCCGATGCGGTCTGTGTGACTTGCTGAGGGGATTGATTGGATGGTGATTGATAGAGCACCATCTCATTACCATGACTGCTCTGCGCTGTCCTTTGGCTAGGTTGATGTTGTGCCATAGGAGGCATGTTCACGTGACGCACAAAACCAGTCGCAAGATCATGGAAAACCCAGGTGACTCCATTGGCATGGGAGGGCTGCAGTATCATTACCAGATTCTGTTGTTGAGGCGTCGGCCATGGGGCCGACACGTTGCTTGGGCTTGCTGGCGAAGGTACTGACATAGGTATAACCGCTGGTTGTGAAGCTGGTGCGGTATCTTGAGGCTGGGTTGGCTGTGGAGCCGACGCATTGACTTGCTGATTCATCGGCTGAGAAGATGATGTACTTGGTTGCCCTGTTGGAGACGGAATCATGTATTCTGGAGGCATACCAAGTCCAGTAGTAGGATCCCATCCAGTTGGGTATCCTGACATAAATCTTCCCTGTGCATATGTAGCTATTGGTGTGGAATTGGTGTACATAGGAGGAAACTGAGTCGACGCCACAGTACTAATCGGCTGTGCATCTATGACACCCTCATCTGCCTGAGCTTGAGGATGAATCTGTGATGTCCCAGTAGCTGATCCGGTAGGAGAAAAGACCATCTGACTGGCCTGTTGGTAGGCCGGTCCCACAAAGCTAGGTGCTCCCCTATCTTGCAGTGTCTTGAGCACAGCATTGTGGACATAGTTAGCAATGATCGGAGCATGATTCACAAAAGCGTGTCTGATCGCCTGATTCATCTGATGTATCATCTTGTCCTCCTTCTGTGACTCATTGTAGGGTGGAAGAGTAGGAAAATCTTACTTTTTGATTACATCTCCACTCATGTTGGTGCTGTAGGATAAGAGGCATTGTCGCGCAAAAGCTTCCATGACCGCCTGGAATTCTACCTTTTGTTCTTCCTTCAGCTTATCCTTGTCGATCGGGATATGGTTCCGCTCGGAAACCTCTGCTTTCCTTCAGTTGACATCTTGATGTTTCTGGTCCCACCGGGCATGCCAAAAAATGTGTTGACGCGAGATGATCACACACCAAGCCCAGGAGCCCTGTACGCCAAGCCCGGACTGCACTTGATTTGAACCAAGGTGTGCCAGTCAATTTGACTTGTAAATTGACAAGGAAACAGCAAACCGTCAAATTCAAGAGTGTATCGGCTAGTTTTCCGAATCACTCTTACGCGGGGTATCGGCAAGGTCCTACCGATACAGAAGACGACAAAAGATCGGGTACGATAAGCATGTAATAAAAGTGATCTACAAAGGATCGGCAATGAGCTGCCGATGTCGATAATCAACTAGATGGCTAAATCTAAAGCCGACACGTGCTAGGTAACAGTGTACAAACCCACGAATGTATAGATCTGGACAAAGCTAAGCTTATGATTCAATCTAATCGGCTTTACAAGGTTTGTCGTGAAAAACAAGGAGCTTACAGCCGATTAAACAGATCACTAAGCCGGGTAGTTTGTGAAATAATCTAAACGAGAAAACAGCGATGCGCCCGAGATAAAAGCTTAGATAAATTTGGTAAATTTTGAATAGATCTGAACGAAGCCACAGCGATGCGCCCGGAAGCTAAAGCTCAGATTTACTCGGTAAACGAAGACTTACCAGCAAATCAAGTCGCTCGAATGTGAGGCGTCCTTGATCAGCTTGAAAGAACTCGCAGAAAAGAAATAGAAGGCGAAGTCACCGACGAGAAAGTAAATTGCAAGTAGAGTAAATTTGTGTTTGTTGGATGGGTATCAATATTTACAATAGCCAAGGGGCTCATATTTATACCCCACGCTAACACAATCCTAGCCGATTACGGCAAAGCATAATTCTATCTTAAGGATCAAAAAACTATTTTAAAAATAAGATAACTCTTGCCAAACCGAAGCCAAAATATCTTGTCAACTTCCTCTTCTTCGGTTAACAAGATCTTTGACCATGGCACACGATCTCCTCTCCAAACCCACCGATCATACGATGCAGAACCTTTTCTCGTTTGCAACACTCTTCCTTGACACATGCCAAAATCCGGTGTCAACACTATACTATAATCTATACTATAAAAGTTGAAACATCTGAAACCTTTTGTCACCAAAATTAACCCCTCCTTACCTCTCATGAAGGACCCATCGATCAGCTTTGGAAGTTTGACAGGATGTCGGCAGACTGAAAAAATTGGCACCAGCAAAATGATTCTGCCAGTTCTGGCTATCTTTCTTTTGGCGATGCTAGACGTCTACCCACCCGCGTACCCATGACATCCACTCTCCAATCTCTACCGCAATCACGGGGTATTTAACTTTTTACCATTATTATGCAGTGCACCTCCTCAGATAACACTCTTAGATTTGGCGCTACAAAATCATCATTGCAGAGAGAAAAATGATATATTTTTACCACTTTTGCTCACGTGGCTGCTTGCGAATCACTCCAGTTTGGCTTCAAGTCAGCACTCGCCCCACGCCTCACCCAACCCCTATTTTTGTATAGCGCATGCGCCCAGTTCCGACCCGATTCCACTCTTTCTTCTCCTCCTCTGCTTTGCTCCACCGCCGCTGTGTGTGTTGTAGGGAGCACCAACCTGGCCAGGATGACGTCGTTGAGCCATGGCTCCAAGCGCATGTCCAGGAGGATGATGCTCGACTAGATGTAGCAGTGGAGGACTCGCGCTCCAACAAGGCATGCAAGTGCCAGCCCCGCGCGCCGCACCTCGCCCGATGCGGAGCCGCACTGGCCATGACAATACGCCGCCGCTCGTGAAGTCACTAGTAAAGGCGGGATGGGACCTAACAACTTGTTCCAACTCAGGTCAACAACGTGCAGCTTGGTCAATGCCCCAGAGCTGTCGGGCACGCCGCCAGTGTGGCTTGGCAACATGATTCCCCGCCTTACACCAGCCTAGGTGAGGACGTTGCCCCTGCTGCATTCGCAGACTCTAGAGGCAGCGTCTCTAGGCCCGCTCCGCCGGCCCGGCGGCGGCAGCCACCGCAACGCTGATCATCTCAAGCGCGCGCGCCACCTAGGCGAACTCGAGCCCGTTGCAATCCCGCGCCATGCCACCACCGCACCCATGGATCCTGAACGCGATGAGGGAGTGTGCCGGCCCTGCGTAAGGGTACGACATCATGGTCTCCATGTCTGTAGCATCCGCAGCACTGATGAGACATTGGAGAAGCTGTCGCCGACGGCCATTAGTGTGGCGCGGGCCAGGTGGCCGCGGACCCCCTACCAGAACTAGTTCCGCTGCACATACACCTCGCCGGACGTGCTATCCTTGGCCACCTCCGTGCCCTCCATGAGTGGCGCTAGGGCCTTGCCGCCTGGGTGGAGGCTGCCGGAGTGGGCGACAAACTTGTCCGGTGCGTACGGGGCAAGCTCCTTAGGCTCCTCAACCTTCAGTGGCGAATCTAGGTTGAACAACTAGAGGGGGCTCATGTTAACTCTCTTCTTCTTCCTCTTCTTCTCTTCGTCTTCCTCCCCTCTTTCTCTTCATTGTTTCATCCCAAAAATGTTGGGGGGCTTAGGGGGGCTTCCATGTATCTTGGGGAGGTAGGGGGGGCTTGATCCCCCCTAGCCCCCCATGTAGATCCGCCCCTGTCCACCTCCGTCGCGGCCGCCTTACGGGCGCACGGGAGCAGCAACTTCCCCATGACCTGACCAGGGGAGAGGCCACACACCATCTCCACCTTGAGCACCCAAAAGAACCCCTGCCTCCTCTCCTTGTCCACTTACTCCTCGATCCCGAATGCAGTGGCAACTAGCTAGCAGCTAGGAGAGGTTTGCATCAAGCGAGGAGTGGAGTTGCAAGCAGGGGAGGATGAAGGAGCTGTAGCAAAGCTCAGGTCGATGGCGGTGGCAGCGCTGCAAGTGGTGGGCGTCGTGCAGTGGAGTAGAGGAGGAGAAGAAAGAGTGGAATCGGGTCGGGCCTGGGCGTGTGGGCTAGACAAAAATAGGGACTGGGTCGGTGGGGGGCGAGTGCTGACTTGGAGCCGAGCAGGATTGACGCGCTAGCAGCCACATGGGCAAAACTGGTAAAAATGTATCATTTTTCTCTCTCCTAAGATGATTTTGTAGCGTCAAATCTAATAATGCTATCTTAGGAGGTGTCCTGCATAATAATGGTAAAAAGTTCAATACCTCTACAATCACCGGCGCGCTGCGGGGATCCACACCATCACGGCCACCCTCTGGTTCAGTCCTCCGCCTCCAAGCAGCCGACGCCCGATTTGCGGGCGAATCGAGCCACTGGATAGAACGCGCAGACCTTCAGATGCGACGAGCTGCAACTCGCAGATCGATCCGGCAGTCGGCGGAGACCACCCCCTCACTTGAGCTCCGTTCGCCTCCAGCCTTCCCCGCCCATGCCACCAATGCGGGGCCGTGCGTCCATGCATCCCCGCCGACATCCTCGCGGGTCCTTACAGCTGTCGGGCTCCCTGGCTCTCTGCTGCACTCGCTGATGCCTCCTCCAACTCCGACGAGCCGGTGCCCTCAAAGTGGACGGGGACACCCCCGATCCGGCGCCTCTATGACGATCCGCTTCGATCTGTCCTCACCCCGCCCTGCCCCTCGCAGGCATCACCACCTCCCTCCTCGCGGCAGCAGCAGCGGTAGCCCTTGGCACTAGGACCAGGCGAGAGGAAGAGGCCGGTTATAGTCTTCATGTTCCAGTTGTGAAATTCTATCTTTACGGTAGCTTGCAGGTAGGTGTTGGAGGCGAACGCCACAGCGGCCAACCTATCCCGGCCAAGAAGCTGCAGAGGATGGCGGCTGCAGCATCCCACCCACCTACCCTGCCCTAGCTTTCCCTAGCGTGCACGGGCAGCTGACAATTCCTTCGATGGCTCGAAGCTTGGTTGACGCACAAGATGTGTTCAACGAATATCCGGCGAGATGTCTTTTTGTGCGTCTCCATTTGTGGCTTTTCCGTTTGCTGAATCAGTGGGAAGTAGAGCATCTCATTTGCCGTTGAGGTACATGAATTGTACTTGTACCAAACAATGGTTCAAATCGTCTGTCCATGTCTCCAGTGCTACTGTGCATGTTTCTTGTGCAAGTCTGTTCACTTACCAGGTGGCACGCAACATTAGAGGGAAAGAGTGTAAAGATTGATTTTACAGGTTAGATGCTTTGCTCATATATTTGAATAGAGCTTTTCATTCAACTGAAGAATTATATATTATATTTTTTCCAAGAAAGTGTGATGATATTCAAAGTAGTGACTAGAGGTAAGCTTATCTAAAAAAGGATACGTAGGCACGTATGGATAAAAAGTATCTGAAACAGGGAAGGACACCACGAGCAACAAAGCAAGCTTTACCATAGAATATGTAAACTAGATTGATTCAACTGCTTCCCTGTCAGATAAAGTATAGAACACTTGGTTTGTTTCATACACCTTTACTTTTTTAACAGAAATACTTTGCTTGAGGACCATGTAATTAAAAGCAGACACTAATAAACTGAAATTTATTGCTACGGGATTATACATATATATAACTTATTTCCTTTATGCTTCACAGGACACAAATCAGGCGAAATGAATTAGTTTCTGCTTTTTGTTTTTCAGGTCCACATCAACAGTTGTTGTGCCAAAGGAGAAGATGGCAGTGGCGTTCAAGGAAGAGAAGGCCATGTACAACACTGCAGGAAATGGGTTTCAGAAAGTACTGATTTCCAGTAGATTCAATGAAGTGAGGGGCTCAGGTTCTTTGGATCATTTTGGCATATGCAGTCCATGACTTCAGTCATGAGAGGTAAATATCTCACTCTCCTGTTTGTATATATATAAATTGCTTAAATTTTGTTTGGAAATCTAAACATGATATGGAAAAATGGTGCGCCTAAGAGGGTAATAAGTGCTGGTTCTTCCATGCTACCATGGGAATGAATGAGGAATTTCTCATTGTTTTTTCCAATCCCCTTCACAAAGTTCAAGTGTATAATTTGGCAAGCACTATGTGGCCGACCTCTTTAAAAAGGCTCTTCCTCCTATACAAAGTCTCTTTTGTTTGGGTACAATCCTAGGCTTGGATAAAATCCTTGAACACACACATGGAAACAGTAAATTCTTCATGCAACAATGTCAACAAAGTTGCATCAACTGTCGAGGTATGTATTACATAAGTGCTCTCACATCAGGTTTCTATTATGTTCTGTAGTTCTAGGGTTAACACAAGACCGAGTCTGTGCACTTAGATCAGGCATGGGTAAAGCACTTCTAGTCATGTATACAAGTAGATCATAGTTCTACCCCAGTTATAGTACAAGAATGAGAGAGGGGGTCAAAGAGTATACCAGATCTAGGGGTAGCAGGAGGCGGGACGGAGGCGCACGCGCTTGGGGAAGTCATGGCTCAAATGGCGGTGAGGAACTCCGGATCGGTGAAGAGCAGATCGGCTGGCGGTGACAGTCGGCGAGGATGTCGGTGGCCTTCGGGCCGCCACCTGCACTGGCCGGCGACGGGAGCAGTGTAGCACGTCGGGGGAGGCAGCGTCGACGTCGGTGGAGCTTCCCATCGCCACTGCGCGCCCTTAGATCGGATTAGGGTCTAAGTCTATAGGTGGGGAAACGGCAGCGGCGGCGACGAACTTAGGGACGTGAGCCGTGGGGTTCCCCACCCCCTTTTATGTGTGCAGCACCATGGGGGCCCACCAACCACAGAAGGGTTGGGCGCCCCCTATCAGGGCACGTGACCAAGGCCCAATCTGGCCTTTGGGCCAAATCGGTGAGAGATCAATCCAACAATCTCCGCCTTGATCTCTGTTAGCACTCTGTAATGTCACGAATCAAATCCGCAAGCGTATGGATACCGCTGTAGCTTTCACCCAGGAGTATTCCGGGGTATCGTATCCATTGAGGAACGTGAGTACACTACCTATGGGTTTAGGCTCATCCACAGACACACACACTGGTGTAGGAGGGGCAGTACAGAGAGGACTTTCTAAGATTTAGAATATATGTTTAGAGGAAGAGATACTTCGACGTTATACTACGAGCTACTAGTTTCGACCGGCTTATACAAGCCGATAACTCCAAGAATAATGCTATATACAATATCTGAAAGGGGAGGATTACTAGGGCTCGAACAGGGCTGTCACCACCTGCCGCCTACCTCTACAAACCGTGGAACTATCAGAAAATAGAGTGGTATAGTCCAGCCTAGACACCACGTCTACGCTATTCCCTACTAATCCTAGCCCTGGCCAAGACTACCCTTTTTTATCCGGGGTCTTAAGCTAGGATCAAATGCTACTCTAAGTATACACTCAACTTATATAAGGCAGAAATAATAACTTGCAACGAAACTCTAATTCTGAATAAGAAAGACTCGAACACTTTATTGGCACCAGATTTTGGCACATGTCAAGGAAGAGTGTTGCAAAGGGGAAAAGGTTCTACATCGTACGATCGGTGGATTCAGAGGGGTGGTCGCGTGCCACGGTTGGAAATCTTGCTAACTGAGGAATGGGAAATTGACCAGATATGTTGGCTTCAATTTGGCAAATTGACCAGATATGTTGGCTTCAGTTTGGCAAAAGTTATCTTATTTTTAGAATGGTTTTTGTTCCTTAAGATAGAATCGTGCTTTGCCATAATCGGCTAGGATTGTGTTCGCATGGGGTATAAATATGAACCCCCCGGCTATTGAAAAGATTGATACACATCCAACAAACACAAATTTACTCTACTTGCAATTTACTTCCTCGTCGGCGGCTTCGCCATCTTTTTCTTTTCCGTGACTTCTTTCAAGCTGATCAAGGACGTCTCATATTCGAGTGACTTGATTTGCTGGTAAGTCTTCGTTTATCGAGTAAATTTGAGCTTTAGCTTCCAGGCGCATCGCTTTGGCTTCGTTCAGATCTATTCAAAATTTATCGAATTTATCTAAGCTTTGATCTCGGGTGCATCGCTGTTTTCTTGTTTAGATTCATTAACAAACTACCCAGCTTAGTGATCTGTTTAATCGGCTGTAAGCTCTTTGTTTATCACGATAAACCTTGTACATCTGATTAGATTGATCATAAGCTTAGCTTTGTCCAGATCCATACATTTGTGGGTTTGTACACTGTTATCTGTCATGTGTCGGCTTTAGATCTGGCCATCTAGTTGCTTATCGACATAGGCAGCTCATTGCCGATCCCTTGTAGATTGCTTTTATTATACGCTTATCATACCCGATCTATTGTCATCTTCTGTATCGGCAGAGCCTTGCCGATACCCTGCGTAAGAGTGATTCGGAAATCCAGCCGATACACTATTGAATTTGATAGTTTGCTGTTTCCTTGTCAATTTACAGGTCAAATTGACTGGAATGCCTTGGTTCAAATCAAGTGCAGTCCGGGCTTGGCGTACGGAGCTCCTGGGCTTGGTGTGTGATCATCTCGCATCAACACATCGTTTGGCACACCCGGTGGGACAAGAAACATCAAGATGTCAACTGACGGGAAAGCAGAGGTTTCTGAGCATAACCAAATCCCGATCAACAAGGATAAGCTGAAGGAAGAACAAAAGGCAGAACTCCAGGTGATTGTGGAAGCTTTTGAGCGACAGTGCCTCTTATTCTACAGTACCAACAGGAGTGGAGAGATAATCAAGAAGTACAATTTTCCTACTCTTCCTCCCTACAATGAGTCACAGAAGGAGGACAGGATGATACACCAAATGAATCAGGCGATCGAACACGCTTTCATGAATCATGCTCCAATTATGGCTAACTATGTCCACAATGCTGTGCTCAAGACGCTGCAAGATAGGGGGACACCTGGCTTTGTGGGACCGGCCTATCAACAGGACAGCAGATGGTTTTTTCTCCTATTGGATCGGCTATTGGGACATCACAGATTGACCCTCAAGCTCAGGCATATGGGAAAGTCATAGATGCACAGCCGATTAGTATTGTGGCGTCGACTCAGTTTCCTCATGTGTATAATAATTCCACGCGAATGGCTACATATGCACAGGGAAGCTTTATTGCAGGATACCCAACTGGCTGGGATCCTACTACTAGATTTGGTATGCCTCCAGAATACATGATTCCATCTCCAATAGGGCAGCCAAGCACATCGGCTTCTCAGCCGATGACTCAGCAGGACAATGTGTCGGCTCCACGGCCGACCCAGCCTCAAGATACCGCACCAACTTCACAGCCGTCAGTTACACCTACATCAGTACCTTTGCCAGCAAGCCCAAGCAACATGTCGGCCGCATGGCCGACGCCTCAATAACAGAATCTGGCAATGATACTACAGCCCAAGTCTCCTACAGAAGTCCTGGCAAATAGGATTCCCCATGCCAATGGAGTCACCTGGGTTTTCCATGATCTTGTGACTGGCTTTGTGCGTCACGTGAATGTACCCAACATACCTCCTATGGCACAGCATCAGCCTAGTCAGAGGGCAACACAGAGCAGTCATGGTAATGAACTGGTGCTCTACCAATCGCCATCCAATCAATCCCCTCAGCAAGTCATACAGACTGCATCGGCTGCTCAGCCGATGACCACACTGAATGTCCAGACAGCATCGGTAGCCTTGCCGATGACTCCACCAGTACCACAGGAAGCATCAGCTGGTGGTCAACAGATTGACTGGGCGTCTAAGATTGCTGAGGTGATGAGAGATCAGTTTGGTTTGAAGCCAAAGCAGCAGAATCTGATGTACAGAACTCCATATCCGGCTGCTTATGATCAACTGCCATTGCCCCACAAGTACAAACTTCCAGATTTCACCAAGTTTTCTGGATAGGGGGAAGTCTCCACAGTGGAACACATCAATAGATTCATCATACAGTGTGGAGAAGCGGCTTAGAATGACGCATTGAAGGTGCGTTTGTTCTCCATGTCTTTGTCTGGATCGGCCTTTACGTGGTTTACAATGTTGCCAGCCAACTCCATAATATTCTAGGCCGATCTGGAGAAACAGTTCCACCAGTTCTTCTACTCTGGTATAGAAGAGATGAAACTGACCGATTTGACCAGCCTGAGGCAAAGGAATGATGAATCGATCACTGCCTTCATTCAGAGGTTCAAAAATGTTAAGAACCGATGCTTTAGTCTGGGTCTATCTGATCAGCAGCTTGCATATGTTGCCTTCCAAGGACTCCTGCCATACATCAAGGAGAAGTATGCTTCCCAGGAGTTCTACAGCATCAGTCAGATGGCTAACAGGATGATAGGGGAGGCCAGACCGTATGAGCAAAAAAGAAGCAATTTCCAGAAGTAAGTCAATTTCATTGACTGCTCAGATACTTCTGATTCAGATGATGACCAGATGGTGGGATCGGATGAATGGGTTCAGAACAACAAGAAGCCGATCTCATGTCCTTTTGGTAACAAAGAACCAAAGAAGTATGGGTTTGATATTACCAAGGCTGACAAGATCTTCGACCTATTACTGTCAGAGGGGCAGATTAAGCTGAAGCCATATCATAAGATCCCGATAGATCAAGAGTTGAAGAATATAAAGTACTACAAGTGGCACAATGCAACATCTCATGACACCAATGAGTGCAAAGTGTTTCGTCAGCAGGTACAATCGGCTATAGAACAGGGTAGACTCAAGTTTGAGATACCCAAAAAGCCGATGAAGATTGATGGACATCCATTTCTAGCAAACATGGTAGATGTTGGAAAGAAAGGGAATGCATTACAAACAAAGATGGTCACATCGCAATCGGCCAAGGACTTTGGAGCTGTTGATCCCAAAGCACAGATAACGGCCGATGAAGCCAAGGGTAAGGAGCCGCAACAGAAAGAAGAATCAGTGGCGCCAAAGAAGAAGGTCACATCTCAGATGTTGCTGAACAAGTTCCAACGTGATCAAGAAAGGAGACAGTACAGAGAAGAGTCTGCACGACGACATGAAGGGCACTGGAGATGTCCTTTCTTTGTGTACTGTTGGGAGGAAGGATGGACTCTGCCGACAGTGGATAATTGTCCAAAGTGCAACGGTTTCTACCTTGAAGACCGATCGCACAAGAAGCCATGTTTCGACTAAAGGCCTCAAGGGCCGACATCAGAGAGAGAGAGATGATCGCAGACGCATCTCTGTACATGATCGGCTAGGGGCAGGGTTTCAACGCATGATCGGCTGGGGGGTAGGACCATGCTATGTGATCCTGCAGGAGGAAGGATTTCTGACGATGAGCGAGTTCAGCAGGCTGCTATTGGTCAGGTTTCAGATGAGTACCCACATCACAGGTATCCATAAAGAGAGCCTGTTCATGATAACATTCATCGGCCTCGATGGTGCCCGAGAGGTCTGACCAGA
Organism: Panicum virgatum; assembly: GCF_016808335.1. Classification (NCBI taxonomy): domain Eukaryota; kingdom Viridiplantae; phylum Streptophyta; class Magnoliopsida; order Poales; family Poaceae; genus Panicum; species Panicum virgatum. The sequence continues at coordinate 32,676,492 of NC_053146.1, read as the reverse complement.
TCATAGAAGAGACAAGTTAAGAGGCTGCGTCAGACAGAGGCACTAGAAGAAGAGAAGGAAGCTCCCAGGAAAGGGGTCAAGTCAGTGGTTTGGCATGTCAAGTCGAAGACCGATGATGAGCAGCAATCAGGATCATCGGCTACCCCTGCTGACATAGCTACCATGCTTCTACCAATCCAAGCAGTCGGTCCCCCAAACCGTTCCTGATGGATGAGTTCCTGGAAGATGAAGGTAAGTTGGGGCACGGGTTCACGTCGGCCGATGCATTGGAGGAAGTAGATATTGGAGATGGAGATAGACCAAGGCTGACATTTATTAGTGCAAAGTTAGATCCCGAGTATAAGCAAGAGTTAGTAAAGCTGTTGAAGGAATGCAAAGATTGTTTTGCTTGGGAGTATTTTGAAATGCCAGGTTTGGATCGGTCTATTGTTGAGCATTGGTTGCCTATCAAGCCTGGGTATCGGCCACATCTGCAAGGTTCAAGATGGTGTAATTCTAAAATCTTACCAGATATAAAGGCCGAGATTACAAAGTTAATAGAAACAAAGTTCATCAGGCAATGTAGATATGCTAAGTGGATATCCAATGTAGTTCCTGTGTACAAGAAGAACGGGAAGCTACGTGTGTGCATCAATTTTAGGAATCTCAACAAAGCTACGCTGATGGATGGTTACCCAATGCCAGTTACCGATATGTTGGTGGATGCTGCTGCAGGACATAAACTGATCAGTTTTATGGATGGGAATGTCGGATATAATCAGATATTCATGGCTGAGGAAGACATTCATAAAACTGCATTTAGATGTCCAGGGCATGTCGGTTTGTTCGAATGGATTGTCATGACTTTTGTATTGAAGAACGCTGGAGCGACATACCAGAGAGCCATGAACTATATTTTCCATGAGATCATCGGCAAGATTGTTCAGATTTACATTGATGATGTTGTGGTGAAATCCAAGGGGTATCAGGAACATTTAGCCGACTTACCCAAAGCTTTGGAGTGTACCAGGAGACATGGATTGAAGATGAATCCTAACAAGTGTGCTTTTGGTGTGTCGGCTGGTCAATTCCTTGGGTTTATGGTTCATGAAAGAGGAATTGAAATTAGTCAGAAAACTATTGCAGCCATTAACAAAGTAGTGGCTCCAGAAACAAAAGTTGAACTTCAATCATGGATCGGCAAGATTAATTTTATTCGGAGATTTATTGCTAATCTATTCAGTAAAATACAGCAGTTCAGTTCTCGATTGAAGTTGAAGGCCGATCAGAAATTTGTATGTGGAGAAGCACATCAAAAAGCGTTGGATGAAATCAAGCAGTATCTAACATCGCCTCCTGTGCTGGTTCCACCACAAAAGCACAAGCCGTTTAAGTTATATTTATCGGTTGACGAACGTGCTATCGGATTGGCCCTTATTCAAGAGTTCGAGGGAAAAGAGTGCGTGATATATTTCGTCAGTAGAAGACAATTGGATGCTGAAACCAGGTATTCTCCTGTTGAAAGATTGTGTCTCTTCTTATACTTTTCTTGTACCAAGCTTAGACATTATCTGTTATCGGCTGAGTGTGTTGTGGTGAGCAAAGATGATGTTATTAAGTATATGCTCTTGTTGCCGATTTTGAGTGGGAGGATTGGAAAATGGATTCTGGCCTTATTAGAATTTGATCTGAGATATGAATCGGCTAAAGTGGTTAAAGGGCAAGTCATGGGTGATTTTATTGTTCAGCATTGTGGGCCAGAATTGGGAGTTGTTGATCTAGTCATGGTTCATCATGTGGAGTTGGATCTGGTATTGGCATTGTCTTGATATCGCCTCGGGTGGCGACATTTGAGTTACCTTTTCCAAAAGAAGCTACTGCTACTAATAATTATGCTGAGTACCAGGCTTTGCTTAAAGGAATTTGGCTGTTGCAAGAGATTGGAGTCGATGCAGTAGAAATATTTGGGGATTCCATGTTGGTGGTTAATCAGTTGATCGGCATATATGAATGTAAAGATGATATTCTGCATGTTTATCATGAAGAGTGTTGTCGATTACTGAAAGAATTCAAAAGGGTAACCATAGAATATGTACCCAAGCTTTATAATGGTGATGCTAATCGGCTGGCATAGCATGCTTCTAGTTATCGACCGATAGAAGGTGTGATGACTTTGGAGTTACCTGCTGATGATTGGAGGAAAGAGATTGTGGAGTATTTGGAGAATCCCTCCAAGAAAGTAAGCCGGAGGATCAGATTTCAGGTGACTAAGTATGTGTTGCTTGAAGGGGAATTGTATTATCGGATGATTGATGGAGTCTTGCTCATATGCCTTGATGAGGAAGAAGCTAAAGTTTTAATGGGAGAGATACATGAAGGTGTTTGTGGGTCACATCAATCGGCATATAAAATGAAATGGATGACCAGGAGAAACAAATACTTTTGGCCAACCATGTTAGAAGATTGCTTCACTTATTATAAAGGTGTTCAAGGGTGTCAGAAGTTTGGTAATGTGCAGAGAGCACCAGCATCGGCTATGAATCCTATTATTAAGCCGTGGCCATTCAGAGGATGGGGAATTGATTTAATTGGACAGATTTATCCACCATCCATCAAGAATCACAAGTTCATACTGGTAGCAACGAATTATTTCACCAAGTGGGTAGAAGCGATTCCTTTGAAAACTGTGACATCCAAAGAGATGATTGAGTTTGTGAAGGAGCATATTGTTTATCGGTTTGATACTCTGCAGACCATCACAACCGATCAAGGCAGTATGTTTATTTCAGAGGAGTTTGGAGAGTTTGCAGCGAGTATGGGAATTAAATTTCTAAATTCTTCTCCATATTATGCCCAAGCCAATGGTCAGGCAGAAGCTTCTAACAAAGGAATCATTAAGTTGATTAAGAGGAAGATCGAAGAACAGCCAAAGAAGTGGCATACGACTCTTAATGAAGCTTTATGGGCCGACAGAATGTCTTGCCATGGGGCCACCAAAGTGTCTCCATATCTGCTGGTTTATGGGCATGAAGCTGTGCTTCCTTGGGAAACTCAACTTGGTTCTAGACGGATTACGTTTCAAGATGAAGGATGAGTTGGAAGATTTGGCTGGGCATCGGCTGAACGCTCTTATCAATATCGAGGCTAATAAAGCTAGAGTGGGCCGATGGTATGATAAGAAAGTCAAAGCTAAATCTTTTGACCAAGGAGACTTGGTATGGAAACTGGTCTTGCTGATAGGAACAAAAGATCCCAAGTTCGGCAAATGGTCCCCAACGTGGGAAGGGCCGTACAAGATCAGCAGATGTGTTCCTGGAAATGCATATATTTTGAAGACTTTAGAAGGAGAAGAATTTTTTAGTGCATTTAATGGAAAATATCTGAAGAAATATTACCCAAGTGTGTGGGTAGATGCATAGCCGATTTCACGAAAGGATCGGTTGGTTTCAAGTATAGCCGATACAGACAGTGTATCACCTTTAGCACAAAAATAAGAAAGGTCTTGATCATATCGTAATGCGTTCGAGTGTTTTCGTGGCCGATATAACATATATCGCCCTTAGATCACAAATATAATCCAAATACATGGTTTGAGTTTGGTTTGGATTTTCTGTTCGACTTTGGAGGTGTCATGATCTGCTCAGTGCGATGATCATGGATTGCGAGATAAAAAATAAAATCAAAGCACATTGAAGACAGGAAGCGAGAAGGGGAGAAGGCCCATCCATTAATTATATTTACAAATAGCCAGATAGGTTGTTACATACTACAACCTAATCTGACTCTGCTCCGAAGAGGTTGCTGACAACCCCATCCAAGCTCACAATGGTGTCGGCGGCAAGGCTGAGATTGTCAACCAGCTCATCGAAGGCGTCCCGCGCCACGCCCTATTCGGGGAAGACCAGCTCCCACTGCCGGTAGTCCGCCCCAGACATGGTGGAGATGACGGCAATGGCCCTGGCAGCGCCCGCATGGACTCCGTGCTCGGCGACCTCCATGACACGGGCCGGGACGTTCTGGAGGCGTGTGGCAACGGTGCTCCCCCTTGCGTTCACCAAGTCTATGGCGACTCGGGAAGCTTCCAGGAGGGTCTGGACCTGCGACTCAAAATTTGGTAGATAGAAAGATTAGAATAAAGACTTGGAGAAGATCACTAAAGAGAATCTGGTCAGGAAGACTTTACTTGCGACCTTGGTGTCGGCATTGGTGAGCTGGCCGCGGATGATGACCTGATCCGTCTGTGCCCGGTCGAGGTCGTGGCGGATTTCGGCGAGTTGGCGGAGGAGGTCGCGGATGTAACCCTGGGTGCCCTCATCCAGGTTCTGGAAGTTGGCAGGGAGCTCGATGGCGGCGTCTCTACCGAGATGAGATAGTGGTTAGAAGCAGATCTGAAATGCAGCACTAAGAACGTCGCCTTACCCAAGGCGTGGGCGGAGCGGCAGAGGAGTGCCGGAGGAACCTTCGCCAGCACGCTTGTTGCTGGCCATTTGCTTAGGAGAAGAAGGAGAGGCTAGGGTTTTTGAAAGAGCTTGAGGAAGGAGAAGGTAAAGAAAGCTTTGGCCGATGAGGAAACTACAATGCCGATAGGGTGATTTATAGCCCAAGATGGTGTAGGAATATGGGGTAGCAAAAACAAAAATTTTCTACCGCATAAACCAGGATTACTGCAGTTATAGATCACGAGATTACCACTAGACGCGCGGTTGCGGAACTTCTGTAGCGCGTCGGTGTAGTACAGATGGAAGCCGGCAGTGCAGTTGCGTGAACCACCTCACAAACAGCTCGTCCTTGTGCAGCAAGCGCAGCACCTCCACGAAGTCCAAACGTACGGGAAGAAGCACCGCGATCCGGACTGCTATGTCCGCGAGGGCGGCCTAGGGCTTGGCGCACAGGAGGGGGCAGTACTGTAGTAGGGTACTGTTCACGCGCGAGAAAAGGCTAGGGTTAGGGTTTTTAGGCGCGCCCTCCTCTGTTTGTATTGCCCCTTAGGTGGGTGCCCCCTTTTGGGCCTAAATGGCCCATTAGTGCACCTAAGCCCAGTCTAATTCGGATCTCATCCTTATCAGGCTTCTTTCCCTTAAGTGTGTGACCCTATGGGCTCACAGGCGAATAGACATGGCCCGAGTACTCTTACTCAGTCCAATAGTAGACAGTGGCCTCTAGCAAGACATGTCAACTCCTATGCGCACGTAAAGATCATATCAGACGAGCCACCACAATATCATATACATGCTGTTCCCTTTGCCTCACGATATTTGGTCTAGCTTAAACCCGACCACTGTTTCTCGATCCTGTGATTCGGAATCTTGTTTAACTCTTAACCCCAGCATGGCCATGCATTTCCTGATCCGAATCACTCGAGGGGCCCAGAGATATCTCTCTCTTGTAGAGAGGGGTAAATCCCATCTTGACCGACTATGTCTCACAGCATGCTTCTTGACAGACCCGAAAGCCACATTTATGACTACCCTGTTACGGTGCAGCGTTTGATGGCTCCTAAGTAAGTCGGTTCACATCTTGAGTACATACAACGATCTCAGGTCTTAGGACACAGCGTACATATTGTGTAATGAGAAGTCATCATCTCGTGTTGAGTCAGTTCAGTCTCATGTCTCACATGAGCCCACATTATTAGTTTGACATCCCCATGTCCATGACTTGTGAAACGTAGTCAATCAACTAATACATGTGCTAGTCTAATATTCATGTGTGTCCTCACATGAACTCCGACTAGGAACATTTTAGAATATTCATACAAGTATAGAGTTTCACAAATACTTCACATAAGCATTAATCAATACAAGTTGTCATCCATGAATATTCAAGGTACACTTTATTAACCATGAATACAAGGAAATATGATTGCCTCTAGGGCATATTTCCAACAGTCTCCCACTTGCACTAGAGTCAATCCAGAATGTATCTAATACCCATTGCTATTGTGTACCTCTCATGCTTGGGCTGTGGAAGGGGTTTTGTCAACAAATCTGAAATGTTCAGGTCCGTGTGTATTTTTCATATCTTGATCTCACCCCGATCGATGAACTCTCGAATGAGATGAAATTGCCGCATAACGTGTTTGCTCTTCTGGTGATTCCTTGGCTCCTTGTCTTGCGCAATGGCTCCACTGTTGTCACAGTAGAGACCCAGCGGGCTAGAGGCATTAGGAAACACACCAAGCTCAATAAGGAACTTCCTTATCCAAACACCTTCCTTCGCAGCTTCCGAAGATGCGATGTACTCGGCCTCTGTCGTAGAATCGGCCACCGTCTCCTGCTTGGAACTCTTCCAGCTAACAGCACCACCATTTATTGTGAACACGTAACCCGAATGGGACTTTGAATCATCTTTGTCAGTTTGGAAGCTAGCGTCGTTGTAACCCGTTACAACGAGCTCTTCCTCACCTTCATAGACCAAAAACGCATTCTTAGTTCGTCTTAAGTACTTAAGAATGTTCTTCACAGCTGTGCAGTGACTCTCACCCGGATCAGACTGGTATCTGCTCGTAACACTTAGAGCATAAGAAACATCTGGGCGTGTACTTATTATTGCATACATGATAGATCCAATTGTTGAGGCATATGGAACTTTGCTCATGCACTCTTGCTCATCAGTCGTCGTAGGACACTGAGTCTTGCTAAGATGTATGCCATGTGACATAGGCAAGAACCCTTTCTTTGCCTCTTCCATGTTGAACCGCTTCAACACTTTGTCAATGTAAGTATCTTGGCTTAATCCTATAAGCCTCTTTAATCTATCTCTATAGATCTTGATGCCCAGTATGTATGCTGCTTCTCCTAAATCCTTCATCGAAAAACTATTTTTCAATGAAGTCTTTACAGACTCAAACATAGGAATATTATTTCCAATCAGCAGTATGTCATCTACATACAAGATTAGAAATGCAACATAGCTCCAATTTCCTTCTTATAAACACAAGCTTCTTCTTCATTTTTAATGAAGCCAAACCCTTTGACTACTTCATCAAAACGAATATTCCAACTCCGAGATGCTTGCTTTAATCCATAAATGGATTTTTGAAGCTTGCATATCTTTCCAGCATTGGTCGGATCGACAAAACCCTCGGGCCTGCATCATATACACGTCCTTAGTCAGATTTCCATTAAGGAAAGCTATTTTGACATCCATCTGCCATATTTCATAATCGAAATATGCAGCAATAGCTAGAATAATCCGAACAGATTTAAGCATCGCCACGGGCGAAAAAGTCTCGTCATAGTCAACTCCTTGAACTTGTCGAAAACCTTTTGCGACAAGTCGAGCTTTATAGATGTGAACATTTCCATCTATATCTTTCTTCTTCTTATAGATCCATTTGCACTCGATGGTTCTCACACCATCAGGCGGGTCTATCAAGTTCCAAATTTGATTTTCCTTCATGGATTCTATTTCGGATTTCATGGCATCTTGCCATTTCTCAGAGTTAGGGTCTGCCATCGCCTCTGCATATGTTGCAGGCTCATCATTGTCTAACAATAATAATTCCCGCGCTGCACGGAGCCTTGCTGACCTTCGTGGTTGCGGAGGTGCTTTTGTTGCCATAGGCATCTCAACTTGTTTAGCTACATTAGCATCACTTGTAGAGTCTTGTCCTATTGGCTCATCTCGAACTTCTTCGAGTTGCACCGTTCTTCCACTTTTCTCTCCTTTAAGAAACTCTTTCTCTAGGAAAACTCTGTTTCGAGCGACAAACGCTTTGCCCTCAGATCGATTGTAGAAGTGTAACACCCGGTTTATAAAAGGACATAAACCGAGCAATCATATACGTGCCAGGATCAAGTCACACGTATATACAACAGAATGAACAGTATATCATAGCACATATCACGTAAAAAGATATAATAAAGCAAGTACGAATGTTATTTATTACCTTAATGACAAAAGTCTGGTACAGAGTATGCGGAAGCGTAACACATAAACGATAACTCTCGTCGGAAGCTGAGCAGGGCGCCACAGGGACGTCGACTGGGAGACGAAATGCCTAGAAGTCCTCGTAGTCTTGGTAGCGCTGAGCGAACTCCCTCGCATCGGCAGGAACTAAGCAGCAGTAGAGTATCCCCAAGAGGAAAAAGAGTAGAGTAGGCAAGAGTGAGTACACAACTTGTACTCAACAAGTATAACACAAACTATGAGGCTCTAAGGTTGGCTGACTGACTGCATTAGCTTTTAAGTCTTGTCAAAATTTTATTAAAGCTATTTACTACAAGTTGATGAATTACCATAAACCCAGTTACATAGTAATTAATCAAAATTAATCATGTTACTACTGAGAACCAAACCAAAACCACCAAGGTAACCCCGAGAGGCACCCCCCTCGTCGGAAGGAGATAACCCCACTAATCAAAAGGAGGATCTGGGCCGCTCATGACCGTGAGCACGGCTAGTATACCAGTTTTACACTCTGCAGAGGTTGCACATCTTTACCCACAAGTCGTGAGCTACGCTAGTTGTTCATCACACTTCCTTAGGTGAGATGACTAGCAAACTCACTACGAGGCCGTTACAAAGGACATGTTGGTAAGGTGTAACCGCTAAGGATTCAGGCAATGCAACGATGGTACCCACCTCGAGGTGTACGCAGACCAAGCCTCGTAGCCTGGGCACCATTGAATCTCGACTCCCCTCTTGCCCCGTCGGTAAGTTACTCCCGAACCAAAATGACCTAATTAGTAAGCCAAGACCGTCCCATTCCAGTCTTGTGGTAGTGCTGTTGTCCCAGGTTGTCGCTCTATGAACCGGTCCTTATGGAGAGTGGCCAACCAGGCAGTAAGCATCGTGCTGGCCCCCTAAACCATGTTTCTAACAAAACCAATTTTAACGAGACGTGAGCCACTCAAGCCACACATAGGGCCACTCTCAGAATTAAGTTGCACATACCATTAATCAAATTAATTAAAAAGGGACCAAGTGTGTTATAGCGCGGCACCTAGCACAACTAACCAAAATGCAACCCAAAGGATATATATAAAGGATATAAAGTGGCTAGGAAATCCTTATAGGCATACAGTATTAAAATACAGTATGAAAATGTATTTAAAAGTGATAGGTAGTTCATATTATACTTGCCTTCCTCGTACTGCTCCTGCTGCTGCTCAAACTGGTCGGAAGACGGCTGCTCCGGGTACTGGTACTGGAGCTCCTCAGATGGATCAGCGTCTACTCACGAACACATGGCCAAAACAAGGCACAACAATAAGCATACAAGCAAACACTAACAAAAGCTAAGAAACAGTACATCAATACACAGAAACAGCACACTAAACTAGTCTAAAACTATTCTACGCATTACAACGATCGCGTGGATATAAAGAACTCCTAAAACGGAGCTAGAACGCAAAAACTATAGCTAAAACAAGATCTAGGGGCTTATCTGCGAGAAAAACTAAAGTTCCAGGGGGTTTTCTGCAAAAACCGAGGGCCTAAACATAATTAACGGCTAGATCCAGGGGCTAACGTGCAAAACCAAAGTCTCTGGACTGCGGGCGCTAAAACTAGGAAGGTCAGGGGGGTTTTGGTAAAAACCGGAGCCTAACTGTAATTAGTTTTGCATACAGATGGATGGCGGGTTGATATCCAGAAAGGGCAGGGTCTCTTTAGCAAAAGTTACAGGCTGAAGCGGTAAGTTTAGATTTGGGCCGTTGGATCGCGATCTGGCGGATTAGATTGGATCGGCCCACGTTCTAATCTAGGCCGATGTTTCCAAATCGGGCGGCCAGGGACGCTTGGGCGCGCGGGCGGTGGCGGGGCATCGCCGGCAACCAAATCCCGCGGCGGTGCCGCGCGGAAACTCGCCGGACTTCCTCGATTCTGGCCTTCCAGGGGTTAAACGGACCGGCGCTTGGGTCTAGGATGGTCTACGAACCATGCGTAAACCACCTGAGGCATTTGCGGGGCTCGGTAGGGCTCTGGGCGGCGCCGATAGGGACGGCGGCGGCTCTGCGCGGTGGCACTTCGCCGGCGTGTGGTGTTCGTGCCGTTCTAGGCTCAGATCTGGGCGCCAAAGGGTGCGTGCGCGTGCGCAAGGCCAACACAATCCTGGGCAAGGCCAGCGCGAGGATGTGCAACGGTGCAGGGCATCCGCCACGGAGGGGCTGCGGTGGGCGTCACCGGCGACCGGTGTCCCGGTCCCCGGGTTGACCTACATGCCACTGGATCTAGTGCAAAAGGACGGGGAGGCTGTGTGGATGCTTACTGAGCACAGAATCGGACGGGAAAGTGGCGCAGCGGTGACGGCGTCGTGCCCCGGCGGCGGCGTGCGCGAAGGAGATCGGAGACGGGTAGCTACAGAGGTCCTCCCGGCGTCTGGATCCTTCGGTTCGATGCGGGATGGCGCTGCGAAGTGGTACCATGGGTCAGGGATGCTCGGGACTCGCCGGCGGCGTGCAATTGGGGCGGCGGTAGACTTACCCGCGGCGGGGGGGGGGGGCTCTATTCCGAGCGCTGACGTCGCGGTGGTTGCGCCTTGGTTTTGGGCTGCAAGAAGTGGGCGTGTGCGGCGCAGGGAAGGTTTGAGGGGCCAATTAAAGGCTGCCCGGCATCTTGGGCGTGCGTGCACGAGATATCCGCGGCGGCAATCACGGCAGCGGAGAAACCGGATCACGGCAACGGTTCTGGCTCGATCCGGCTCGTGTGGGGGAAGCTTCTAGAAGAGAAGGACGCTCGGAGGGGCTGGCCAGTGGACCCTGCGGGGGCGGGGTGGCCCGCGGGCAGGCGTGTTTGGGCGCGGCTGGTCCAGCGAGCAGGGGAATGCGGCCGTCGCGAGGTTGAAGAAGGAAGGTGGAGGGGACGCCGCTGACGAGCGGGCCCGGGCGGTCAGTGGCGGGGTGAGCAACGCGGAGCAGGGAGGTGCGCTGGACTCTGGCGCGCGCGTTTGGGCCGGAGCGGGGAGAGGCTAGCTGGGCCGGGCGCACGGAAAAGCTGCTGGGCTGCCGGTGTGAGAACGGGCCGCGGGGGGGGGGGGGGGGGGGGGTAGGGGGGAGGAGCAGACCGGGCTGGGTAGGCTATTGGGCTGGGTTTTGGGTTCCTTCTATTTCTCCTTTTCACTTCTCTATTCTATTTCTAATTCAAACCACTCAAATTCTAATTGAATTCAAATTCCAATTTGAATTCAAACCTAGCACTCAAACAAAAAGAACAATGCACCAGCATGAATGCAACAACAAATTTTTAAACTTAGACAAATTTTAATTACTTGTGAAACAAAATTAGATTAAATGCAAGGCTAAACATAATAAACCTTAGAAAATTAAGTAAAGCCAATTAAATTTATTAATAAATGCTGGAATTTAAATTAGGGTGTTACAGACCCTACCCCCTTATCGGAATCTCGTCCCCGAGATTCAGCTGGGCTGGCTAGCAAATAGATCTGGATATGTCTTCCTCAGCTCATCTTCTCGCTCCCATGTAGCCTCAGCTTCACTGTGGTGACTCCACTGAACTCTGCACATCTTGATGCGCTTGTTCTGAGTAACCCTTTCTGATGTCTCCAGAATCTTCACCGGATGCTCAGTATAAGTCAGATCTTCCTGCACATCTATTCCATCCAGTGGTGCCTGCTCCTCGGGTACTCGCAGACACTTCTTCAGCTGAGATATATGAAAGACATCGTGAACTCCTGAGAGGCTGAGAGGTAACTCCAGGTGATAAGCAACTTCGCCTTTCCTCTCTAGCACCTTGAATGGACCAACATACCGAGGTGCTAGCTTCCCCTTGACATTAAACCTGCGGATTCCTCTCATCGGAGACACCTTCAGGTATACATGATCACCAACACTGAAAGTCAGGTCTCTCCATTTGCCATCTGCATAGCTCTTCTGCCTACTCTGTGCAATCCTCAGATTCTCCCGCACAGCTTGTACCATCTGCTCTGCATCTTCTATGATATCCGGGCCAAAGAGCTGCTTCTCACCAATTTGATCCCAATAGAGAGGAGTCCTGCACTTTCTGCCATACAATGCCTCGAAGGGGGACTTCTTCAGATTGGCCTGATAGCTGTTGTTATAGGAGAACTCAGCGTACGACAGACACTTATCCCAACTAGTACCATACTGAATAGCACAGGCTTGCAACATATCTTCCAACACCTGGTTGGTTCTCTCTGTCTGCCCATCTATCTGAGGATGATAGGCGGTACTGAAGCGCAGCTTCGTATCCAATGAATCATGAAGCTGCTCCCAGAACCGTGAAGTGAACTGAGATCCTCTGTCTGATATAATCTTCTTGGGCACACCATGCAAGCAGACAATCCGAGAGATGTACAACTCTGCAAGTCTAGCACCGGAGTAAGTAGTGTTCACTGGAATGAAGTGAGCAACTTTCGTCAGACGATCCACTACTACCCATATGGAGTTGTACCCTTTCTGAGTACGAGGCAATCCAACAATGAAGTTCATAGTGATTTCCTCCCATTTCCACTCTGGAATCTTCAAAGGCTGTAACAGACCTGCTGGCCTCTGATGCTCAGCCTTGACACGCTGACAGGTGTCACAAATAGCCACGTACTCTGCCACTGAACGCTTCATCCCATACCACCAGAAATGTTCCTTGAGATCATAGTACATCTTCGTGCTGCCCGGATGAATAGAGTAAGCTATATCATGGGCCTCACTCAGAATCAACTTCCGGAGATCCTTCACATCTGGCACACAGATCCAATTCTTTTACCACAAGGTACCATGATCATCTTCTCTGAAATGAGGAGCCTTGACTTTCTTGAGCAACTCACGGATCTCCTGCAGCTTCTCATCATCTTTCTGATGCTGCCTGATCTCTGCCTCTAGAGTGGGTACTGCCTCGAATGCTGCACTCGAAGTATGATGCAAGAAACCCATACTCAACTGCTCAAACTCCTCGCATAACTCTGGAGGCATCTGGAAAGCAATGGCCATGTTGACATAGCTTCTTCTGCTCAGAGCATCTTCCACAACATTGGCCTTCCCCGGTTGATAGTGAATCTCCAGGTCATAGTCCTCGACCAACTCTAACCATCTCCTCTGCCGCATGTTCAGCTCATTCTGCGTGAAAATATACTTGAGGCTCTTGTGATCAGTGTAGATATCACACTGCTGCCCATACAAGTAATGCCTCCAAATCTTCAGAGCATGCACAACTGCGGCTAACTCAAGATCATGAGTGGGATAATTCAGCTCATGCCGATGTAACTGTCGTGAAGCATATGCAATCACTCTGCCCTCCTGCATCAGAACACAACCAAGACCATCCTTCGAAGCATCACAGTACACCGTGAACCTCTTGCTCTGGTCTGGCAGAGTAAGGACTGGCGCCGTAGTCAACCTCTTCTTCAGCTCATCAAAGGCCATCTGACGCTCATCAGTCCATATAAATGCCACATTCTTCTCTAGCAAAGAAGTCAAAGGCTTCGCGATCTTGGAGAAATTCTCAATGAATCTCCGATAATATCCTGCTAAGCCCAAGAATGACCGGACTTCCTTCACCGTCTGCGGTGTCTCCCACTCGAGCACATCCTTCACCTTGCTCGGATCAACTTCAATACCTCCCTTGGAGATGACATGACCGAGGAATGGAACCTCGTCAATCCAGAACTCGCACTTTTGAACTTAGCATACAGCTGATGCTCTCTCAATCTCTGCAACACGAGCCTCAGATGCTCTTCATGCTCTTCCTCTGTCTTGGAGAAGATCAGAATATCATCAATGAAGATCACCACGAACACATCCAGATAATCCATGAAAACCATGTTCATCAGATGCATGAAGAAAGCCGGGGCATTAGTCAAGCCGAAAGACATGACCGTGTACTCATACAGCCCATACTTGCAAGTGAATGCCGTCTTCGGAATATCCCCGAACGCAGATCAATCTTTGAGAATATACGAGCACCTCGAAGCAAATCAAAGAGATCCTCAATACGGGGCAGTGGATGCTTGTTCTTGATAGTAACTGCATTCAGCTCCCGGTAATCGACACACATTCTCTTTGAGCCACCTTTCTTATCTACTAGCAACAATGGAAAAGCCCAAGGAGAGAAGCTGCGACGGATATAGCCCTTGGCTAGCAACTCATCAATAGTCTTCTTGACTTCCTCATGCTCTATAGGTGCCATACGGTAGGGCCGCTTTGCAATAGGAGCGGTGCCAGGCAAAAGATCAATAGAGAACTCGATGTCGCGTTCAGGCGGCATACCTGGCAAATCATCCGGAAAGACATCCGGGAATTCAGACACCACGCGAATACCGTCCGTGGGTCCAGCCTCTATTTGATGAAGAAATTCCGAGGGCTCTGAAGCACTGACTGTCATCTCTTGGCCATCAGATGCTGTCAAGTGAACTGCCCGATGAGCACAATCAATTCTGACTCCCCACTTGGCAAGAGTATCCATTCCCAGAATCACATCAATACCCTTGGTGTCTAGCACCCTCAGATCAGCACTGAACATTGACCCCCTTATGGCTATACTGACTCGGGGGCAAACAATATGGGATCTCAACTCCCCTCCCGGTGAAGAGACTAGCAGACACTTCCTTAATGCAGTGGTAAAGAAACTATGCTCCTCAACATATGATTTGGTGATGAATGAATGAGTAGCACCAGTATCGAAAAGCACTGTAGCTGGATGGGAGTTGACCATGAACGTACCAATAACCACGTTAGGAGCCTCGACCGCTGACTTGGCCGTCACGTGGTTCACTCTGCCCTGTGCTGGCGCCCTGGGCTGAGCTGGGCGCCCCTGCTGTCCTGCCTGCGCCTTCCGGGGGCAAGTGTTGGCGTAGTGCCCCGGCTGGCCGCAGTGATAGCACACGCGAGGAGGTGCTGGAGCCTGCTGTCCGGCAGGAGGAGCTGCCTGCCGTGGAGCCTGCGGTGCTGGCGGAGCTGGTGGAGCAGCACGAGCCGGAGGTGCCGGTAACCTCGGACCCTGACCTGCCTGCTGCTGCTGTCGAGGCGGGTACTGCTGCGGCCTCTGCTGGTGCTGCTGAGGAGGCCGGTACTGCTGCTGCTAGTACTGCTGGGGCGGCTGGAGGCGAGGACGAGTGTTGCTACCGGAAGCAACGGGAATGATCTTCCTCTTCTTGTCCTCCATCTCCAGGTACTTGCGCTCCGTGTTGAGTGCGCTGTCAACCAGATGGTTGAAGTCGTCGAAGCGGAGGTTGAGCAGCGCGTACTAGAGGTAGTCCTCAAGACCCTCCATGAAGTGCTCCTGCTTCTTGCGGTCATCCGCAACATCGGCAGGGGCGTAGCGAGCAAGCTGCAGAAAACGATCACGATACTCCGTGACCATCATAGTCCCCTGAAGTGAAAAAGACAGATATATATATCGAAGGATTAATTCATGACTCAGAAAGATGGAACGAGGGGGTATTAGCTCAAAAGGAAATGCTGAATGATTATATCTGAGATTACCTACTTCAGTGCAAGGAACTCCTTCTGCTTCATCTTCATAACGCCCACGGGGACGTTGTGGCTGCGGAACCGCTCCCAGAACTGGAGCCAGGTGAGAGCCTCGTGGTCCTGAACTGGGTGGGACTCCCACCAGTCCAATGCAGCCCCTCGCAGCTGTCCTGCTGCGTACAAGACTCGCTCCCGATCATCGCACTGGGCGATGTCCAGCTGACGCTCCACTGCACGGAGCCAGTCGTCTGCCTAAAGTGGGTCAGACGTGTGAGAGAACGTCGGCGAGTGACCCCTCAGAAACTCCGTACGCCTGTCGTGGGTCTGCAGAGGTGGAGGTGGCGGCGGCTGAGCGTGGATCTGCTGCAGTGCCTGAACAGTGTTGTTCAGGGTGGCCATCATCTGCATCTGGAGCTGAAAGAACTGCTCCGGAGTCAAGGGTGGAGGCATCGGCATTCCGGTACCCTGGTTGTTTTGACCCTGCTGCTGGCCAGAACCGGAACCGGTGCTCCTGGTGTTCACCATCTGATTTGAACAAAAGATGTATGAGCAAAGATATTGCAGGAATAATTTAGACGGATATGATATATTTCTGCAAGGAAGACTTAGGCATGATAAAGTAGACAGGATAGAGTGGACGGTTTTACCCCCAACGATCTAACTCATTTTATTAGTTAATTAACTTTAACTTAAAACTGATTTTCATTAAACAAATTTAACTATTAAACTATGCAATCAACCAAAAATCCAAATCAAACATGTAGCATAATAACAAGCATACAAATTTCATAACTTAGCCGAGTTTAACACACGACTCGACTAACACAACGCGTCACAGAACATACTATCGTATTATTATAAAGGGGTCATCTAGCTTACACCTATGATGGTTAGATGACTGATTGAGGCCAAAATCTACGAAAACTATTCTTTAGAGAGAAAAATAAAGGCAAGACGGGTAAAAGTCATAGAGTTCAAGGGGTATAATAGTAAAATAGTTTCAGCAGGCAAGGATTGTTGAGAAGAAGTCCTAAAACTCGACCAGTTCTATCTAGGCTTTGTCCTACAGTCGGTATAGCTCTGATACCACTCTGTAACACCCGGTTTATAAAAGGACATAAACCGAGCAATCATATACGTGCCAGAATCAAGTCACACGTATATACAACAGAATGAATAGTATATCATAGCACATATCACGTAAAAAGATATAATAAAGCAAATACGAATGTTATTTATTACATTAATGACAAAAGTCTGGTACAGAGTATGCGGAAGCGTAACACATAAACGATAACTCTCGTCGGAAGCTGAGCAGGGCGCCATAGGGACGTCGACTGGGAGACGAAACACCTAGAAGTTCTCGTAGTCCTGGTAGTGCTGAGCGAACTCCCTCACGTCGGCAGGAACTGAGCAGCAGTAGAGTATCCCCAAGAGGAAAAAGAGTAAAGTAGGCAAGAGTGAGTACACAACTTGTACTCAACAAGTATAACACAAACTATGAGGCTCTAAGGTTGGCTGACTGACTGCATTAGCTTTTAAGTCTTGTCAAAATTTTATTAAAGCTATTTACTACAAGTTGATGAATTACCATAAACCCAGTTACATAGTAATTAATCAAAATTAATCATGTTACTACTGAGAACCAAACCAAAACCACCAAGGTAACCCCGAGAGGCACCCCCTCGTCGGAAGGAGATAACCCCACTAATCAAAAGGAGGATCTGGGCCGCTCATGACCGTGAGCACGGCTAGTATACCAGTTTTACACTCTGCAGAGATTGCACATCTTTACCCACAAGTCGTGAGCTACGCTAGTTGTTCATCACACTTCTTTAGGTGAGATGACTAGCAAACTCACTACGAGGCCGTTACAAAGGACACGTTGGTAAGGTGTAACCGCTAAGGATTCAGGCAATGCAATGATGGTACCCACCTCGAGGGGTACGCAGACCAAGCCTCGTAGCCTGGGCACCATGGAAGCTCGACTCCCCTCTTGCCCCGTCGGTAAGTTACTCCCGAACCAAAATGACCTAATTAGTAAGCCAAGACCGTCCCATTCCAGTCTTGTGGTAGCGCTGTTGTCCCAGGTTGTCGCTCTATGAACCGGTCCTTATGGAGAGTGGCCAACTAGGCAGTAAGCACCGTGCTAGCCCCCTAAACCATGTTTCTAACAAAACCAATTTTAACGAGACGTGAGCCACTCAAGCCACACAGAGGGCCACTCTCAGAATTAAGTTGCATATACCATTAATCAAATTAATTAAAAAGGGGACCAAGTGTGTTATAGCGCGGCACCTAGCACAACTAACCAAAATGCAACCCAAAGGATATATATAAAGGATATAAAGTGGCTAGGAAATCCTTATAGGCATACAGTATTAAAATGCAGTATGAAAATGTATATAAAAGTGATAGGTAGTTCATGTTATACTTGCCTTCCTCGTACTGCTCCTGCTGCTGCTCAAACTGGTCGGAAGACGGCTGCTCCGGGTACTAGTACTGGGGCTCCTCAGATGGATCAGCGTCTACTCACGAACACATGGCCAAAACAAGGCACAACAATAAGCATACAAGCAAACACTAACAAAAGCTAAGAAACAGTACATCGATACACACAAATAGCACACTAAACTAGTCTAAAACTATTCTACACATTACAACGATCGCGTGGATATAAAGAATGCCTAAAATGGAGCTAGAACGCAAAAACTAGAGCTAAAACAAGATCTAGGGGCTTATCTGCGAGAAAAACTAAGGTTCCAGGGGGTTTTCTGCAAAAACCGAGGGCCTAAACATAATTAACGGCTAGATCCAGGGGCTAACGTGCAAAACCAAAGTCTCTGGACTGCGGGCGCTAAAACTAGGAAGGTCAGGGGGGTTTTGGTAAAAACCGGGGCCTAACTGTAATTAGTTTTGCATACAGATGGATGGCGGGTTTATATCCAGAAAGGGCAGGGTCTCTTTAGCAAAAGTTACAGGCCGAAGTGGTAAGTTTAGATTTGGGCCGTTGGATCGCGATCTAGCGGATCAGATCGGATCGGCCCACGTTCTAATCTAGGCCGATGTTTCCAGATCGGGCGGCCAGGGACGCTTGGGCGCGCAGGCTGCGGCGGGGCATCGCCGGCAACCAAATCCCGCGGCGGTGCCGCGCGGAAACTCGCCGGACTTCCTCGATTCTGGCCTTCCAGGGGTTAAATGGATCGGCGCTTGGGTCTAGGATGGTCTACGAACCATGCGTAAATCACCTGAGGCGTTTGCGGGGCTCGGTAGGGCTTTGGGAGGCGCCGACAGGGACGGCGGCGGCTCTGCGCGGTGGCACTTCGCCGGCGTGCGGTGTTCGTGCCGTTCTAGGCTCAGGTCTGGGCACCAAAGGGTGCGTGCGCGTGCGCAAGGCCAACACAATCCTGGGCAAGGCCGGCGCGAGGTTGTGCAGCGGTGCAGGGCATCCGCCACGGAGGGGCTGCGGTGGGCGTCACCGGTGACCGGTGTCCCGGTCCCCGGGGTGACCTACATGCCACTGGATCTAGTGCAAAAGGACGGGGAGGCTGTATGGATGCTTACCGAGCGTGGAATCGGACGGGAAAGTGGCGCAGTGGTGACGGCGTTGTGCTCCGGCGGCGGCGTGCGCGACGGAGATCGGAGACGGGTCGCTGCAGAGGTCCTCCTGGCGTCTGGATCCTTCGGTTCGACGCGGGATGGCACTGCGAAGTGGTACCGTGGGTCAGGGATGCTCGGGACTCGCCGGCGGCGTGCAATTGGGGCGGCGGTAGACTTACCCGCAGCGGGGGGGGGGCTCTGTTCCGAGCGCTGACGTCGGGGTGGTTGCGCCTAGGTTTTGGGCTGCGAGAAGTGGGCGTGTGCGGTGCAGGGAAGGTTCGAGGGGCCAATTAAAGGCTGCCCGGCATCCTGGGCGTGCGTGCACGAGATATCCGCAGCGGCAATCACGGCAGCGGAGAAACCGGATCACGGCAACGGTTCTGGCTCGATCCGGCTCGTGTGGGGGAAGCTTCTAGAAGAGAAGGACGCTCGGAGGGGCTGGCCAGTGGACACTGCGGGGGCGGGGTGGCCCGCGGGCAGGCGAGTTCGGGCGCGGCTGGTCCAGCGAGCAGGGGATGCGGCCGTCGCGAGGTTGAAAAAGGAAGGTGGAGGGGAGGCTGCTGACGAGCGGGCCC
This sequence comes from Panicum virgatum, assembly GCF_016808335.1. Taxonomy (NCBI): domain Eukaryota; kingdom Viridiplantae; phylum Streptophyta; class Magnoliopsida; order Poales; family Poaceae; genus Panicum; species Panicum virgatum. The sequence goes on along the minus strand of NC_053146.1, from coordinate 32,656,952 downwards.
GGGCGGTCAGTGGCGGGGCGAGCGACGCGGAGCGGGGAGGTGCGCTGGGCTCTGGCGCGCGCGTTTGGGCCGGAGCGGGGAGAGGCTAGCTGGGCCGGGCGCGGGGAAAAGCTGCTGGGCTGCTGGTGTGAGAACGGGCCGCGGGGGGGGGGGGGGGGGAGGAGCAGACCGGGCTGGGTAGGCTGTTGGGCTGGGTTTTGGGTTTCCTTCTATTTCTCCTTTTCACTTCTCTATTCTATTTCTAATTCAAACCACTCAAATTCTAATTGAATTCAAATTCCAATTTGAATTCAAACCTAGCACTCAAACAAAAAGAACAATGCACCAGCATGAATGCAACAACAAATTTTTAAACTTAGACAAATTTTAATTACTTGTGAAACAAAATTAGATTAAATGTAAGGCTAAACATAATAAACCTTAGAAAATTAAGTAAAGCCAATTAAATTTATTAATAAATACTGGAATTTAAATTAGGGTGTTACAAGAAGTAATACCCTAAGGTTTCCTTTGGGTATCCCACGAATATGCACTTATCCGATTTGGGTGCAAGCTTGTCAGATTGGAGTCGTTTGACATATGCTTCACAACCCCAAATCTTTAAAAAAGACAAACTGGGAGTCTTGCCAGTCCATATCTCATATGGTGTCTTATCTACGGATTTTGATGGCACCCTATTTAATGTGAAAGCTGTTGTTTCTAGAGCGTAACCCCAAAACGATAACGGTAGGTCCGACTGGCTCATCATTGATCGAACCATGTCCAATAGAGTTCGATTACGTCGCTCAGACACACCGTTTCTATGAGGTGTTCCATGCGGCATAAGTTGTGGAACAATTCCGCAACTCTTTAGATGATTGCTAAACTCGTGGCTCAGATATTCACCTCCACGATCAGATTGTAAAGCTTTAATTTTCTTGCCACACTGATTTTCAACTTCACTATGAAATTCTTTGAATTTTTCAAAAGTTTCAGACTTATGCTTCATCAAGTAGACATAGCCATATCTACTCAAGTCATCAGTGAAAGTTATGAAGTATTGGAATCCACCTCTAGCAATCGAGCTCATTGGTCCACATACATCAGTATGTATGAGTTCCAGTAAGTTCGATGCTCTCTCTGGAAAACCTATGAATGGCGTCTTGGTCATCTTGCCTAGCAAACAAGCTTCACATGTCTCGTATGACTCAAAATCAAACGAAGTTAGAAGTCCATTCGAATGGAGCTTCTTCATGCGTTTCTCGCTTATATGACCGAGACAACAATGCCACATGTAGGTAGGATTCAAATCAGCAAGCCGAGGCCTTTTAGCATTAATATTACAGATAGGTGAATCATCAAGATTTAAAATAAATAGCCCATTCACAATGGACGCAAAAGCCACAAACATATTATTCTTAGAGATAGCACAACCATTGTCTTCACTCGCAAAAGAATAACCATCCTTCATCAAACATGAAGAGACAGAATGTTTCGACTCAAACTAGGAACAAAATAACAATTACTAAGCTCCAAGACAAATCCTGACAGTAGGTGAAGTTGCATCGTCCCGACGGCCACAGCAGCAACTCTTGCATTATTGCCGACGCGGAAGTCAACTTCTCCTCTTTCAACGCTTGTACTCTTTGTCATTCCCTGCATCGAATTGCATATATGAGCAACCGATCCAGTATCAAATACCCAAGAATTAACATAAGAGTCAGCTAGAAATATTTCTGTAATATGAACAACAAGCGTACCCGAGGTGGAAGAACGGTTCTTCAACGAGGCGAGGTACAGATTGCAATTCCTCTTCCAGTGTCCCTTCTCGTGACAATGAAAGAACTCATTATCTGCAGCTGGTCTAGGTTTAGCCTTGGGTGCAGGGTTTGGCTTAGGGTTCGCAACCATAGCCTTGCCCTTCTTCTTCCAAGAAGAACCTTTCTTCTTGAAAGCAGGCTTGTTCTGGACAGCCATCACATGGCCGCCGCTTGTGCTCTTCTTGATGTCACTCTCTACTGTCTCGAGCATTCCACACAGTTCAGTCAGGCCCTTTTCAGCCCCATGCATATGGTAGTTCGAGATGAAGTTCCCATAGCTTGGCGGTAAAGAGGCGAGAATGAAATCAGTGGCCAACTCTTGGCCAAGTGGGAAGCCCAGCTTCTCCAACCTCTGTGTGTAACCAACCATCTTGATTACATGCGGACCCACTGCAGCGCCTTCTGCCAGCTTGCTCTCGACAAAGGCCTAGGACACATTGAACCTTTCAGTCCTAGCCTGAGTTTGAAACATGTCCTGAAGTGCCACGATCATATCGTGTGCCTCATGGTTTGTCTCGAACTGCATCTGTATGTCAGGTTCCATGCAAGCGAGCATAAGGCAGCTTACTTCAAGGTTGTTGTCACAAGCCTTTCTGTAAGCAGTCTTTTCCTCAGCAGGTGCATCATCAGCAGGCTCTTCTGGTAATGGGGTATCTAGAACATCTTCCTTTTTCTCTGCCCTGAGAACAATTCTCAGGTTGCGGATCCAATCCGCATAGTTAGTCCCATTCAGTTTGTCCTTCTCAAGGACCGAACTCAATGAAAAGGATTGGGTGTTATTGAGGACCATGATCTACAACAAAATAATAATGCAAAATACTAAGACAAATATATTCATGATGGAGTGAACGACATCAAGCAATTAACAGAATTTACTCCCACTAAAATCAATATCCCTCTATTGATTCTTAGCGATTCAAGACCCACAACTATCAAGTCGACTAGTGAGCTTTAGCATCACCGCTAGAAGACTAGATAGATCGGTAAGCAACTCTTTGCTAATCATATCACATATAACTCTTGTTGTTGGGTGACCTCTCCATGTATCGCTCCCAACCTTTATGCCCCTAGGTCCTTAACCATTAAGATGACTTTGTCAAGCTAACCAACCCTTTATGCATGCATGTATCCGATACAGCCTGTCTAGTCAAGGAAAACCAGTGGCGCCCTAATTTCATAGACCCACCACCAATCGTACAAGACATGTGACAGTGCAAGGTTTAGTTGGTAGGGCATGATAGCTCGAAGTTTGTGATGGATCGTTCTACTTCTACTATGATGCACGTAGTAGTAAAACGTCAAGAACAGCAAGCACATAATTGTGAATCAGTATGGCCCTTGTTCTTCTGGTGATCTCCATCTCCATAGAACTTGTTCGCCATGTTGTAGGATCAAGAACACCGACTAGAGGGGGGGGTGAATAGGCGGTTTAAAATCTAAAGCCAACAACACTAGAGAAATTTAATTAGTACCAAAGGAAAGCCCTATGTCAAGCTAATACTATCTCTAGATGGGTTTGCAACCTAGGGTGACAAGATGCAAAACAAGCTCTAGTAAAGTAAATTGCTCAAAGTAAAACAAGAATTAAAGTGAGCAAGAGAAGTAACCAAGCTTGACACAAAAGTTTATCCCGTGGTGTCGATGACTTGCCGGTCACCCCTAATCGACGTTGAGGTGGATTCTAAGAATCAACCGCTCCTCTATCAAGAACCTCTTGATCTTGAGCCGGCTTGAATCAAGGAACCGCTCCACACCTCGATTCCACTAGAGTTGCTCTTCACCACTCCGGTGAGGTGAGCACAACACCTCTAACAACCGAATTCGGGGCTCCTCAACAATCTCCTTGGAGGTGCTCCACGAAATCCTCTTCTCCAAGCCGTCTAGGGAGCAGCAACTCCCAAGAGTAACAAGTTGATGACGCTTGCTTGAAGTTTCCCTAATGCCACAAAGCTCAAACTCTTGATGCAATGCACTAGGAAGCTCTCACACTCTCAAGAATGCAATCTCTAAGCAAGTGTGTGTGAGAGAGGGATGCCTTAGCTCTAATGTGTCAAGAATCCTGTCCAAATGGCCAAGAGAGCCCTCCAAAGTTCGGGCAATGGGTATATATAGACATCCCTCCAAAAACTAGCCGTTATACTCTTTTCTGCGAAATCGCGGACCGTCCGCGGTTCAAAAACCGAACTGTCCGCCGTTATAAACCAGTGAGTCAGAGTGCATTTAATGCGTGTCAGAACTAGCCGTTAAGCCCTGGCGGACCGTCCCCGCCCCAGGGGCGGACCGTCCGCAGTTAAGAGTTCCACACCACCAGAGACTAACATCGTCTCTGGAACAACTATGAGATTAGCCTGCGGACCGTCCGCGCCTCAGGAGCGGACCGTCCGCAGTTAACTTATCAGCCCAAACCAGAGAAACAACCTCTCTGGTACAAATCTGAGATTAGACGGCGGACCGTCCGGGCCCCATGGGCGGACTGTCCGCCATTCAACTTTGAAGCCCAAACCAGAGAAACAACCTATCTGGTACAAGTTTGAAATATAGTGGAGGACCGTCCGCCCACCTGGGCCGGACTGTCCGCCAGCCCACCAGAGCTTCTGCAAGCTCTCTGGAACGGGCGCGGACTGTCTGCCCCTCTGGTGTGGATTGTCCGCCGTTACTCAGTCAGCTCTCAAACTTAGTCTTTTTCGAAATTTTCAAAACGCCGTTAGCCCTCATGCATGCAACTAGACATTTTGAGCAAAATGGCATTAAAGACCCGTCAAGCATGAGTATACAACCCCTCTTGATAGTACGGCTATCTATCCAACAAATCCGGTCACTTTTCATCCACTAAACGCCTTGTGACCGGTAAAATGCAAAAGTCCTGTTTTATACCTTTGCCTTGAGCCCGAGCTTTGCTCATCATCTCCAAAACTCCATACGTTCACAACCAAATCTCTTTCATCCGTGGATCAACCTATACTCATCATCTGAAATGAAATCGTTAATCCACAAACCGTTGTCATTAATTACCAAAACTCGAATTAGGGGCCTAGATGCTTTCAATTTCCCCCTTTTTGGTAATTGATGACAATACTAAATTTTGGAGTGATAAAAGTTTTCAAGTCAACTTTATACACTAGGCATAAGGTGGACTTGGAATTGAACTTTGGACGAACTTACTCATTTTCATGAAAATTTCAGAATATGGTATGAATAAATTCACCAAGTTTGATGAGTAGAGAGAACTCCCCCTTGATATGTGCATATGAATTTTCATGAATACCAAGAGCACATATATATATTTGAGAATTTTGACAGAGTTTTCCCTACAAGTGGAAATCGAGGCATACAAGATACAATATATATATGATATGAAATTTTGCTTGGTTAGCACAACCTCACAACCACAAGATGAACATAAAAAGATAAGAGTAGCACAAACTAACATAGTTCATCACACATTACAAACCAAATGATCAAATCCAAACACGAGTCTCAAACCGATGAAACATAAATATGTAGAGCAATAGTTCAACACAAATAAGCATGAGTGACAAGCGGAAGCCGAAAGCGAATGATCTCCATGAGAAATCCATGAGCTCCCCCTAGATCCAAGCACTCCAAAGCTCCTTCTCCCCTTTGGCATCAATTGCCAAGAAAGTCAATCCATCGGCGGTGGAGGAGGTGGCGGTGGGTAGAACGGCTGGTGCGGGTAGAACTCTGGAGGCGGCACTGGAGCCGGAAATACCCAGTAGAAGTGGTCTGAGAATCCTGTGAAGGCTGTGCTAAAAGAATCAAATCTCTGCTCTAGCTGCTCCTGCCTCTGCTCAAGCTGCTCAAACTGTTCAGAAGAGGGCAAATCCTCAAAACGTGAGTCGAGAGCTGCTATATCTGAATGTAAACTCTCCTGAAACCCCTGCATCTGAGCCATCATGGGCTGGAGCATCTGCTGCTGCATGTTCTGAAAGTTGAGGTTCATCTGATTCTGCATCTGATTAGCCAACCCCGCAATCTGAGAGGACATGCTCTCCTACATGGATGCAAAGTATGGGTCAAAATAGCCAGCTGGAGGAGCCCACTACTGCTGTGCTGGAGGGTGCGGTGGTGGCATGGCATGCTGAGCTGCAGCTGCTCCCATGTGAGCATCATCATCACTATCATCATCATTCCCCTGTGCATCAGCATCCATATCATCTCCAGGGAAAGGAGTCAGAGGCCTCAAAAGAAAAGCATTGTCATTCTTAAATGGTCTGAAAGGTGTGTGCTTGCATTCACATAACCCTCTGAAGCTAGTCTTAACCTTGATGATGGACATAATGTATGGAGCAAAATATAGGTTCATCTCCATGTTAAGCCTCAAATCTGCAAGCTGATCCATGATAAGAGCAATGATATTTATTCTATTTCCGTTCATGATATGAGATATCACATTCCAATAGTGCCCTCTAATCTTGTCCTTGTTGCCACTCTTAGGCATGAATGTGACTCTGACAATCTTATTGATCACTGCAGGATGATGCCTCAGACCCTGAGTGCCCCCAAAGGTTCTAGCAATTCCAAGATGTGCAGGCTCATAAAACATGGGGTAGTCATTCTCATCTAGAGGGTTTTCTAACACAATATTCATACTTTGCTCACTAGTGATGAAATTATAATCCAATTGATTTGCCTCAGCAAACTGTGCAAATGTAGCACCATAGGTTCTTTTGCCAGTTGTCCACCTAAATGTTTCCTCAACCATGTTGATATCTAGAGTGGCATAGAACTGGCGTATCACAGTTTCATTCCAATCACACCTATGCTGCAAAAAGTTTGCTAATCCCATTTGCTGAAATCTATCTACTAGATCAGTCATGACTTGTTGTTGTCTCATATAGCCTAGGTCAATGGTCTGATGTTTGAATACATTTTTCTTAACTAGATGACCAAAGTAAACATCTTTTTGTACCTCGGTTTTGAAGAAGAGAATATTGGTGTCACGAGGCAAGCTGAACTGATCCACTGCTCTTGCATTTGCATAGCTTTCTGCAGTCCACTGTCGGCTAGGTAGATCTAGCCCCATCAAATCTGTAACATCATTATCAACCCCCTCAGTATCTTCCTCTGAAGACTCATCACCTGCATCTCCTACTGAAGAAGCTGCAGCCATCTCACTGACATTTGGAGCATAGTCCACATCATCGGAGTCATCACTGTCTCTTTGTCTTTTGGAAGTCAGTGCCTTCTTGATTTTAGAAGCAGTGACCTTGATGATCTTCCGGGGTGGCCTGAGATCAAGATTTAACCATAAGAACAATTACTAGAGCAATAGGATCAAACCATAATGATATAAGTCAATTCAGCATTTATCTGAAAAAAACTGACACTGGCGGACCGTCCTCTCTTCTGAACGCGAACTGTCCGCGGGTTCCTGAACTACCACTGCGGACCGTCCGCGTCCAGCAGGCGGACTGTCCGCGACCCATCTGTTCTGCGCAGGAACACAAAATCGCCCTCATCTTTGATTCACCCATATTTTGAGTTTCAATTCAAATCCACCAACCAAATTTTAACCATAGCATCTCCTCATCACTAGGAACAAGATCCCCCAAGTATTTTCAAGAATCCATGGTCCAAAAATAGATCGGAGCATCTAACCCTAACTCTTTCCAATAAAGAATTCCAAGAACAAGAGTTAGGGATTCGTCAAAATACCGAGAGGACATGATGCACAATCTTGAGAAGAGTCCGGGGATGTTCTCAGACCGTCCGGGAACCACGCCAAAAAGCCTTGACCTTGTCGTCTCCCCCACGTGCTTGAGAGAGAAAGAGAGAGAGCCTTTTGGTGATGTGTGCGGTTTGGTGGGGATTGTGAGAGGGACATCCAATATAAGTCAAGTCTGGCCGACCCCACCTTTCTGTCTAGTCGCGGACTGTCCGCGGTATCTTGGCGGACCGTCCGCCAGTGAATCTTTACACTGACACCCGACTGAAAACTGCCTGTGGCGAATTCTGCCCAACACAGACGGACCGTCCGCGGTAAAAATTTGCGGTTAAGAACTTCTCTGTAGAGTCTCTGGTGAACAAGTCACAAGAATGGCGGACTGTCCGCCTATTTCCCGCGGACCGTCCGCGCTTCCAAAAATCTGACAACTCTGAATTCTGCCAATTTTCTCAATTCCAACTCCAATTTGGGATCATTGCTCATATAAAAATCCAAAAATCTCAAATCTTGCATGAAAACCTTCAAAAGACTCATAAGAGCAAGTTTCAACAAGAATTCAAAAATAAATCGAGTAGAGTCATGAAAACTCATAAATGACTCAAAAATTTAGAAAATTGAAACAAAGAGTGCATGAAAGAACCATATGCCACATGTGCTAGTTTCAAGCCACATTTGAGATGTCAATGATGTTTAACTCATTTCTTAGCTTGCAAAACCGAGATTCATCCAAAGGCTTGGTAAATATATCGGCTAATTGATCATCCGTGCCAATACCATCAATCTTGATATCACCCTTGTTCACATGATCTCTAAGAAAATGATGGCGGATATCAATATGCTTGGTTCTTGAATGTTGAACCGGATTAGAGGCAATCTTCACGGCACTTTCATTATCACACAACAAGAGAATTTCATCAAATTTCACACCATAGTCAAGAAGAGTTTGCTTCATCCATAACAATTGTGCACAACAACTTCCGGCCGAGATATATTCCGCTTCGGCGGTTGAAAGAGCCACGGAATTTTGCTTCTTTGATGACCAAGAAACAAGAGATCTTCCAAGAAATTGACAACCACCGGAGGTGCTTTTCCTATCAACCTTGCACCCCGCATAATCCGAGTCCGAGAATCCAACCAAATCAAAATGAGCACCCTTGGGATACCATAAGCCAATATTAGGAGAATATTTCAAGTATCTCAAGATCCTTTTGACGGCGGTCAAATGACATTCTCTAGGTGCGGCTTGAAATCGAGCACACATGCAAACACTAAACATGATGTCAGGCCTAGATGCGGTCAAATAAAGCAAACTACCAATCATAGAACGATAAAGCTTTTGGTCAACCGGGTTACCTCCCTCATCTAGGTCGAGATGCCCATTGGTGGCCATAGGAGTCTTGATTGGTTTTGCATCTTCCATACCAAATTTCTTCAAGATATCCTTCACATATTTTGATTGACACACAAAGGTGCCTTCCTTGAGTTGCTTGATTTGAAGTCCAAGAAAGAAACTCAATTCACCAATCATGGACATCTCAAATTCCCTAGACATCATTTCACCAAATTCCTCACAAAAACTTGGGTTAGTTGAACCAAAGATAATATCATCAACATAAATTTGAGAAACAAACAAATCTTTACCAATATCTTTAGTTAACAACGTAGTATCAACATTACCAATTTTGAAGCCCTTAGATATAAGAAAGTCCCTCAATCTTTCATACCAAGCTCGTGGAGCTTGCTTAAGACCATAAAGAGCTTTAGAGAGCTTGTATACATGATTTGGCTTCTTTGGATCTTCAAAACCGGGAGGTTGCTCAACAAAAACAAGTTCACTAATCTTGCCATTCAAGAAAGCACTTTTCACATCCATTTGAAAAAGTTTTATGTTATGAGAGCAAGCATAAGCTAATAAAATTCTAATAGCTTCTAATCTAGCAACGGGAGCGAAAGTTTCACCGAAATCCAAACCTTTGACTTGAGTGAAGCCTTGAGCTACCAATCTTGCCTTGTTTCTCACAACCATTCCATCTTCATTTTGCTTGTTTCTAAAGACCCATTTAATGCCAATAACATTATAATTCTTGGGCCTCTCAACTAGATCCCAAACTTGATTCCGGGTGAAATTATTTAATTCTTCATGCATAGCATTCACCCAATCCGGATCTCTCAATGCTTCATCTATACGGTTAGGTTCAAGAAAAGATACAAAAGAATAATATTCACAAAATGAAGCAATGCGAGATCGAGTTTGGACACCCTTACTAATATCACCCATGATTTGATCCACCGGATGATCCTTTGCAAGAACATGATGAATTCTTTGAGGAACAATGGGTTCTTGAGTGGATAAACAAGGTGCACTAGATGAACCAACTTGATCTTGTACTTGAGAATCATCATTACTTGAATCTTGTACAATTTGTTGTGCTTGATCATTTGAGATAGAAGTTGAAGGATTAACTCTAATAGAGATAGAAGGACCATCTTCATCTTCATCTTCTTCTCTTGGTCTAACATCACCAATTGACATGTTTTTCATTGCATTTCTCAAACCATCACTTCTCACATCATCAAGATTTTCTTGTTCATTATGAGAACCATTTGTTTCATCAAACTCAACATCATATGCTTTTTCAACAATGCCATGAGTTTTGTTGTAGACCCGATAAGCCTTGCTATTAGATGAATATCCAAGAAGAAAACCCTCATCACATTTGCTTTGAAACTTTGATAACCGAGTTCCCTTCTTGAGAATATAGCATTTGCAACCAAACACTCTAAAATATGATATATTTGGCTTCCTTCCAATGAGCAACTCATATGGGGTCTTGTTATGAAATCTATGGCAATACGATTTGAGGCATGACAAGCCGTGTTGATTGCTTCGGCCCAAAAGCTATCCGAAACATTGTACTCAGAGAGCATTGATCTTGCCATATCAATCAAGGTTCTATTTTTCCTCTCAACAAGACCTATTTTGTTCCGGAGTGTACTTGGTTGAGAATTCATGCTTGATTCCTTTCACATCACACCATTCCTCAACTCTTGTGTTTCTAAACTCACTTCCATTGTCACTCCTCACTTTCTTCACCTTGAGCTCAAATTCATTTTCGGCCCTTGTAAAGAATTTCTTGAATGTGTCATATGTATCGGCCTTGTCATGAAGAAAGAAAACCCATGTATATCTTGAGTAATCATCTACTACCACAAGACAATAGCAATTTCCACCAATACTTCTATATGTTGTAGGACCAAATAAATCCATATGCAATAATTCCAATGGTCTCTCGGTTGACATGACACTCTTAGTGGGATGAGTATTTGCAACTTGCTTTCCGGCTTGACATGCACTACAAAGCTTATCTTTATCAAACTTCACATTATTCAACCCAACTACTAAATCATGCTTCAAAAGTCGGTTGAGTTGCTTCATGCCAACATGACCAAGCCTTCTATGCCATAACCAACCCAAGGATGATTGAGTGAACAAGCAAGTAGACAAATTTGCCTCTTTGGTAGCAAAATCCACAAGATATACATCCTCATGTCTAAATCCCGTAAAGATGTGATCTTTTCCATCCAAGCTAGTCACTACAACATCATCTTTGGTGAAGCTACACTTATATCCACAATCACAAAGTTGAGTGACCGCTAAGAGATTAAACTTGAGAGAATCAACCAACAATACTTTTGAAAGAGAATGATCACTTGAGATAGGAATTGTACCAACTCCTTTGACTTTGCCCCGGCTATTGTCACCAAAGATGATGTCACTATAGCCACCCACATTCTCATCTAGAGAGGAGAACATCATTGGATCTCCGGTCATGTGTTGAGTGCATCCACTATCAAGCACCCAATGTCTTCCTCCGGACTTGTAATTCACCTACAAAGAGGAAGTAACTCTTTTAGGTACCCAAACTTTCTTGGGTCCTTGAATGTTAGTGACCACATTAGTGACCAAGACTTTTGGCACCCAAATGGCATTCTTTTTAGCACCATTTATAGGTATCCCAACAAATTTTGCACTAACATTGCCATTTGAATTTTTCATAAGAATGTAACTTGAATCAAAGGATACAACTTTCTTGTTGGTGCAATTCTTCTCAACATGACCAACTTTCTTGCATTTTTCACAATATGGCTTGCCACTACTCTTCACAAGAGTAGTTTTGGTTTGCACAAAAGCCTTCTTCCCTTTCTTAGGAATATATCCAAACCCTTACTTGTTCAAGGTGAACTTTTGGCTTGCCCAACAATGATTAAACTTTGCTCTACTATCATAGCATTTTCTCAAATCATTAGTTAAGCAAGTATCCTCTTTCTTTAACAAATCATTTTCCATAATGAGAGATTCATTGCAAGAAGGGTTATCAATTTTGGTGCAAAGAGAACTAGTAGAGCTAGAGCCACAAGATTTATCATCAATTAAATCACAACTAACACCAATGCTCAAAGTTGCTTTTCTTTCATGATTAAGCAAGGTATTGTGAGCTTCCTCAAGCTTCTCATGAGTTTCTTTGAGATTCTCATGAGAAGTCTTTAGCTCCTCATAGGAATCTTGAAGAGAACTAAACTTCAACTTCAAGTCCTTCAACTTAGCCTTTTCCTTAGTCATGAATTCATCGGCATCATTAAGCATTTCAACAAGATCATCATATGAAAGTTCATCAAGTTCACCATCTTGTTGTACCTTTGCACCACCCTTTGCCATAAGACAATGTGGTGTAGAGAAGAGTGATGGAGCCTCCTTGATGGCGATCCCGGCAACTCGCTTGGATGGCTTGTCATCATCATCATCATCATCATCATCGGAGCTTGCATCAGAATCCCATTCAACAAAATAAGCTTGGCCATTCTTCTTCTTCTTGATGAACTTCTTCTTCTTATTTTCATCATTTTTCTTGTCCTTTTTCTTGTTTGGACAATTGACAATGATATGACCTACTTCACCACAATTGAAGCAAGTCTTGTCCACAAAAGGATTCTTTCTTGATGATTGACCTCTCTTGCCAAAGTTCTTCTTGCTCATCATTCTATTGAATCTTTTGACAAAGAGAGACATCTCCTCATCCGATTCTTCTTCTTGGCATCCACTTTCTTCTTCATTTTTGCTATCTTGAGCTTTGAATGCCACACTTTTCTTTTTCATATCAATTTCTCCACCATGAGCTTCATCTTGAGATTTCTTGAACATGTCATGGGTGAGAATTTCTCCCAATATTTGTGTGGGAGTTGCGGTCTTCACATTTGACCTTACAAGTAAGGTCACAATTGTGTCATATCTTTCCGGAAGACATCTAAGAAACTTGTGGTTGAAATCCCCATCCGGTACCTCAAATCCAAGTCCCTTGAGGTCATTCACAATGTCATTTAGCCGGTTGAACATCTCGGCTATACTCTCATCCTTCTTCATGGTGAATTCACTAAAATTCCCTTTAAGCAAATATAACTTGGCCTCCTTCACAGTTGATGCGCCCTCATGAATTTCCATGAGCTTCTTCCATATGTCATTTGCATTTGTGAGGCTCTTGACTCTATTAAATTCATTCACATCAAGAGCACTAAAGAGCACATTAACCCCTTGATCATTTAGTGTCTCATTTTCCTCATCTAGGGGTGTCAAACTCTTTGGGTCCAAAATAACATATCCATCATTTACTACTCTCCATAGCTTTCTACTCATGGCTTTGAGATGAGCCGACATCCTAGTCTTCCAATAATCATAATTGTTTCCATCAAAGAACGGTGGCTTCCCAACATGAATCCCATGATCACTAGTCATTGTTCTACTCCAAGATGGTTAAATCCGCAATTAATGGAGTACTTAGCTCTGGTACCACTTGTAGGATCAAGAACACCGACTAGAGGGGGGGTGAATAGGTGGTTTAAAATCTAAAGCCAACAACACTAGAGAAATTTAATTAGTAACAAAGGAAAGCCCTATGTCAAGCTAATACTATCTCTAGATGGGTTTGCAACCTAGGGTGACAAGATGCAAAACAAGCTCTAGTAAAGTAAATTGCTCAAAGTAAAACAAGAATTAAAGTGAGCAAGAGAAGTAACCAAGCTTGACACAAGAGTTTATCCCGTGGTGTCATGACTTGCCGGTTACCCCTAATCCATGTGGAGGTGGATTCCAAGAATCAACCGCTCCTCTATCAAGAACCTCTTGATCTTGAGCCGGCTTGAATCAAGGAACCGCTCCACACCTCGATTCCACTAGAGTTGCTCTTCACCACTCCAGTGAGGTGAGCACAAGACCTCTAACAACCGAATTCGGGGCTCCTCAACAATCTCCTTGGAGGTGCTCCACGAAATCCTCTTCTCCAAGCCGTCTAGGGAGCGGCAACTCCCAAGAGTAACAAGTTGATGATGCTTGCTTGAAGTTTCCCTAATGCCACAAAGCTCAAACTCTTGATGCAATGCACTAGGAAGCTCTCACACTCTCAAGAATGCAATCTCTAAGCAAGTGTGTGTGAGAGAGGGATGCCTTAGCTCTAATGTGTCAAGAATGCTGTCCAAATGTCCAAGAGAGCCCTCCAAAGTCCGGGCAATGGGTATATATAGACATCCCTCCAAAAACTAGCCGTTACACTCTTTTCTGCGAAATCGCGGACCGTCCGCGGTACAAAAATCGGACTATCCGCCGTTATAAACCAGTGAGTCAGAGTGCATTTAATGCATGTCAGAACTAGCCGTTAAGCCCTGGCGGACCGTCCGCACCCCAGGGGTGGACCGTCCGCAGTTAAGAGTTCCACACCACCAGAGACTAACATCGTCTCTGGAACAACTATGAGATTAGCCTGCGGACCGTCCGCACCTAGGAGCGGGACCGTCCGCAGTTAACTTATCAGCCCAAACCAGAGAAACAACCTCTCTAGTACAAATCTGAGATTAGCCGGCGGACCGTCCGCGCCCCATGGGCGGACTGTCCGCCGTTCAACTTTGAAGCCCAAACCAAAGAAACAACCTCTCTGGTACAAGTTTGAAATATAGTGGAGGACCGTCCGCCCACCTGGGCCGGACTGTCCGCCAGCCCACCAGAGCTTCTGCAAGCTCTCTGGAACAGGGCGCGGACTGTCCGCCCCTCTGGTGCGGACTGTCCGCCGTTACTCAGTCAGCTCTCAAACTTAGTCTTTTTTGAAACTTTTCAAAACGCCGTTAGCCCTCATGCATGCAACTAGACATTTTGAGCAAAATGGCATTAAAGACCCGTCAAGCATGAGTATACAACCCCTCTTGATAGTACGGCTATCTATCCAACAAATCCGGTCACTTTTCATCCACTAAACGCCTTGTGACCGGTAAAATGCAAAAGCCCTATTTTATACCTTTGCCTTGAGCCCGAGCTTTGCTCATCATCTCCAAAACTCCATACGTTCACAACCAAATCTCTTTCATCCGTGGATCAACCTATACTCATCATCTCAAATGAAATCGTTAATCCACAAACCGTTGTCATTAATTACCAAAACTCGAATTAGGGGCCTAGATGCTTTCACATGTAGATCTCCATCTTCAGGGAACTTGTTCACCATATTGATCTCCATCTCCATGTACATGTGCACCATCCTTCATGTGATGAAAACTCCAAGAACTAGAACTTGCTATTACACCTAATAGCTAGTAAATAAAATTACATTCACGACTTGGATCATCACAGGTTGGCACACAGGTCATTACATCAAATGCAACAATTCATATGGCTCCGGCCGAATTGTCATAATCACGACACGCAGGTCATGAAACAATTACACACATGCATCACATACATATAGAGGCCATACCGATCACAAAACCTGCAAAACAGAGTTATGCGATTCCGACGTCCGAACTTAAAACGCCAAAAACTCTATCTTCTGGGCCGAATTTCGCAATTGCATCAACACTGTTCTGAACCAATTCTAACTTTTTATGTAGATACAAATCGTTATAAAGTTCGCCTAAATCCGAGTTCGTATGCAAAAGTTATGATTGTCTTACTGTAAAACACGCTTTTGCAACAAAACGGAATTCGCAGTAGATCCAATCTACTGCCCTATGCATCTCATGCATCTGGCTTATGCTCAAAGTTTTGATTCGACCAATCACATTTGTGACACCCTAGGTGTCTGCACAATAAAAACTGCATTTGTTTGCTATGCTTCATGGGTGAATTGTTTGAACAAGGGCTTAATTTAAATTTATAAGGGCCTTTGTGTAATTTTGAATTAATGAAGGGTCATTCTTAGAGTTTTATTTGAATTGAATGTGTATATGTTGCTTTTGTGGAGGGTGTTTTTGCAAAATTCAGTGCATTTATTACATGGCAGAAAAACTTTCATTTCAGCCTAAGTTCAAAGTGAAATTACCTTGAAAAAGACAAAAATCCTTGAATTCAAAATCCCTTCTATGTTTTCAAAATTAGCTCTTTATACTTTGGTCAAATCATTTTTTGCATAACATCAAAGTTGTAGATCTTGAAAAATTGAACAACTTTCATGTTGGGCACTTTTTCATTTGAGCCCTATTTTAAAAGTTATCTCTGCTTTACAGTTTGGTCCCTAGAAATTTCAGAAATTGCAAAACAACCCGTTTTCCCCTTCCCCTGTCTGCCTACCTGCTTGCTCACCGCCGCTGTGCAGAGCGCCGCCCGCCCGCCGTGGAGAGCCGCCTCCCCGCGCCACCTCCTGCCTGCTAGCTTCCACGCGTCGCGCCTGAGCCTCCCACCGCCCTCCTTTCTTCGCGTTGGAGCTTCTCCTGCCGTGCCACGCCGCCCAGAACCGCCGCGCGGTCGCCACCTCGCCGTCGCCGTGACCCGGCCAAGGCAGAGGCCGCCGCCTTCTCCTAGCGCGCGCACGAGCCTTACAAGAACCCCAGCACTCTATTCTACCAGCCCTTTCGCTTGCTCCTCGATTCCACGCCCCAGAACACGCCGCCGCTCCACCCAGAACGCCGGCGAGCTCAAGCCACCGTCGAACCCACTCCTCCGCACTTCCCCTCCCTCAATTGACCCCGCCACTAGATCCGCCTCGCCCTCGCGCAGCTAGTCAACCACTTACTGTCGACCAATTTCCACCGGAGCCCCTTCGCCGTCGTTGCCCGAGCTCCGCCACCGCCTGTTCGCAGTGGAACCCGTAGCTCCGCAGCTCCACCGCCGCCTGTCCGCAGTGGAACCCATAGCTCCACAGCTCCACCGCCCACGCTGACCACTCCATCAGTTGCGCCTCGACCTCGCGCAACTCCCAGACTACTTCCCCTCGCCCAACCCTCACCGGAGCACCCCCCGCCGATGAGTTCCCTCCGCCGCCGACCGCCTGCTCGCGTCGCGCCGCCACTACAGCCCACCCCGACCTCGATACCGGGCATCTACGGGTGCGCACGGGTGTGGTGAACCTCCCACACCCCTCAACGCTCGCCGCCGGTGATCCCCTCGCCGGGATTTGGCCGGTCAACCACCGCCCCTCCCCTCTGACCGGCCAAGGACCTCGGGGTTGGAAGAAACAAAACCCCAGGGGGTTATTTGAATAGCTATAGACTCAGTTGAATAGTGCTTTAGGGACTTCTTTGTGATTTCTAGCTGTAAACTTTGAAATTCAATAGAAATTCGTAGAAAATTCGTAAATTAGCAAATCCAGTTGTTCTGGTATCCTTGAGAATAGATCTTTGTAGTAGAATCAAAATATGGTGTATGTTTGTTGCAAGTTTTTGCTGTACAAGTTGTTTTGTGTCACTAGGTACATAAAGACTAGATGTTTTATCTTTTTTCTTAACTGATGATTGAAGCCATGTCTTGCAGTGAAATTTTATGGTAGTTTGTTCTTATCACACTAGTATTTCTATAAAAAATTCATGGTCAGTTTTCATGTGTAGCTATTTCTTTTATTTAATCTTTGTTTAGTAGACTTTAATTTTAATAAATAGTTTATGCTGATGATAAATCATGAAAATATTTTTGAGTGATCTTTTTGGATAGTTTAGCTTGTACATGAAGTTTGAGCCCTGGTTCATGACTAGAATAGGAGCTAAAAATGAATCTTGCTAATCTGATGTCTGTTTTGTTTATTTTCTCAGAATTAATTCTTTGTAGATAAAATCATTAAAAATTCAAAGTAGCTAACTAATCCCTGTGTAGGTTTTTTGTTAAAGTTTGAGCTTCTGTTTTGCTTTAGTTTAAGCTATGTAATTCAATCTTGTTCTAGGTGTGGTCTGAATGATTGATTTGTTATGAATAAATGGCTACATGTTTTAGCATGAAATTTGCAGGATAGCCTACTCTATTCATGTTCTGTTTAGGGTAATTTTTTCTAAATTTATTACTGTTTGTGCTCTGAGTTGTTTATTTATTAGCAAACCTTGATTTAATTGCTATAGGAAACAACCACCACTCACTTTATGAAGTTAGTATAGCTTTCTTGTGCTGTTGATCATGATGCCTTGTGTAGTTAGAATTGTTAATTAACTACTCTATAAATGATTGCCCATGTGTGTTTATAATTCTGTTCTTGCATTACATATAGATAGGACTGTCTTATCGGACGGGACGTACAAGCTGATCCCGGAGTCTGACGGAGGTGATCTCGAAGCTCAAGTGAACACTGTGGTACTAACTGAAGCCACGGACCAAAGTTCGGAAGAGCAAGAGCTGAAATAGTTAGCGACTACCGAGAAGGCAAGCCCCGGACATAACCTATATTTCAAATTATTATCATTTACTGTTATTATTTACTTGTGCATTTACAGTTCTTTGGATTTGAATTGAAACCTGAGTACTGAACACTAGGAACCTATGTACTGAACACTAGACCTGAGTTCGACTACTTGCTAAGCTTATAGGACCGGTAAAAGTCGAGTGATTGCCTGTCACTCGCGAGCTTTATAGGAATTGCATGTTTACTTTCTGTTATCAATATAAGGACGACGGACGAGGTCGTGTTGGATATCATGACCTTTGGGGAGACCCCGTCTGTGTTGATGAACTTGCTAAGGTCGCGGTGTGTGGTAGTGCTGGTTAAGTTTTTGAACATACTAGCCACATGCCGTAAATATGGTACGCGGTAAGCCTAGTAACCGATTGGACCGGGGAGTGGATATACCTGACACTCTCTCTTAGGGATAGGTTTTATTTTTATGTTGCGCAACACTACAACTAGGAGGGACCCACCTTGGAGCCCTGTAGTCGGGGAGAGTGTTCCTGTCCACAAGCCGGAAAGAAAGGCAAACGGTTGTTTGGGAACGACCCGACGGTGTTCCAAACGTGTGTGTTAGGTCTGCCTGGCCAGGTTAACAAACTCGATTCGAATCGTCTGCTTCCCACAGTTTGGGACTGCTTGATCTCTTTGCCACACAGAGTAATAAGAGCAACCTTACTATGATTAATCTTGATGTTTCCTTATTGTTCTACCATGGTTGAATAGTTGTTGCTTACATAGAATGGTTAATCAACTAGAATCTGGAAGGCTAAAATTTGAAAGTAAGGACCTACTCTTTATTGCTTTTCAGCAAGAAGGAAACCAGAGCCTCACAAACCCTGCATAGTCTAGCTAAAGTGGGTTAAGTATACCCGTTGACGGTTAAGTCTTGCTGAGTATTAGTATACTCAGCCTTGCTGTTGAAACCTTTTTCAGGTATGAGTTTCGAGAACCAGATAGCTAGCTTGACCTATCCCTACTCTTAGCCTGCTAGCTGGTCTGTTGAGTGGGATCCGTCTTCGGCCGGCAGTGAACCTAACGAGTGATACCTTGCTTGGGCTAGCTTGGTATGCTTTTGCAACGTGTTGTAGCTGACGTGTTTTATCTTCCGCTGTATAAACCTTGAACCTTGAACTTGGTTTGTATAACTACTTTTTAAAGTTTGTACTTGTAATAATGCTTTAGAACTAGTTTGTAATAACTTTTATGCCTGTGATGTAAAATTTGTGGTTGTAATACCTCTGGACTCGCCTTCGTTCGGGGTATGCTTGTTCGATCCGAGAACCAGTGGTTGTATCGGGATGTTACCCGACAGACCAAGAATTGTTCCGTTTGAAGTGCGTTTGAGCTGGTATTGCCTTATGATGATGGCCAGTGCACTTGAGCCAGGATAATTCAGGTGGTTCTGCCACAACATTGATCTCCAACTGTAGTGTAACACCCTAATTTAAATTCCAGCATTTAATAATAAATTTAATTGGCTTTATTTGTTTTTCTAGGATTTAATTTGCTTAGTTTGCATTTAATCCAAATTTGTTCCACAAGTAATTAAAAATTTGTCTAAGTTCAACATGCTTGTGCATTCATGCTGGTGCATTGTTTTATTTGGTTGAGTGCTAGGGTTTTGAATTCAAATTTGAATTTGAATCCAAATAGTCTTGAGTTGAGAGGAAAAAGAAAAGAGATAGGAAAAATGGAACACCCAACAGCAAAGCAGCCCAGCTGGCCCAACCCTCTTCCACGCGGGCCCAGCTCACTCCCTCTCCTCGCGGCCCACCTCCTCACCCCGGCAGCCCAGCACCACGGCCCAGAGCGCCCCCCCTTCCAGCATGGCAGCCCAGCACCCTCCTCCCGCGTGCCTGACGCCAGCGGACGCACGCGCCAACAGACCGTAGGCGAACA
This sequence comes from Panicum virgatum, assembly GCF_016808335.1. Lineage (NCBI taxonomy): Eukaryota > Viridiplantae > Streptophyta > Magnoliopsida > Poales > Poaceae > Panicum > Panicum virgatum. The sequence goes on along the minus strand of NC_053146.1, from coordinate 32,636,889 downwards.
TCATCTCCACCAGCGCCTGTTTTGGCCCCACAACTCAGCAACCGGAGGCTACGCCCACCCCAGTGCGAGCGCACGCGCGAGCCCAACACCTGCTGCGTGGCCCCACCTGCAGCGTCCGGCAGCCGCGGCCTGCCAGCGCCTCGAGTGGACACGCTCCCTCCACGCACACCGTCCTCTGTGACCCCACCTGTCGGGTGGCCCAGCGCGATGCGCCCCGCGCCCCGCTCCCCGAGTCCACCTACCAGAGGCAGGACGCCCACACGCTCTCCCTTTCCTCAGCCCGCTCACCCGCACACCCGTTGCTCTCTCTCACCGACGCATGGACCCCACCAGTCAGGCCATCGCTCCCCCCACGCAGCGCGTTTCTCTCTGCTCGCCCGGGCCCGCGTGTCGGACCCATCCCTTTCCTTCCTTCTCACGCGCGTCCGCTCGGGCTCACCACCACGATTCTCACTTCCCCGTGTGGAAACCCGCTGCCAAGATCTCCGGCGCTGCCCCTTTAAACCACCCCGCGACCCCCATGGTACCCAAATCCCCATCCCACAGCCGCCGCCACAATTCCAGTTCCACGCTGCATCTTGCCGCCGGAGCAGGACCTCTGCGCCGCCGCGGCCACGCCGAACCACCGAGCCCCGAGCCCTGTAGACCTCCTCACTGGATTCGCCTCGACTCCAGGAGCATCCCCGAACCCGACGACCCCAAGCTCGGCCGCGCTTCGCTGGGGATTTCGCCCGGAGCTCAACTCAGGTGAGCCGCTCCGCCGTGGAATTACTTCGGTGCCGGTGTTTCCCCAGCCGCGCTGACCACCTCCCTGGCTTCGCAGCACGACGCAGAGCCCACTCGTGGAGCCCACACGCCGGAGCTCCACTGCAACAGCCTCTCCCTCAAGCGCCGCCGTGACCCGCTGCCGAATTCCGCCGTCGGCGCCGCTGCATCACGCCACAGCCCGTTTCCAAGCCTGGTGAGCATCCCCTCGGCCTCTCCTTTCTGTTGCGCTAGACGTCTTCGCGTGTGACGCACCCTAGGTGCCCCGGCCACGCTCGCCGGCGCTTTTCCACCGCCGCCGAGCCGCCCATGTCGGCGAGAATCCCTCTCCGAGCCCCGCACCGCCTGTCCGAGCCCACCCGTGCCTTACTCGTGCCACGATCGTGCTCTAGGACCCAAATCTGAGTCGAATTAGGCCCCGGAACACCGTTAGCGGTGTTCTCCGATGAAGCTCCGCCGCGGAGCAAGGTCGCCGGCGAGTCCCGCCGCCGCCCGCGCACCCAAATCCCCTGGCCGCCCGATCTGAAACAAGCGTCCCTGATTAAATCAAATCCCCATCAGATCTAAACCACGAGATCTCGATCTAACGGCCCATATGTGTAGATACCGCTTCGGCTGGCAGTTTTGCTAAAGAGTCCCTGAACTCTTTCGAAATCAACCCGCGATCATTTCTTATTCAAAAGTATTTACAGTTTAGCCCAGATTTTATTGTTTTAACCCCTAAGCTTTCCCAAATTAGTACCCGCCGTCCAGTTAGGTCCTTTATGTGTGTTAGCCCTCGGACCTTTCTAGTTTTACGTTTTAGTCCTCGATTTTGCCTAGAAACCCCCTGGAACTCCAGTTTTCTTACAAATAGGACCCTAGAACTTGTTTTGGCCTAGATTTTGTGTTTTAGCTCCGTTTTAGGCGTTCTTTATGTCCACGCGATCGTTGTAATGTGTAGAATAGTTTTAGACTAGTTTAGTGTGCTATTTTCATGTATTGTTGTACTGTTTCTTAGTGTTAGCCTTTGTTTGCATGTATGTTTATGTTGTGTATTGTTTTTTGGCCATGTGATTCGTGAGTAGACATTGAGCTACCGAAGGAGCCCCAGTACCAGTACCAGGAGCCATCTTCTGAGCAGTTTGAGCAGCAGGAACAGTTTGAGGAAGGCAAGTATAACATGAACAACCTATCACTTTTAAATACATTTTCGTACTGCATTTTAATACTGTATGCCTATAAGGACTTTCCTAGCCACTTTATATCATTTATATAGATCCTTTGGGTTGCATTTTGGTTAGTTGTGCTAGGTGCCACGCTATAACACACTTGGTCCTTTTTAATTAATTTGATTAATGGTGTATGCAACTTAATTCTGAGAGTGGCCCGTTTGAGGGGCTCACGTCTCGTTAAAATTGGTTTTGTTAGAAACATGGTTTAGGAGGCCAGCACGGTGCTTACTGCCTAGTTGGACACTCTCCATAAGGACCGGTTCATAGAGCGACAACCTAGGACAACAGCGCTACCACAAGACTGGAATGGGACGGTCTTGGCTTACTAATTAGGTCATTTTGGTTCGGGAGTAACTTACCGACGGGGCAGGAGGGGTGGTGAGCTTCAATGGTCCCTGCGCTACGAGGCTTGGTCTGCGTACCCCTCGAGGTGGTCACCATCGTTGCGGAGCCTGATTCCTTAGTGGTTACACCTTACCAACGTGTCCTTTGTAATGGCCTCGTAGTGAGTTTGCTAGTCATCTCACCTAAGGAAGTGTGATGAACAACTGGCGTAGCTCACGACTTGTGGGTAAAGATGTGCAACCTCTGCAGAGTGTAAAACTGGTACACTAGCCGTGCTCACGGTCATGAGCGGCCCAGATCCTCCTTTTGATTAGTGGGGTTATCTTCCTTTGACGAGGCAGGTTTCCCCGGGTGGCTTGGTTTGGTTTGGTTCTCAGTAGTAACATGATTAATTTTGATTAATTACTATGTAACTGGGTTTATGGTAATTCATCCACTTGTAGTAAATAGCTTTAATAAAATTTTGCCAAGACTTAAAAGCTAATGCAGTTGAGTTAGCCAACCTTAGAGCCTCATAGTTTGTGTTATACTTGTTGAGTACAAGTTGTGTACTCACACTTGCCTTCTCTACTCTTTTTCCTCTTGTCCTTTTTGGGGACACTCTACTGCTGCTCAGTTCCTGCCGACGCGAGGGAGTTCAGCCGGAGCTACCAGGAGTACGAGGACTTCTTGGCGTTCGTCTCCCAATCGACGTCCCTGTGGTTCCCAGCTTCTGAGTTTTGTACTTGTTCTTTATGCTTCCGCTGTATTAGACATTTTGTCATTAATATAATAAATAACATTCGTATACGCTTTATTATATCTTTTTACATGATATGTGCTGTGATATACTGTTCATTCTGTTGTATATACATGTGACTTGATCCTGGCACATATATGATTGCTCGGTTTATGTCCTTTTATAAACCGGGTGTTACATGCAGCGACCGAGTTTATGTGAATCACTTAACTCCGATGGCGGAAAACCGACCGGTAGGAGTATGTCGTTGCACAACCTTCGCAGCTAGTTTACGAAACTAGGTCATAGATTGATCTGAAACTATGCATATCTCCATATGCACATATCCGAATCTATAACGAGACATTACTGGCTCTGCTACCACTGTAGGAATATGGGGTAGCAAAAACAAAAATTTTCTACCGCATAAACCAGGATTACTGCAGTTATAGATCACAGGATTACCACTAGACGCGCGGTTGCGGAACTTCTATAGCGCGTCGGTGTAGTGCAGATGGAAGTCGGCAGTGCAGTTGCGTGAACCACCTCATGAACGGCTCGTCCTTGTGCAGCAAGCGCAGCACCTCCACGAAGTCCACACGTACAGGAAGAAGCGCCGCGATCCGGACTGCTAGGTCCGCGAGGGCGACCTAGGGCTTGGCGCACAGGAGGGAGGAGGTGGCATGCTGGGGTTAGGGTTTTTAGGTGTCCCCTCCTCTGTTTATATAGCCCCTTAGGTGGGCTGCCTTGGGCCCCACCTTGGGTGCCCCCTTTTGGGCCTAAATGGCCCATTAGTGCACCTAAGCCCAGTCTAATTCGGATCTCATCCTTATTAGGCTTCTTTCCCTTAAGTGTGTGACCCTGTGGGCTCACATGCGAATAGACATGGCCCGAGTACTCTTACTCGGCCCAATAGTAGACAGTGGCCTCTAGCAAGACATGTCAACTCCTATGCGCACGTAAAGATCATATCAGACGAGCCGCCACAATATCATATACATACTGTTCCCTTTGCCTCACGATATTTGGTCTAGCTTAAAGCCGACCACTCTTTCTCGATCTTGTGATTCGGAATCCTTGGTTAACTCTTAACCCTAGCATGGCCATGCATTTCCTGATCCGAATCACTCGAGGGAACCAGAGATATCTCTCTCTTGTAGAGAGGGGCAAATCCCTTCTTGACCGACTATGTCTCACAGCATGCTTCTTGACAGACCCGAAAGCCACCTTTATGACTACCCTGTTACGGTGCAGCGTTTGATAGCTCCTAAGTAAGTCGGTTCACATCTTGAGTACATACGACGATCTCAGGTCTTAGGACACAGCGTACATATTGTGTAATGAGAATTCATCATCTCGTGTTGGGTCAGTTCAGTCTAATGTCTCACATGAGCCCACATTATTAGTTTGACATCCCCATATCCATGACTTGTGAAACGTAGTCAATCAACTAATACATATGCTAGTCTAATATTCATATGTGTCCTCACATGAACTCCGACTAGGAACATTTTAGAATATTCATACAAGTATAGAGTTTCACAAATACTTCACATAAGCATTAATCAATACAAGTTGTCATCCATGAATATTCAAGGTACACTTTATTAACCATGAGTACAAGGAAATATGATTGCCTCTAGGGCATATTTCCAACAGATGGGGAGATGAATCGGTTGTGTGCCCCGGTGCAGCTTTTACCCATGGGATTAATTGAGAGACGTATGGGTAAAAAGACAGAAGATGAATTGGCAGATTCCCATTGTGCAGATGAGAAGGTGGAAGGCTGAGGGCAAAGAAGAGATTTTCGTTTGCCACCAGCACGATAAGCGAGATAGCAGTAAATGAAGAGACCGTTCGGCAGCGCAATCATGACAAGGTTTAATTTCAAAGTAAAAAGGGCATTTTTACTACGAAATTGGGGGCATGTGTTGACACCAGATTTTGGCACGTGTCAAGGAAGAGTGTTGCAAAGGGGAAAAGGTTCTACATCGTACGATCGGTGGATTCGGAGGGGTGGTCGCGTGCCACAGTTGGAAATCTTGCTGACCGAGGAAGGGGAAATTGACAAGATATGTTGGCTTCGATTTGGAAAAAGTTATCTTATTTTTAGAATGGTTTTTGTTCCTTAAGATAGAAACGTGCTTTGCCATAATCGGCTAGGATTGTGTTAGCGTGGGGTATAAATATGAACTCCCCGGCTATTGTAAAGATTGATACACATCCAACAAACACAAATTTACTCGGCTTAGTGATCTGTTTAATTGGTTGTAAGCTCCTTGTTTATCATGATAAACCTTGAAAATCCAATTAGATTGATCATAAGCTTAGCTTTGTCCAGATCCATACATTTGTGGGTTTGTACACTGTTATCTTGCACGTGTCTACTTTAGATCTAGCCGTCTAGTTGCTTATCGGCATCAACAGCTCATTGCCGATCCCTTATAGATCGCTTTTATTATACGCTTATCATACCCAATCTATTGTCGTCTTCTGTATCGGCAGGGCCTTGCCGATACCCTGCGTAAGAGTGATTCGGAAATCCAGCCGATACACTCTTGAATTTGACGGTTTGCTGTTTCTTTATCAATTTACAGGTCAAAATGACTGGCACGCCTTGGTTCAAATCAAGTATAGTCCGGGCTTGGCGTACGGGGCTCCTGGGCTTAGTGTGTGATCATCTCATGTCAACACACTTACAACCGAATAAGCATCCGTCGAGGTACAAGCGGAGAAGAGTGCCGACAGACCCGGCCCTTCCCCCGACTCCTCCTCACTCTCCTCCTAACCTTTCTACACCTCCTAGGCTGCCTAAAGCATCTAGGATGACGACCTCCTAGATCCAAAGGGTGAGAAGTGAGTTGAGTTGTGTATGGTGTGTGTCATTTCTTCACCGCCCCCTTTGTATTTATAGGAAGGAGCCACGGCCAGCAAGGGTGTGTTCTGCAGCTCTACCTCCAAGAACCAACATTGGCATCCAATGGTGAGCCTCTACGTGTCTGCTTAGGTTAGTGGGGCCCATGGGCTGGTCGGCCGACCAGGGTAGTCGGCCGACCACCCTGTGGCCCCAACCGACCTCGGCCTTCTTCTGTTGGGTTGATTCCTGAGCCCACTTGTCATTGGTGCTGGGTATAGCTTCTGTTATGTCGGTTTCTTGCCCTGGTGGGCCCTCTAATCCATGTTATGACACGTGTCGCACTCTGATTCGCCAGAATGTCGTGTCTTGGATCATGCCACATCATTTTACTGCAAAATTAGCTTAAAATCACCTGCTCACATTCTAGAACATCATCTGTGGAATTCGTTAGTAAATAAATCTGTCTTAGCATTTATTCCACATTTTAGTTCAATTTTGTGTAGGAGTTGATAGTCAAAATAGGTCGTTAGTGACTGTCAACAAGATCCCCCACACTTGGCCCTTTTCTCATCATGAGTAAAGGCCAGGACTGAGGTGCCTTGGCAACTCCTTGCTAAAACATCCTGCACAAAAGTCATTCCGTACCTTGCTTTTGCTTGTGAACTTGAGTGTGTCTACCATGATGTCTGCAATTGTTGAAGAATGGAATGCATTTGGTCTCGAGTGCCATCCTGCCTTGTTGCCAAACTTTTGGGGTTTTCGCAAAAAATTCATAAAAGAAGTGTTCATGGTCTTACTTTCCTTGGTAGGTCTCTCAATGTCACTCAAGTGTGTTTCCTTATCAAAGCTTGCCTTCACTCTGCCTCTCTGATATCGCTGGCATATGTGGAGTTTGGATGGGGAGTATAAAGGCATCTGCTTGACTCAAATCTATTGCAAGATCAAAAATTGGATCCATAGGTACAGTACTTAAATTTACAAACTGATTAGGTTAGTGCATAGATAGTCACATGCTCCTTTTATGTCTGACTTGATTCATTGGGCCATGCTTCTTTGGCATGCCATCTTTTCTCTCTCTCTCCCCCCCTTTTTTTTGGGTCATGCTTCTTTGGCATGCCATCTTTTCCTCTCCTTTTTTTTTGAATACCATTTTCAGATAGTATTTATAGAGCATGAGTTTTCATCTGTGAACACAACCTTTGATCAAGGACATAAATAAAGTAGGACCGTAATGGGTCACAAAATTTGATCGAGCTCAACTCTAGTCAAGAGACTTATACGGAAGATTTTCTTTCTCAAATGGATAACATCATATGGCTCTGGTGGGAAAACATACATGAAGATAGAAACCAGCAGGGAAACCTTTCACCATGTTAAAATTTATTCCGAGAATTTCCCTTACTATGGTATACAGTTTTAATTTCAATATAGGCCATCTCGAATCCCACAACAACTTAGACTAAGAAATCATGTTAATGCTCCCACACAATCAGATTTTGAATGTGTCTATTATGTGCCAACTAGCTCTAGTACTTGATGAGTAAAAAGCTGTAAACGGGGCACATGCAAAGCTCAAACAGAGCAACTATTCATTATTTCCATGATAAGAGCTTGCACGGGTTTCCACACGTATGAAACTAACTTATTCTAAGCATGGCACTCTTTTTTACTATTATTATTACTACTACTACTCATGTCAAGGCTCCATGAACGAGTGGGTGTGGCAACTTACCTGGGTGCTGATACTCCCCCCCCAAGCTTCAATGAAGCTCAGGACTGCTTATCTGGATCTGGCGTGGGGTAGTAGGTACCATTGTGCCAATCATAGTGCATGGAGGATATCATCCCCAAACTCTCATGTGTAAGGCTGGTGTTGTGATCGAGGTTGTGTCCTATCTCCTCCTGATGTAACTCCATGGCATTCACCCCGGGCAGTGAGGTCTGACAGCCCTTGTGTGAGCGGGTTGTCGAACTCAAAACAAGCCGACGCTGACGGACTGACCTGTGGACCTTGGGAGGTCCCCGTGCCCGACGGGTAGTAAAACCCCTGGTCATGATCGTGCCCCATGCTGCCCTTAGCCTTGTACGAGGTCTAGCCGCCTTGGGTGTAAACCCGTAGGCCTTCTTGAAACTCGTATGTGCTGTGTCGGGGTGAGGCTGACCTGAGGCATCTGGTGAGGGTGCAGCATGTGATGGTCCGGCTTCCTCGGAAGCACGGGCCTGACGTGAAGCTCTGGGCTGGCGAGAATTTCCTGCCTGGTGGGATGTGCCTGCCTGACGGGAAACTCCTGTCTGCCGTGAAGTGCCACCCTCGGACAACTATGTGTCATGCTGAGTTCTACCACGTGTCATGGGGCCAGCTGTGCTGTGGCGTGATGGCTCCTTCTTCTTCATCTGGAAGGTCAGGTGTTCCACGGAGTAGAGAGAGAGTTTCGGGCACTAGAGCTCGAACTCCTTGTCATACCCTGGATAGCACATGAACACCGTATTCCTGGGACCTTCATGCATCATGTGTGTGTGAATAAAGTGGTCCAGACTGATGAAGGTTCGGTACTCATCCATCACGGGCAGATAAGTGACTTGAGCATTCTCCAAAACACCGACATACCGCACAATGAGAGTGACCAGTGAGGTTATGTCGATGGGATATTTGCTCGTGATCATTTTCTGCCAATGTGCGTCCATTCCCATGACGGGCGAGTAACGAATCTTCTTTGCCATAGAGAACAGGCACATGAGCTCCAGAGAGCTATACAGCATGAGGTTTGCTTGGGAATAAACAACCATGGCAAGGCACTTGGCTAGGACTCTCAGACTTGGATTATGAATAGAAACAATAGTATTCTTGCCACTAACAGGTTCATCTGAGATTTCATTCCACCATGCACTACGGTCATAATCATGTTCATCTGTTAGCGTAGCAGTCTCTAAGGTGCATTTCTTGTTAAATCCCAGTGCTGTGCTAAAGTCTCTAGGTACCATTTCAAAGAACTCGTTGAAAAGACAGAAGTGGATTTTAGTTTCTTTTCCAACGGTTTCAACATGCAAGTTTGCCAGAAATTCCATGGTAAGGAGGTGTGAAGTTTGTTCGGTAATGTCGGCGAAGTGTTACCCGCCCGTCGCCGTATACACGCGGTTCATGTCTGTTGGTATTTCTTAACGATCACAGATAAGATCCGCAAGTGCACGGAAGATACCGTTGTAGCACTTCACCCGGAGAGTATTCAGTGTATCGTATTTTATCAGAGAACAGAGGTGTAACAATCTTCTAACTAGTGTACCCTTGGAGAAAAGAGGTAGGAGAGCATTGGGTAGTGTGGTTTATCTAAAGATAAGGATCAAGGTAAGGTAGACTTAGGTTTTCACTTGTTTACTTCGGGCACCGGTCTGACCCAGGTAATGTTAGGGACCTCCGGCTTGTGGCTCTACGCCGTACTCGAATAGGGGGGAGTGCACTAACCACGAAGTAGCTTCGTAGCGGACCGACAGGGCTGTCACCACCTGCGGTCTACCCCGCAATACTATGGAGTACGAGGCAAACAAATGCAATCTAGTGCCTAGACACCACATCTAATCCTTCGATTACTACTCTAGCGGCGTACAGGGTTACCCGTCTTTATCAGGGGCCCTCTACTAGAGTATCTGTTATGAGAGCGGACGATGAACCCATAAATGAAAGAATAACTTAAGAATACTGAACCAAGAACTTAACAGAAGATGAACTCCGGATACTTACTCAAGTGATTCGTACCCCGTCAATGTACAAGACGAAGAGAGGCCGACAAGTCTGGCACTTCTCCGATCCTCCTCCTCGCACACTCCCTACTCTAAAGATACAAGTGGAAGACTACTACTACTTCTCCTCCTTGAAGTGTATGAGAATGGAATGGGAATGCCATGAGAGGGGTGAGTGGAGGTCCTTTTATAGCTTGGATAGGTCGGTTCCCGCCATCCCTTTACATGGAAGCGTTGATAACCGCCTTTGGGAGGATAAGGGAGAATAACCGGCCAAGACGCACCTAGACTGGTGCCAGTCTAGGTTTGGCCGAACCAGTGGTTCGGCCGGCCCCACTTGGCCGCCTTTGGCCACCTCTTTGGCCGGGTGACTGACATGTGGGTCCTCTCCTGTGTATGTCGGTGCCGGGCGTTTGAATGTCGGTTTGCTTTGTCAATTGGGCCCTCTTTGTAAGCGTGACGCAGGATTGGATATTCTGTGCATTTGTGTCGCGTCTTTTGTATGTTTTTGTCTTATTCCGCATGTGGGTGCCTACAATCCAAGATTCACCAAAACTCGTGGAAATGGTTAGCAATAAGCCTTATAACTATATATGGTGTTTGAATGTTATGAAAAGATGCAGGAATTGACGGCTTTATTTCTGACTTAAGGACCGTCAACAACACCCCCACACTTAACCTTTGCTCATCCTCGAGTAAAGAGGCGAAGACTAAGGTGGATGCAAATCCTTTGAAGAAATCTGCATACAAGTTATTCCAAGTTTCCCCAGACTTGTGAACTTTTAATTGTCTACCATGCTCACCTTGATAGTTAAACCTTGGAATGGCATAAACTTTAGGTTCCCAAGTCTCCCGTGCTTAGATACTTGGGTTTTATGAATTTTCGAAACCAAACATAGCCAAGCTCCTCAGTTTGTTCTCTCAAGTCTCTCTTTTTGCCTTTTGGATTCCTCACCAAGGCGAATTGTTGCCTTCTTTTTCACCTACCTCTAGAAAGGCTTTTATGTGGAGCTTAGAGTAGGGAAAAAAGTTTGAAGTCATACCTGTTCCTCTTATGTTGCTAAGTCAAAGACCAGATCCTTAGGAGAAACAAGTCATAAACCTTGATCAAGATTTGCATGTGTGTGAATATTTTTGTATGGATGGGGTGTGGACTCCTTTCATGAACTATCTCTCTCTCTCTTTTGGACATGGGCTATCTTTCTCTCTTTTTTTTGATACTTGGACCTTCATGTGTCCAAATCCCTTTTTTTCTTGGACCTTCAAGTGTCCATTTTTTTTGCATCATGCTTTCTTGAGCATATCTTTTATTTCTTTTTGCATTGCCCATATCCTTTTCCTTGAAATGATAACTTGGAGAGAGTAGTCATGAATAACATGGAGTTTTATTTTGTGGTATGGATGGATGGATGAAATGTTCTTGCGCAACTTCTAGTGTAGAAATTGGCAAATATATGTGGAGTGTACATGATCTTGGTCATGAGAGTATGAAATGTATCTCACAAAGGGTCACAACAATTTGAAAAAGCTCAAAGAGATAACAGGTTGCATATGTAGAGGGTTTTTAATTTTGAACAACATATGGCCTTGGAAAGGAATTTCATAAACAACTTGAGGAGCCATGCTATTGAGTTTTTAATTTTATAAAAGAAATCCCAAGTACTTTGCAAGGAAGAATTTGGTTCCATTCGTTCAACCATATCTCAAAAGTCAATCATTAGATAGCATGGGTTCCCTATCATGTTTTAGTTCACAAGAATAAGGTGAAGATCAAGGAATAAAGATTATGCAAGTTTATCATGAAGTGCATGGAGTGCATGAGATTAGCAAGGTTTGTTGAGTTCAATTTTTAGTAATTAGCATTAAAATCAATTAAACTCAAAGATTTAAGGAGTATGAGAAGTGTGTTTGCACAAACCATTGTTTGAAGAGGAAGAAGAGGTGACTGAGGGAAATCAGAGTTGGTTTGATGGAACCAGAGGTTCGGTCATCCCTCTCTGGATCCCATTTGTCTTGTTCTTCAGCGTGCTAGACCATCAATGTTGTGCAACATGTTGGGGGAGAGATCTTGAATGAATTTGCAAATGGTGTCTTTGCCTCCCTCACACTTATTCTTGTACATGCTTTTATTCAAAAGGAAGACAATACAAACAAGGACTCTGCCGGTTTTGAATCACCGGGGAGTCAAATTTTTATTGGGGCAAGATGCATGAAATGCTTAAACGCCTAAGTTTCTTTTTGTTATTATTTTCATTATATAATTTTTATTTTATTTTTATTATAGTAAATTGGGCATGATGGGTAACTTTGCAGGGTGAAGAAATGAACGAGGATGCACAAGGTATGTAGAATGTTTACCTAATGGAACTTACCAATCGTTGAACAAAGATGCAAGAGTTAGGCTCTATATTCATAAAGCTAGACCTTGCATTTTGTTCTGCTTGGCTCCTAGTGCGTCTGTCTCCCTCTTGGACCAAGGAGGGCTGTATGAGTGTTAGAGTGTTCACGCTGCACCTTACTTCTTTTCATTCCCTGCGAAAGGTTAGTGAACAACAAATATTCGAGAAAGGTTTAAAGAGTTTCATCATTTTTTTCTTTGATTTGTTGTTCACATCCATGCTCAATTAGATTCCAATGTTCAAAAGGCATGGATCCCGGACTATTTACCATTATTTTATTTCATCATTTTTCAAGAGAGATATTCCCTTTTTTTGTTGGTAAAGGTTTTTATTTCTTTTTATTGCTGTTCACCAAATTTGTATCTTTAAACAAAGCTGGGATGAAATTTGCACAAATATGAAGGAGCATTTTGACAATATACTCACAGTGCACCTTGGAAAGGTCATTTGTGCTTCTCTTGCATGTTGTGTAATTTTCGCTGACGTGCGTCCCGCACCTTTGTTTTTCTCCAGCATGAACTTGAGGAATTACCCATCAAATTTTGAAAATTTCCTTCAAGGGTTAGTCCACAGAAAAATATGCATCCAAACTTCATGATAGTATTAACTCAACGGTTCATTAACCAAACTCGACACCATGTCTAATTTGATTAAGGAAGGCTATTTTAACCTAAGAACCACGCTTAATTTAAAAAGCCTATGGATGCATCTAGCTAGAAGACATCCAAACCAGAGCATACGAACAAAAACAAAGGAAGCATGAATTTCGAAGATCAAGTTATGTTCAAAAAGGAGATTGGTGAAGTCAGGGTTACATACCTGAGTGCACTTACCATTTGTATGTAGGACGGATGTCTTGATATTGCTGCAGTGGTGGCATGGTCATATTTAGTTGACGATGACTCCTCCATTTTTGATGCGAGCTGAAGTGAAGGAGGATGCATAGACCATGCTGACTCAGGTGACAGCAAGGCTGGGTCACACACATGACTAGTGTGCAGGAACCCTAGGCCTTGGTGGCATGCTCCATTGGCATGATGATTGGAGGCACAAAATACATTTCCTTTCGCGTGTGCGAGCGGGTGCTAAAATGGAGTGGAGGTGTCAAAGCCTTGGACCAAAAGAGGTGCATTCCTCTGGCGTGTGAGCTCGAGCTGCCAGAGCGGCGCTATGCAAAGCAAGAAGCGGATGAAGATTATGGTGAGGCTTTGCAAGTGCGTGCGAGAGCAAGGATGGGTGGAGCTAAGCGGCGAAATGTTTTTCTACTGATGTGTAAGGCCACAGCTTGAAGGCATGCACACATGGCATCCTTTAACTTGTGTGGATGTTGCAGGCTCACTCTTACTCCCCTCATCGCTCACTTCTCTCTCTTTTTTATCTATTTTTTTCTTTTCTTTCTATCTATTTTTTTCATCTCTCTTCTTTTTTTATAAGCAAACCAGAGCTTATTCTTCTAAAAACTAGGATACTCCTTGAATAGAATTTGCAGTGATTTGCCCACCACCTTCCCCCACACTTGAACTTTTGTGTGTCGGGACACTAAGAGTCAAGTGTGTGGTGTTGGTGTTTCCTTCAGAGTAATCCCCAGCATCCAGTTGGAGCAGTTCCCATGTTCCTGGGCTTCACATGTCCTTCATTCTTTTTAATCTTAACCTGAAAGGGTTAGCGACCAAAAATACCCGAAGGTGCATACTGCCCTACAAACATGCTCTTATTATCTTTTTTAGAGAAGGATTTTTTTTCGATAGTCGGGTTACCTCCCGGTAGTTCTTTGTTTATGGTCATAAGCTCGACCATGGGTTTTCATCCTGCAGCTAATAATGGTGATGCAGTTCCCACCTTCACCCCCATTCGTTGATTGTGTTTGAGCTGCAAGATTAGTGCCATAGTGCTTCCACGAAACCTGCTATGCTTATGATAAACAAATGGGTCTACAACCACCCTTCTATACATTTTACTAGGAATGGTCAAGAGGTGGTTGTGGTCTTGGTGAGAGCACGCGGTGCTAGGAGAGATGGACTCTAGAGATTCCTTATGCGGGCACGAATCTTGAGGAAACTCAAAGGTTTTGTGCTTGTTTGTGGAATTTTCTGTCTTGGATTCCAGAGTCTAAGGAAGGCTTAAACATTGGGCTAGAGGGACAAGGCATAAACTTACTCGAGGGTGATGGAGGTTGTTCAGTTTCATAAAGATGAAAGATAGGGTTAGATGAAATGAACAGGGATACAAACTTCACTTCCTCGATCAGATCGTGGTCAACATGAAGCTCCTCCATTGGAGTTTCTAAGCCTTGTCCAGTTGCGAATGCATTTTCCCTAAATTCATCATTGAGGCTCCTTTGTGAAAATTTTTGGAGAAATGTTGGTAACTCAAAGGTTTCTTCCTGATCATCTTCTTTTTGAATGAAAAGTTTGGCATATTTTTCTAAAGAAGACTCGGGAGTTTCGGCAGGGGAAATGGCTTGCACTTCATCAACTTGTTCTTCTTGGGGCATAGGTTTGGCCGAGGAATCCTTTGACCGTAGGATCAGCGAGCTAAAAGCTCTAGCCCCAAGAGTTACGTCGAGGGTTCCTGATGAGGAGATGATTTGGAACAACTTCTCGACAGGTTGCTTGATTAAAACGTCGAAATCTTGGACTTCAAAGATGTGGAAGTCTAGGGAAATTTCTACTTTTTTCGTACCAAACGGGTATATTATGCAAGATTCCGATCCCTTCAATGGTAGAACATGGTCCAATCCATAGGGATCTTGAGGTTGGGAGCAAAGGGTTGTCATTTAGATGGCTAAGCGCATAACATGCAGACATGATGTTTGCTCCAACCGTAGGGCTATAGAGAACTGAGATAGTAGTTCCTTGGATGAAACAGGGAAGGGAGTACAAGGGGGTTTGGATCCGAATTGCTTCGGGTGACATTTCCCCTTCGTGTACCCAATCACTATTCATGACAACCGTTACCCCTTTGACTGCCTCTTTCAGGGAGGCTTTATCAGGAGGGGGTATGGGTTCTTTAGGAACTGGTGGTCTCTTCTCATGAGGATACATCGAGGTTTTTCCAAAGTTTTGAAAAACATCCTCCTCGATGTTGAAAGAAAACTCTGGAGGTTTGTTGACGGCTGTTAAGTGCAAAATTTATGCCGTCAACTCCTGCATAAAAAACATAAAGAATGAACATCAACAATAGTGGTAGGAGTTATTACTAACGAATTCCATGAGTGTTGGTGAATTATTGATTGCAGGGACACAAGTCGGAAATAAGATGAAAACACAAAGAATACACAGGAGAAAACCACAAAAGATTGCATCATGCGTTACACTTAGAAGAAGGGCCCATTTGACAGAGAAAACCAACGTACAGAGCCCCGGCACCGACATACACAAGATGGGGGCCACCTGACAGTGTCCAGGACGAAAGGCGGCGCGAGAGGCGGCACCCGAGGGTCGGCCAAACCCCGGGGTCGCCCGACCCCTTGTTGGTGCCAACTGGCCCAATCTTTGGCGGGAAGATCGTCCTGATCCACTCCAAGGCGGTGCACTATGTTTCCATATTCATTGAGGGCCAGAACCGACCTATTAGCACTATATAAAGGGCCTCCGTCACCCCCTCTCACACACACCACCAAGTCCTCTTCCTCCTTCACATGAAGATGTAGTGCTCCAATCTTAAGGCGAGGCCCTGCCTAGGCTAGTGCTTAGAGTAGGAGGAGAGTGAGGAGTAGTTCAGAGAAGCACCGGGCCTATCGGTGGTCTTCTCCGGTCTTGTACCACTATAGATGCTGGCTTCCTCTGGTATGAGTTAGTTAGTGTTTATGATTCTTGTATTGAATAGTACTTTTGCTTGAGTGAGATCAGTTCTCTTACTCGCAGACTCGTCGCTCTGTATTTATATAGAGTGCTGTAGTTTGCTATGGAGATCTAGACGTAGTTAGACTGCGGTAGGAATTAGTAGCATAGAAGTGGTGTCTGGGCTACAGGTTACCTTCATTTGCCTTATATCCCATGGTCTGTGAGGTAGGCCGCAGGTGGTGATGGCCTTGTCGGTCGTTCGTAGTCCTCCATGTTCAGATATAGTGTAGAGCTGTTGGCCAGAGTCTCCTGACCATTTCAGGGGTAAGCCGGTGCCCGAAGCGAGTATTCTGCTCGAGAGATCGACCTTTAACTCATTTTTAGTGCTACCGCGGAATCCTCTCAATCATCGCCACATATCCTGGTGCGTCCTTGGACCGACTAAGTTAGAAGTTAGTGCACACACGTTCCCTATGGATACGATACCCTTGAATACCCACGGGTGAAAGCTACGACAGTATCCGTGCACTTGCGGATTTATTTCCCATCGTTAAAATACCCAACAAGCTTTCTGGCGCCGTTGCCGGGGAACGGTTGTTGTTCTAACTTCGTACCTAGTTGGTCCTCGTATCTTTTCTTTTTCAAATTAAAAAATTCTTATCTTTTTTCTTCTTTCCTTACCTCTACCATGATCCATGCCACCCTCATCATCATCGTATCTTTTTTCTTTCTTTGTCTCTACCTCCACCCCCGTTACCCATAGAAGGTTATCCTTGTACACACCTTCCGACCCTTTGGGGTGAGTCTCTATAGCCATCCTCTCTGGACCTAGTTCCGTACTCGGCTATGAGATTCATCCCTCACTCATAGAGCTAGTTCAGGAAAACTCCTTCTCAAGGTTAAAGCTGTGAGCTTCCCTATCATCATCTACGAGAGGTGGAGAATGCTTTGAGGAACTGAGGACTTCCATCAGCAGAATTCGAGCTTTCATCTTGAGTATTCCTAAAATTCTGCTGAAAGGAACCTCTCCTGAACAGCTAGAATCTTGGGGAATGAGCGCTTCATGCAAATCCTACCCCCCAGATTCGTCTATGGTGCATTCTTTTTAATTTTCCTTGAGACCGTGTCTCAAGGAAAGTTGAGGAAGGAGTGGTTGGAAGAAAATGGGTCATTTTTTATGACTCATCTATCTCAACCACAACTCCCTGGAAGAGGTACCATATGAAGCCCATCACATTCCCGTGTCAAGGCATCCTCCGAGGTGTTTCACCGAGGAATATGCCTTGACCTTGACCACCATGTTATAAGTCCATAGGACTCACCTTTTTGGTCAAGGGATCATAGGGCCATACCGATCGAATCGAAGTGAAATAAATTCACATCCTCGATTACCGATCAATGCTAATCAAATCAAGTGATTCAAAACTCACATCTTGTTCCTTGATTTTGATTATGTCTAATAGAAGTTATGCTTACCCTTCACTTCAAATGAACTTCTATTAGAAGCTTAGGATGGATTGCTTTTCCATCACATTCATCTTTGATGAAGTGCGAAGCTTTCTATCTAAGGAAGGGATGAGTTGAAAGGTGCTCATTTCCCTCGTGACCCAAACTCGGAATTGTTTGTTTGGCCCACAGAGTTACACATTCTATTTCATTATGGGGCTATGAACATTCTTGAGTTGCTCTATCCGGAGATCAAACCACTCACTCCATGAGCATGAAGTTCTGTTTTGACTCATCACAAAAAGCCATGCTCATCCTTGATTTCTCCTTGATCTTCTGTTGTGCCAAGTCGCTACGAGCCATACGATCATCTTAGGGTTTCCCATCATAGATTCCCTTTAGGATGGTTGTCTTGGGTTCTGCTTATCATAATATCTATGCAGGGCTCGTTGTTGCATTTGTGCACTAACCTTGTGTGGACGAACCACCCAAACTAACTGGGCTCGGGTGCACTGATCTTCGTTGCTAGGCAACTCTGACCCAAATCGGCACGCACCGGTAGTTCCTCGAGTGAAGCCTCGATAAAAGCCACGCTATTCCAGGATCGCACAGACAACACTCACATGAAGGTGAGCCCAGAGATTACAGCACAGATCATCTCATACATCTCAGAGTTTGCAGTGGAAAGTAAATTTATTACAAAACCATGTTCAGAATATTAAAGTACTACAGAGTCTCGACTACTCAAATTATTCAAGTGTCATTGTTCAGCGGAAGCAGTAAAAGATAACTAGAGAAATAACGTGACACATCGATAAAGCTCGTATGAAAGCGTCACTCAGCGAGAGGGTGGTCAGCACCTGCTGAAGGACCATCCCACTCAACAGACCAGCCCGGAGGCAAAGTACAAGGCCAAGTAAGACTCGCAATCAGATCCTCGAAGTTAGTACCTAAAAACAGTGCCACAAGCAAGGCTGAGTGTACTAATACTCAGCAAGACTTACCCGTCACCGGATATAACTTAGTTCGATAACTAGACATGCAAGGCTTTTTGGGTTTGTGGCGTTTGTTTGCCAAAAATGCCACTAAGTGTTGATCCTTACTTTCAGATTTTACTTAGCCATATTCTAGTTGGATTAACCATTCTAAGTTTGCAACTATCTCTACTCAAACATAGTAGAGCAACCATTTAATCATACAACAGTATTATCAACATTAGATCCACTTGTTACTCTGTGTGACCGAAATCAGTAAGCAATCTCATGCCGTGAGAGGCGGACAATTCTGAATCGAATTTCAACCTGGCCAGGGGAACCTAGACCACACGCATGGGGATAGACTTCGCTCCCACCCATGCCACTTTTCCCATTTCTTTCCAGGTCATGGATCCAGCACCCCCCCCAACTACAGAGTCTGACCACTTTGCACCCGTACGTCCGGACATAAAAATAAACCTACTTCTACCAAGGGGGTGCGAGATCGTTCCACTTGCTGGTCCAATCAGGTAATTAAGCTTACTGATTACCATATTTCTCGGTATTTGGCTAGTACTTTCAAACGCTTAATGAAATGAACCACACACCGCGACCTTAGCCAATTTGACTACACCAGCAGGGTATCACAACTACACAAACCCCGTGCGTTGTCCTTATATTTCAGCAAGTAATGAAAGTCAATAAATTCCTATAACTCGCGAGAGGCAGGAAACCCCTAGACTTCTACTGTTCCTAATTAGCGGGGCAACTAGTCGATAAAATGATATGGATATCAAACATAGGTATCTAGGGATCATGCATCTAAGGTTTTCGATCAACGCCTAGAAAACTTAAATTTAGGAAGTAAAATTATTACAACACATTATGAATAGTTAGATGAATAATAACTCTGAAAATAATGGGATTATGCACCGGAGCTAGCCTTCTTGGGCACTGTTAGGCAGAGAAGCTTCTAGGGCTTGGCCCAGGTCTTGAGCTAAGTTAGTGCAGTTCAAATTAACCTCCTGCTCAACACTAGAATCCGCGGGCACCAGTTCGTATTCTCCGTCAGCAAGATTAACCGTTTCTATATGCAGTGCAAGATGATGAGTTACAACATGATATGATTTCTTTCCTTCACGATAAAGTTGTAGTCCAACAAAATAACTTAGAAATGATCTTTGTGAGATTATTTACTGGGCAGTCATTTATGGAGTAGTACTTATTATTATGTTTCTTCATAATGAGTGTAGGGGTTGATTTTCATTTTCTACATTAAAACCTAGTATGTTTTCACAATTTCATAACAGAAAATCTGCTCATAATCTAGTGAAGAAAATTTAATATAGAACAGATCAGATACTTTAGCATCTACTGTATAAATTTCAGCATCTAACTACAAAGCATTTAATCATCATAATTCATGTAAGCAGATTACTCTAGTTACTTCACATTTTTGCACAGAAGGTTTGACATGGGTTATGGTGCTACAATTTTTACTGAAGCATATATATAGCATCTACTCAGTACTGTAAACTTTGCAGATTTTATTTCCTTAAGAATCAGAGGTTATAAAATGGACAAAAATAGCAAGCTATTAAATAATATTAATTTTACAGAGAGTTATACCAGGGATATTGTTCTAAAATTTTTACCAGAGACTAAATATGACCTAGACATGTTCCAGAAAAATTATCAAGCTTTATCTCTACAAGATAATTTAATTATGCATTTAACTTTACATGAGTCAGCATATTATTTCAAGGTTCAATCTGATCAGTAATGCATGTGAACTTTTTATTATAGCAAGCATATACTCTAACTAAGAACGTGTCCAAAAATCATGATCATATATTGTTTAGTTTACTCAGAACAAAAATGGTAAATCTAATCAAGAGATACTAAGCATGATTTTTATCTAAAGCAATACTCAGTAACTATAGCTCAAATTTTACAGGAATGCTTGCAGAACCAAAATGAGACTTCAGAAATCAATATAGATTTTTCTGAGCATAACAACTATATAAGATGAATTAAGTTGATTAAACAAGCATTAATTATGGTATATAGCAATCCAACTATAACAGTCCTGAAATTTATGGATTAGTATGGTTTCAGTTGCACATGCATGTAGGAAAAATTTTCAGAGCAATATCATGTACATGTTTTCCAGCATTAAATAGTGGAGTTCATTAACAGATTTGAGAATCTTGATTGTTCTAACAAGATAACAATTTTAGTTGGGTGCCATCCTTTTATTGTGAGCCTAACATTCCATCAGAGACAACATATCCAAAAATCATGGTCATTTGTTGAGTAGAACTTCCTGAACATGCATGGGTTGGTTTTCTTATTCTTTTTCATAGATTAAATTTGGTAGAGTTTCTGCAGATTTGGTTGTTACAAAACTTGTAGATCTTGTTACCAAGATTCCAGATCAGATCAGTTGAGTTTGCATTTTTACTATTTTTTGTGATTTGTTATGCATTTTAGAAGTTCACTGCTTAACCCTAGAAAACTTGCAAACACACCCTCGAAAGAGAAAAACAAATTACAACCGGGTCCTTCTCCGGCCTTCTCCGCCATTGCATCTTGCCGGTGGTGTTCTGCTAGGCAGGGCTTACCGGGGCTGCAACATGGAGGTGCGTGTGAGAGAGGAGTTTGAGAACCACCTACCCAGGTCGATGTTCGGGTGAATAGTGGCCAGAAACGAGCTCGTCGGCATCGACGGCGGCGGTGGTGTTCGGATCGTCGTCGGTGTAGGCGAAGGAGGGCTCGGGGTAGAGGAACGTTGCGCGCACGAGCACCGTGATAGCATGAGGGAGCTCCAGGGGTAGCTGTCGTGCTCAGACTCCCTCGGATTTGGCCGGTCCGTGGTGAGCCCCGAGCTCGCCGGCGGCGGCGCGAAAGGGGAACGACGACTGGAATGGGTTTTGGTGGGATTTCGCGCGCGTGTGAGCTTCACTTGAGTGTTGCAAGGCTGCTGGGGTGGTTCGATGGGGCAATGTGGATCTGGGGTAGCCTGCCCGCGTGAGCTAGATCTCGCCGGCTATGGCAGACGATGAAGGAAGGGAAGAAGAGAGGAGGTCGCGCGACGGCGGGGGCTCTGGTCCTATTTATAGGCGAGAGGGCTCCAGGGTGAAGCTAATGGCACCTGGGGGAGGTCGGTCTGGCCCGTGACGGCTTGACGGCAAGGTGGCGGAGGGAGCAGCGGCGGGTTGCATGGCGGGGCGGCGTGTCGCCTTGCTAGAAGGTCAGGGGTGCGTGGCAAGTGAAGGGAGAGCCAGCTAGCGTGCCAGGCGGCGAGTTTGAGGTCCACCGGGGGCCCAGATGGTCGTGGACGGCATCCACCGTATGCCGGCATCGGGGGTGCATGGCAAGTGAAGGAACAGAGGAGGGGAGATGGAGGTAGGGGCTCATTTGTGAATTCTAAAAGTTTTGGGACCTCTCGGTAAACTAAAATTTTCTATACCTTCCGAGGATCAATTGAAAAAGTGTTGAATACCAAATTTGCATAACTTTTCAAGATCTACAACTTTTGTTTTATGCAAATTTTCATTTGAAACCCACAATTTGAACTATTTTGAATTTCCTAATTTGCACAAAAGGGCTTTGATTTTCAATCAGCTTTTGGGTGGTTTTTGGCTGAAAGCTCCAATTGAGCACATGCCATTTAAAGTACCTCTTATGAGCCAAACTTATTTTTGTGCACATTTTTGAATTGGATTTTGAGTAGTTTTTCACCCCTTTTTCTTTCTCCTATTAATTTCTCTTGTGTAGTTTGACTTTTATTTGACCTTTCCTTTTTGAATTAATTTCCCACATTCTTCTTTTAAGTTTTATTTGTGTACAGTGTTCTGTATTTAAGTGTACAGACACCTGAGGTGTCACAGCCTGCCCCTCTTAAAAAGAATCTCGACCTGAGATTAGATTATTGAATTGAGGTAGGGAAATAAGATACCTGAGGTGAAGCTAAGAAAACCCGGATAATGTCGATTGAGATAATCTTCCGTCTCCCAAGTGGCCTCTTCTTCAGTGTGGTGTGACCACTGAATTTTATAAATTTTCACCACTTTTCGACGGGTGCCTCTCTCTTTTTGGTCCAAAATTCAGAGTGGATATTCAGTATAAGAGAGGTTGGGTTCCACCAATAATTCCTGCTGATCGATGATCTCAGTTGGAACTCGAATACATTTCTTGAGTTGAGATATGTGGAAAACATCATGGATGGTTGCTAGTCGTGAAGGAAGCCACAACTGATAAGCCACGGGTCCACATTCTTCAATGATTTCAAAAGGCCTGACATAGCAAGGTGCTAATTTGCCCTTGACTCCGAAGCGTTGAACGCCTCGGGTTGGTGAAATTCGTAAATAAACGTGATCACCAACGCTGAATTTCAATGGTTTCCTCCGCTTGTCAAAGTAACTCTTTTGCCGGGATTGGGCAGCTCGGAGATTTGCTTGTAATATTTTCACGTTCTCCTCAGCCTTGACCACTAGTTCAGGTCCGAATATTTTACGTTCTCCGGTCTGGGACCAACTCAAAGGAGTTTGACACCGTCTACCATATAAGGCTTCAAATGGTGCCATTTTCAGGCTAGCCTAATAGCTGTTGTCATAAGAAAACTCAGCTAAAGCCAAACATTTGTCCCAATTTTTGTCATAATGAATGACACACGCTCGAAGCATATCTTCCAGAATTTGATTCACCCTTTCGGTTTGCCCGTCAATTTGTGGATGATAAGCTGAGCTTCGAATTAATTTAGTTTCGAGAGCTTCTTGTAGTTGCTCCCAAAATCGTGCCACAAACTGAGTACCACGATCTGAGATAATGTTTTTTGGTACACCGTGTAGGCAGACAATTCGATCGATATAAATTTCAGCATACTTCTTGGCTCGATATTCCGTATGCACTAGAATAAAATGAGCGGTTTTTGTGAGCCTGTCAACAATAACCCAGATGGAATCATGGTGTTGAGAGGTGTTGGGTAAGCCCACAATGAAATCCATGCTGATATCTTCCTATTTCTAGGATGGAATTTGCAGAGGTTGGAGAGTTCCAGCAACCTTCAAATGACTAGCTTTCACTCTCTGACATGTGTCACACTCTACAACATATTTAGCAATTTCTCTCTTCATTCGAGTCCACCAAAAATTTTGCCTGAGATCTTGGTACATTTTGGTGCTACCCGGATGAATGAAAAACTTAGAGAGATGTGCTTCATCCAAAATTTGTTTCCGCAGCTCATGATTTTTAGGAACGACTAGGCGATCCTCGAACCACAAAATTCCTTTATGGTCCACACGGAAACACTTGTATTTATTTTCGCCCTCTAGCACTTTCTGTTTGATAATTCCAACACTCTTATCATGCAATTGTGCCATGATGACTTGGTCATGAAGTGTCGGTTCCACAGAAATGTGAGTCAGTGATCCTTGAGGAATGATTTCCAAATTCAGCCTTTGCATTTCAGCACACAATGATTGGTTGTACGTTTCTGCTGAAAGGCAGTTGCAGTGAACTTTGCGACTAAGCGCATCAGCGATGACATTGGCTTTGCCTGGATGATAGTGAACCTCCAGGTCATAATCTTTGATTAATTCCAGCCATCTTCATTGCCTCATATTCAGTTCACTTTGAGTGAAGATATATTTGAGACTCTTATGGTCAGTGAAAATGTTGTAATGAGTGCCCATAAGATAATGTCTCCAAATCTTTAGAGCATGAATGACTGCTGCTAGCTCAAGATCATGAGTGGGATAATTGAGTTCGTGTGGTCGAAGAGCTCGGGAAGCATATGCAATAACTCGATTATCTTGCATTAGAACACAACCAAGACCACTACCCGATGCATCACAATAAACATCATAGGACTTGCTATTGTCGGGTTGAGCCAAGACTGGTGCTGTGGTAAGATGTGCTCTCAATGTATGAAATGCTTCATCGCACTTCGCATCCCACTTAAATTTAATGTCCTTCTTCAGCAGTTCTGTCATAGCTTTTGCTATTCTGGAGAAGTCCGGAATAAAGCTGCGGTAATATCCCGCCAATCCGAGGAAACTGCGAATCTGATGAACAGAAGTAGGAGGCTTCCAGTCCATCACCTCTTGAACTTTGCTAGGGTCGACTGAAATACCTTCACTGGATATGGTGTGACCCAAAAATTTGACTGTGTTCAGCCAAAATTCACATTTAGAGAATTTTGCATATAGCTGATGATCGCGGAGGCGTTGGAGAACAATGCGCAGGTGTTTCTCATGTTCTTCCTCATTTTTGGAATAGATCAAGATGTCGTCGATAAAAACCACGATGAACTTATCAAGTTCCGGCATGAATACTGAGTTCATAAGGTACATGAAGTAAGCGGGAGCATTGGTGAGACCGAAGGACATAACTAAATACTCATAAAGACCATATCTGGTTGAGAAGGCTGTCTTGGGTGTATCACAAGGTCTGATTTTGATTTGATGATACCCCAAATGAAGATCGATCTTAGAGAAGATCTTTGCTCCAGCTAACTTATCGAACAGTACATCAATGCGGGGAAGTGGATATTTATTTTTAATGGTTACCGCATTGAGAGGCCGGTAGTCAACACACAACCTCAGACTGTCATCTTTCTTCTTTACGAACAATGCGGGACAGCCCCAAGGTGAAGCACTTGGGCGGATAAAACCTTCGTCCAGTAGTTCTTGCAATTGGATTTTCAGCTCCGCCAACTCTTTAGGTGGCATTCGGTACGGCCTTTTCACGATAGGTGCGGTACCGGGCTGTAGTTCAATGACAAATTCGATATCCCGATCTGGCGGCATACCAGGTAAATCGTCTGGAAACACATCTGCATATTCACGGACTACAGGAATATATTCGAGGCGAATATCTTTCATGGCATAGGCACACGAATTGACATGCTCTGAATGAGGCATATATAAAACCGAGTGGCCATGGGTGGGTGAATTAATTTCAACTCCTCAGGAAGAGATATCTAACAGTACCCCATGTCTTTTCATCCAATCCATTCATAGAACAATATCCATCCCTTCTCGTGCCAATAAGATTAAAGTGGTTGGAATGTTTTTACTACCCATCTAAAGTGGTGCATTATTAACGATTTGGTTTGATGCGACTTTACCACCCGGAGTAGATATCATGAATGACCCTTTAGTGTGACAAAAATCCAACCCAACCCTTGCTCCAAATTTAGAACTAATGAAGCTATGGGATGCACCAGAATCGAATAAGATAACTGCAGGTTGATGGTTTATAAAGAATGTACCCGACATAATCGGTGCTCCTTCCGGAAGCTCAGCGAGATTGGGGAAGTTAAGTCAGCCTTGCCTGACTTGAACAGTTTGCTTCTTGTCCTTATTTTGATCATTTCTGCGAGAAGCCTACCCCTGATTTTTTCCCGCTTGCGGGCACATTTTGGCGAAGTGATTTGGGCTCCCGCACTTGAAGCAACGGTTGTTGTTGTCGGGGCGAGCGGGTTGCTGAAAATTCGGCCTAGGGCCGGTCGGCTGCTGCTGCGGTGGTGGAGCATAGCGAGTTTGCTGCTGCTGCTGAGGAGGTCGAATAACCCATCGCCCTGGCTGAGGGGCCTTCTGAGAGGGTGCAGCTGGGGCATTTTGCATAATGCGATACCTCGGTGCAGAAGCACTCGAGGGTCTAGCAGGTGCCTTGCGCTTCTTTTCAGCGCGGTGTGCAGAAATAAGATCCTCCTGGGTGATAGCAAAATTCACCAATTCATTGAAAGAGTCCGCACGGACAAGATTCAGCCTTTCTTGTAACTTGGTACTAAGGTCTCGACGGAAGCGTTCAAGCTTCTTAGCATCGGTATCCGCGTGATGTCTAGCATATTGGCACAAGTGATTGAAAGCCTGGGCATACTTCAACACAGTTCGAGTGCAATGAGTTAATGCCAAGAACTCGTTGAGCTTACGGTCAAGAAGTCCAGCTGGAATATGATGAGCCCGAAAAGCAATCTTGAACTCATTCCAATTCACCACATGATCAGCCGGTAGCATCCCGTGGTAATGATCCCATCACATACGAGCTTATCCGTGAAGCTGCAGCGCGGCATACCGAGTCTTGTACGCTTTTGAACAAGGAGTAGTCAATAGAGAAAACTTGGACTCGATTGTGTGAATCCAAGCGTCCGCGTCCAGAGGCTAATCCGCTTTAGTGAATAGCGGAGGCTGAGTACTGAGGAAATCTTGGTAGCTCGCTTCCTGCGCTTGACGAGCATGATGCCCACCCCGCGGTTGCTGCTGAGCTTGAGCCAACTGCCGCAATATCTCAATTTGGGCAGCAAGAACTTCGGCGATACCCACTGGAGGAGGAGGTGGAGGTGGATCGCCATTCCCTCCGGCTCCAAAACCACTAGGGGTGCCTCGAGTTGATCCAACCATCTGAAATGTGAGTAATTTGCATTAGGCTCAACATTTTTATCATTTCAATGGAACATACAACTCAAAATATAATTGAAGTGATAAGATTTGCTTAAATCATGTTGTGCAGAAAAACCGGTGATACGAAAAGCGCATAACTGGAGTTCTCTACATGATATAAACTTGAAAGTTTTACAGGAGATAGATAATTTCATGAGCTACAACTTTGGTCGTCAACGCAGAGTCAGATTCCCAGAGTAGGTTAGTCGAAAAATTCCCAGAGTCAGATTCCCAGAGTAGGCTCCTCTGGTTTTCTGCTTTTACAGAAAACAGAGCTTCTGTAATTTGCGATTATCTCCTGATATACAAGTCGTTTAAGCTGAAATTTTTTGAGAATTTCAATGATGAAATTTGGAACAACTTTGGTATTCAACTCAAGAGCTAATTCAGAAAGTAAATGAGGATAAAAATTCGAACTAGCTGCTGCGTTCAACTTTTCACAGATTACTCCTATTTCACATGAGTGGCATTAAGGATTCATTACATCCATCACCTTCCCTTTTCAACTTGGTCCTCCCTAACATTAGTACTAGGAGTTAATCAACTCTAGGTTAGCCTAGTAGCCATGATCCAAAAGTAGGCTACACTAAGAGGAGTCTACAAAAGCTAAGAAAACAACGCCTCAGTCTATATATTGACCGATGCCTCACTCGCCATGGGAGTGTGAACCTCAACCGGTGCGGACTGCGGTGCCTGGTCCTCAAAGTCCATCTCCAAAACACCCTGGATCTCCTAAGGCTCCTCCTCACCACCATCTACCTGCATCGGGCCGGGTGGTGCGGGTGGATCGACCTGCTGTTATCGCCAGAATTTGACCAGAATTGGTAGGCCAAATGTCAGAAGAAGCCCATGGTAAAGGAGTCCATTTAGCTAGGCTTATATCATAAGTTTGGCCAAATATGATGATAACTGTGCACTCAAGGCTCAAGCCGAGATGGAGTTACAGGCCTAATCCATGTTGAAGCCCAGTTTATTCGCGAGGCTGGTTCGGACTGCAGGAAGAGGCCGGACGAAAATGGACGCCCAGGCCACATACGGACTCCGTTTGGGGCGTTCTATATATGGATGGAAAGCTAAGGAGATAAGCTTTCCAATACAACTGGAATCTTGTCCAGATTCGCTTGGAGTCGACGGGAATTTCCGAAATAATAGGACGACCAGAATCTGTCACAACTATACGGCATGTTTCGGCTAATATTTGGAAGCTTCATGAAGATCTGGGCCGGTGGAGGAAAGAGTCTAGATCATATTATTTAGTCTTAGAAATCCTTATCAATTTGTAATCTATTATTTTAGGAAGTGTTTGAAGTTGCCTTGCACGGCAAGAAGTCTCCGAACTATAAATATGTACCCATATGCTATTGAATAAAGATGACGGCATTCGTTTACACACGGCGGGTGTCTCCACCACAACAATCTCGGTGCATCGCCACCCCTAATCTTAGGGTTTCATCCAAGTAAGCGCCATGCTGCCCTGATCGCGTCTTGCGATCAGGGCAGTATTGTTCTTGCTTTTACCTTGGTATTACTCGTACTGAAGCGTTTTTGATGGCGAGTAATGCTAGTTATCCTGATGTTCGTAGCATGGTTTTTAGTAGATTCATCGTGCTTTCATTGCTTATCATCTACGAATATCATGTTGTCTCTATGCAGTCACGTTTCAATCTTATGCTAGTTCTTGTCACATAGAATTAGTTGCACGGAGACAACACCCTGCTTCTCTTATATCTAATAGATCCAATCTATTACGGTTTGCTCTTGTACATAAGAGTTGGCGTAATATCTGCTAGATTAGGCCTTGCAAACGGGTTGGATGATCCGGTGGCGTATTAGATACTCT
The DNA here is from genome assembly GCF_016808335.1 of Panicum virgatum. Classification (NCBI taxonomy): domain Eukaryota; kingdom Viridiplantae; phylum Streptophyta; class Magnoliopsida; order Poales; family Poaceae; genus Panicum; species Panicum virgatum. The sequence goes on along the minus strand of NC_053146.1, from coordinate 32,608,364 downwards.
GTCTTAGCCATGATAGGGATTGTTCCTGGGAATCGGCTCTTGCTAGTTCTTAGGCCTCTGTTCTTGGTTATGGTTTAGTTATCTGTTACATTCATTAGGCCCAATCACGTGTAGGATGTTCCGATCTAGCAGTGAAGCTTTTACCATTGTGGATTAGATTAGTTAGATTTAATTGAAGTAGCTTTACAGTTATTTGCTTTTTTTATCCATATCCGGATGCAAACAGATCCAATCTGACACAGGGACTCGATCGGCTCTTTAAAGCCGATGCAAGAGTCGTCCCGGGGAGCCGACCACGGCTCGGATTTTACGTTTACATATGTCTGTGCATGCAGGTAGATCACTGAAACACGTTTCGCACCTTCCTGATCAGGTATAGGTCAGGTGGCACGCCCCGCGACCCTCGAAACAAAGGCGTGTGCTAGATTGCGGACCGTTGACCGAGGGAGCAGTGCCTGCCAGCGCCCCGGTGACCTCCCGGCTCTTCGTGTTGCCTGTCGCTACTCACCTGTGGGTTCTGACCGACAACACATTTTGGCACGCCCAGTGGGTCCAGATTAAATTGAATATTTCTTTTCCGCCGTTGTGTTCAAGCCCACACGTCTGATAAAGAAGTCTTGATGGAGTCTGGAGTCAATCAGCCGGAAAGTGGACAGCAGGCCGATAGAGTTCTGTGTTGACCAGTCAGGCTATGCAAGTCAATGAGCAATCTCCAATTGATAGTTCTCGGGAAAACATGCTGAAGCAGAGTGTGGATATTCATCGGTTAAGAGTGAGGAGATTAAAATATTGAGTTGGTAGTGCCCGCTATAGTGGAGATTGAGGCAAGGCAATGGCGACTAATATCCATGCTCGTTGCTTCTGGGTAATCAATTATAGGCTCGGGGGGCATCGGTACTCAAGTTCAGAAATAATAAGCTATCATCGGCATGTTAGCCGATGGAGATGATATGGTGGCCGGTGCAACATCGGGCATATGCTTCAAGTCCACTTACGGGTTTCAAATTCAAGATTCAGGTTGGCCAGGTTAATCAAGTACATTAGTGAGCTTGCCGCATTATTTTAATATATGTGCACCAAGCAGGTTGCACGTACTAATGTTCAATCATCGGCAAAAGAAGTCAGTAGCTAATAAGTACTAGCCGATGGTGCATTTCACACCTGGGAAATATATGTGCCGATGGCGCAACCTTACAGCATTATTTAGTTCAACAAGTTGCTCAACTATCGGCGAAGGGGCAGCAACTATTGGTACTAGTGCATCGGCCGATTCTATTGTTCAAAGGAACATAAGCCGATCCAGTTGATTCCATGGATAATAATTGGCTAAGAATATTTGATTAATATGGAAAGTATGAGCCGATGGTACTAGTATTGGTGATATGTGTGCATCAACAAGGGAAAGCAGCAGCTTGCCACATTATTTTAAGAGTAAAATGCACTGTGGGTACATGAACTTGTAGTGCTGTGTCAAATAGGTCCATAAACTTAGAAACCGGACATCTAGCCCCTCGAACTTGCGAACCCGTTCACCCCAGGTCCAGTCCTGGTTTTGCATGGCTTGCATGGAACTGTGCGCCCGCGATTTGCTACAGTAAACCCGGATTTGCTACAGTTACCGCGGTTTTGTTTTTCCTTTTCTAATTTATTTCGGCTGAATCTTTGAAAAATCATAACTCTTCGATACAACATCAGATGAAGATGATTTTTATATGAAAATTGTAGCCCTCGACGAGATCTACAACTTTCTAGTTTTGAGTTTTTTCATTTAATGAAGTTAAGTTGCCCAAAAAAATTATACAAAAGTACAGCACCATAATAATCACGTACTTCTGCTTGTCGCACTAGAAAATTAATATATTTTTTTGTTTGTTGTCAAATGAAGACACTTGTATACTAAAATTTTAGTACTCTAAAAGATCTAGATTCTTAGAGTTTTAAGTTTTTATATTTGAAGTTGTTAAAATGTCGATAAAACAGTATAAAGCAGCATATTAAGTATGCAAAAGACGTTGAGGCTTTATACTATTTTATCAACATCTTAACAACTTTAAATGTAAAAACTCAAAACTACAAGAATCTAGATCGTTAAAAGTGTTAAAATTTTGGTATACAAAGTGTCTTCATTTGACAACAAACAGAAAAATATATTAATTTTCTAGTGCGACAAGTAGAAGTACGTGATTATTATGGTGCTGTACTTTTGTATAATTTTTTTGGGCAACTTAACTTCATCAAATGAAAAAACTCAAAACTAGAAAGTTGTAGATCTCGTCGAGGGCTACAATTTTTATATAAAAATCATCTTCATCTAATGTTGTATCGAAGAGTTATGATTTTTCAAAGATTCAGCCGAAATAAATTAGAAAAGAAAAAACAAAACCGCGGTAACTGTAGCAAATCCGGATTTACTGTAGCAAATCGCGGGCGCACAGTGCCATGCAAGCCATGCAAAACCGGACTGGACCTGGGGTGAATGGGTTCGCAAGTTCGAGGGCCTAGATGTCCGGTTTCTAAGTTTATGGAACTATTTGACACAGCACTACAAGTTCATGTACCCACAGTGCATTTTACTCTTATTTTAATACATGTGCATCCAGCAGACTGCATACTGGTGTTCAATAGCCGTTGGATCAATAAGGTATTAGCTGATGGTTTCACACCTAGGCTGTCAAACTGATGAATCTGATGGCACCGGCTGTTACCAAATAAAGTCTCCTGCATCGGCTGCTAGTTATGTGTCGAGTATCGACTGCTTGCATTGGTGTTCAAAAAGACCGGTGCCTATCGCAATTATTGGTTTCTCAGTGGGACAACAGTCAGCTTGATTAGAAGACCAATGGTAGCTGACGGTGGGACACGAAAGAAATTGCAATATTGACACTGAAAGCCGATTAAATGTGTTTATCGGCTACATGGTATTCAGATGCATTTGATGCCAAGTTAATTATGAAAGGGGCTGACACGTAATGATGGCAGAGAAGATTCATTGCATGAAAATTTATTTATCAGATCACCAAGACCAGTATTCGGCATGACATATGCATACGTGCGGTGTGATGTGTCCTCTAATGATGTGGCCGTGAAGATCTCTGGTGTCAAGTAATCAGCTGGCGAGCCACATTAATTATCTATCGGCTCTCCAAGCTAATTGAAGGATCCGTCGGCTCTGCAAGAATCAATTAGATATCTCCGTCCTCACTGAGCCGATAGGATCACTAAAGCTACAGTAGAAGCTAGCAATGCAACAAATCCGTTCCATGCCAATAACTTGTGCAACTAACAGACGGCCGATCGACAGACGTCAGGAACTCAAATTAATATGTGCTGTTGGCTATGCAATGACTGAGTATTGGACGACGCATTCAAGAATGATAGACCTGGTGTTCTGTAGTGCATCAATTACCAAGGAATTGCATGCAGATTCATTTGTTTGATCAGATTGGCAAACATGTGCTTCGGTTGATGGTGTACCAACTACTACAGAAAATATGACAAGCCAGCTGTTTGAGTTTCTGTTGCTGATGACAAGAATAGCCGATGAAGTGGTTGGACTAGTTCATCGGTTTCCCTGTTTTCAGCTGTAGAGGTTTGATCGGCAACAAGAGGCATATGATGTTATTCACTGACCCCATGATTTGCGGCGAGGGGGTATTAGCTGATGCAATCTCTGCAGAGGATTTACTGTGGTCCAGATATTTGGGAACAATATGCCAATAATTATTATAAGATGATCGATACATCTATCGGCTCCATAGTGGTACCAATCAACATGGCCAAAGCCGACGCAGGCAATCGGCTTAGTAGAAGATGCATCATTAGCAATCATCACTGCCTCAGTTTTATCGGATGACTGCAAGGATGAAACTGATAACCACCCCAAGGCGTATGATTCGGCAGAAGGTGGTTCAAATCTTAGTTGCCGTTGCCGAACAAATACGTTGGCTCTCCCGCAAGACAAGAAAATTCAGTTCCGAGATGCTATATGGATATTACTTTTATCAGTCCGTGCCGTGTTGGTCGCAATCAAGGGAATGATGGATGGACATGTTATATTGGGCCGAAGGAATTCCATCCACGATTGAGATGAGTGTATGGCCAAATAAACTCTACAGCCATTGGCTCTTATACAACCGGTATGTACTTATCGGCTCTTAGCTACTCCTGGATTATTAATGAAGATTCTATGGGCCATCGATCAGCCGACAAAGCTCTTCCATATTGGTCGCTTGTTTCTCCCATTGTTTCACTACACGGGTCGGAGCAACTGACGAGGATCTATGGTAACATTCGTGGGCCGTACCGGAAGGCACAAACATCACCATGGTGCCGTAAGCCGCCGTCGTTGGTTGTCTCTTTGGTGCCTGGAGCGACGAAGCAGTCCACTAAGTCGCCAATCACCTTCTCGCCGGCGCCGGCACCAAGGTCCACCGCCACGATAGCACCCTGTTGTTAAGCAATTCCATGCTACAAAGCAGACCAGGAGGTGTTGATCGGCTCTTGGGAAGTCAATTACTCTCATTAGCTCATCCGGTATAATTGGCAAGCAGCCCCAAGTCTATCTCGTCCTCGCATCCGCTGCCTATTTTTCTATCATTGCACGTTAGGTAGCCAATGGAGGAGGTAATGGTAAATAGCCGATAAAGGATCTGTGACAATAGTTCATCGGCTCTGTGATATTTTTATCGGCTCAAGAAAATGAAGGATCTCGATTACGAAGCAATCGGCTGTTTGTGTTGATTTGAAAGCCGACAGATGACAGCAGTTGTCGTTGAACTCGGAAGCTTGCTAGTTGGAAATTCATTCGTGAAGGCAATAAGCTGATAGGACTTGCATGTATATATGTGGTTACATCACATGAAAAGTCCTCGTTAACCAAATATGATTAGCACCTGGCCGGAATATTTTATGAATCTGTGACGGCATACATCTCTACAAATCAATAGGAAAGTCGGCTCATCTGAAAAAAAAATATTCTGCCGGGGGGCAGGAAGAGCCGATTTACAATATACAACGACCACTGGTGCTTTTACGGTACCGTCGTCATCAGCTACTTCAGCTCTGGGGTTGGAGTTTCACACCTTAGCCGGTCGATTCAGCCATCGTACTCCTTCGGTACGCATGTATCGTTTCCATTATATATATGTTTCATTTGTCTACTGCAGGCTACAGATGTTCGGCTTTCCAATGGCCGATAGTTGTGATGAGAATGTATTATGGCAAGTACGGACCAGGCAGGATTTTAACGATCGACTCGTCAACAGCCAATTTGATTGGTAATATTCAAACCCACCATTGCATCATAATACAGTATATGCGTTTATCACTTGCACTAGCTTCCTTGTATGCTTAGTAGCTTCTACTTGTGTTTCGTGTATACATTTTGAGGTGTGGATGCTGGTGACCATATGTGGTTAGGCTCATTTGAATATGTTGAATATCTGATACCGAGCATGGCTTTTATTCTTTTGAAAATCTTAAATATGGTCACCGCTTTACTTGGCTACTAGTATGTGTAGGCTGACTTTGCTTTTACTATCTTGTACACGCCTGGTAGCTATATCCTTTTCTTGGAATCATTTATGCAGCTCGAGTCTCAATGCTTATATGATAATCTTGTGCTAAATTACATTAAAATCTGAATGATGTCCATGTTGTGCTATAATGAAAAGATCCAGGTGGGTTTGTTTTGTCTCACTGATCTAGTTTGAGACTGCTTGCTATTGCACTTTAGCATGAACTTGGACTAGGCTGTGAATGACCAAAACCTTGCTTTAAGCTTCTGATGGTTCAACGGACCTAGGCTTAGCATTGGTTGGTAAGAAGTGGCCTGATAAGCAAATAACCCCCGGCACAGAACAAAAGGCTTGTTTGAGTTTCAAATGCAATATGTTTTAACCTGCAAGACCTGAGGGCATGAATAATCAAGCTTGTTAAAAGATCCTTGTATCGGAAAGAGCTCACTGGTGTAGGTACTTGCTGGTTTTTACTTGTTATGCTTTAATGTACTAGTTGGTTGGGCTAAGTGGTGATGCTTTTTATTTTGAAAAATCCTAAAAATTGCTTACTCATGTTCTAATATAGATATATTCTTTTGAGCTTTTCTATGCAGTGTCTTTATGCTATACCCTCACTGTATATACATGCTAGCACTTGTAAATGCTTTAAGACATACCTGGAAGTTCACACTCACTCTTTGCATGACATAGTATATTTTTGTGGGGGGGAGAAATTTTTATCAATGATGATGGTTTGATTTATGTTGACTGTTTGGCTAACCGAATATGATTCATCAGCTTTTAGCTGATTCACAATGATATTTGTAGCGTCGGTTCGGCAAGTGATTGTTTTGCAGGAGAGACCATGTGTGTTGATGCTGAGCTGATGAAGCACGAGGATGATCACATAAGTCAGTGCCATCCATGGAATGTGAAAACTAGGACCGGTCTGCAACAACATTGAGACTGGTCGAGAAAGGCGTGAGGCCGGTTCAAGCAATCGGTCACAAAGTCAGTTGGCTAATAGCCGATCTATCGGCTCGGGGGGCAAGACCATCAATGGCATAAGAAGACAATTTGAGGAGATGATGTTCTTATTTGGTTTACGGCTGGCGCTTAGAAGATTCTGTCATATTTGGCCAAACTTGGGGGGCATGTGTTATCGCCAGAATTTGACCAGGATTGGTAGGCCCAAATGTCAGAAGAAGCCCACGGTAAAGGAGTCCATTTAGCCAGGCTTATATCATAAGTTTGGCCAAATATGATGATAACTGTACACTCAAGGCTCAAGCCGAGATGGAGTTACAGGCCTAATCCATGTTGAAGCCCAGTTTATTCGCGAGGCTGGTTCGGACTGCAGGAAGAGGCCGGACGAAAATGGACGCCCAGGCCACATATGGACTCCGTTTGGGGCGTTCTATTTATGGCTGGAAAGCTAAGGAGATAAGCTTTCCAATACAACTGGAATCACGTCCAGATTCGCTTGGAGTCGACGGGAATTGCCGAAATAATAGGACGACCAGAATCTGTCACAACTATACGGCATGTTTCGGCTAATATTTGGAAGCTTCATGAAGATCTGGGCCGGTGGAGGAAAGAGTCCAGATCATATTATTTAGTCTTAGAAATCCTTATCAATTTGTAATCCATTATTTTAGGAAGTGTTTGAAGTTGCCTTGCACGGCAAGAAGTCTCCGGACTATAAATATGTACCCATATGCTATTGAATAAAGATGACGGCATTCGTTTACACACGGCGGGTGCCTCCACCACAACAATCTCGGTGCATCGCCACCTCTAATCTTAGGGTTTCATCCAAGTAAGCACCATGCTGCCCTGATCGCGTCTTGCGATCAGAGCAGTATTGTTCTTGCTTTTACCTTGGTATTACTCGTACTGAAGCATTTTTGATGGCGAGTAATGCTAGTTATCCTGATGTTCATAGCATGGTTTTTAGTAGATTCATCGTGCTTTCATTGCTTATCATCTACGAATATCATGTTGTCTCTGTGCAGTCACGTTTCAATCTTATGCTAGTTCTTGTCACATAGAATTAGTTGCACGGAGACAACACCCTGCTTCTCTTATATCTAATAGATCCAATCTATTACGGTTTGCTCTTGTACATAAGAGTTGGCGTAATATCTGCTAGGTTAGGCCTTGCAAACGGGTTGGATGATCCGGTGGTGTATTAGATACTCTGTCTTAGCCTTGATAGGGATTGTTCCGGGAATCGGCTCTTGCTAGTTCTTAGGCCTCTGTTCTTGGTTATGGTTTAGTTATCTGTTACATTCATTAGGCACAATCACGTGTAGGATGTTCCGATCTAGCAGTGAAGCTTTTACCGTTGTGGATTAGATTAGTTAGATTTAATTGAAGCAGCTTTACAGTTATTTGCTTTATTTATCAATATCCGGATGCAAACAGATCCAATCTGACACCGGGACTCAATCGGCTCTTTAAAGCCGATGCAAGAGTCGTCCCGGGGAGCCGACCACGGCTCGGATTTTACGTTTACATATGTCTGTGCATGCAGGTAGATCACTGAAACACGTTTCGCACCTTCCTGATCAGGTATAGGTCAGGTGGCACGCCCCGCGACCCTCGAAACAAAGGCGTGTGCCAGATTGCGGGCCGTTGACCGAGGGAGCAGTGCCTGCCAGCGCCCCGGCGACCTACCGGCTCTTTGTGTTGCCTGTCGCTACTCGCCTGTGGGTTTTGACCGACAACACCTGCATCTGGTGGAGCTGAGCCTGAGCGTCGTCCAGGTCAAGCTGAAGGTCGTGAAACTGGTCCTCCAAGAAGTTGATCGTAGTGTCACGATCCATCACCGTGTCTTGAAGCTCGTGGATCTGGCTGTGGAGCTGGGTGATAAGAGCAGCCCTGTTCTCGAGCTCGGCACTAGCCTCCTGAAGCTGCTCGTCCCTCAGGTGGACAGTCAGGTGCAAGGCCTGAGCCTGGTCCACCAACTGAGCGACGGCGTAACTCTGAAAACTGTGAAGTCTATAGAGACTGTCTAAGAACAATGCTGTCGTCCAGAGTGCTCCGACTGGGTCGAGGGTCGCGACTGCGTCCACGTGAGCCATACGGTCTAGCCAAAGCGGGTCGGCCGGGTCGTGTGCAGGGAACAACCCGTACGCGGTCAGAACCACTTCCAAAGGGTGCAAGGAGTAGAACGTGGTCAGCACCCTCATGGAGATGAGCTCCCAAGTGTCCAGCAGATGGTGTCCGACCATCTGAGTCACGATCGGCTCCCACCCGTTGAGCAGATGCTGTGGGATCACCATCGTCACACTGCAGCGGTGAACTCCGTCCTCCACAAAGTCGTGGCCATCATAGATCGGTGGCTGGAGGTAACCGGCTGCACTCAAAAGCTCCCAAAGACGGCGAGGAAGTCCGTCCTAGTGCAAGCAAGCGGAGTGCACGTGCCCCTGCTCATCAACAAGCACCAGCTCGTCCATCTGTCCCAACAAAAGACCGATGGATCAGCTGATGGCAGACAAAGAATAACTGATTCTGGTCAGTGAAAGAAATTGATCAAAACTCTAGATAACAAGCTCAGAAAATTCTCAAAAATTTACAGGGGATCCCTAGGATAATAAGGAACATTTCATCTAGTCATTAATAAGACCAATTCGGACTCCAAGATGGTGATATGCTCAGGTTTTCAGAGTGATGTCAACCAGGAAATCTGTGTGTCCAGAGAGGGTGTAATTTGACCATAACTACCAAACCATTTGACAAAGATAATTAAAATTTTTAAGGTAAGTTTATCATTAAGTTATCTACAACTTTCGTGTTGAACGATCTTTTATTTGAACAACTTTAGTAGGTCGAAAAATTTAGTTTAAACAGACTGCTCAGAGTTGACAGTTTTACCAAGGGTTGATCTAATTTCAAAAACCCCAAGCTAGTTGGCTTAAAAAATTCCCAAATTTTTACAGGAGTTAGTTGACTTAGGTAGCCTCATTTCATAAAACTACCCCAAGTTGATTTGAGCAATTCGTCATAGTTTTAAAATTCGTGGAAACCAATTTCCCTAAATTTGCAAACTATCTAGATGCTCCTTAGGATAGGGTTTTAGCCTTTTTGGTTACGATTTCTTTCAAAGATTTCTTTGCTAATAATTTGGAGGATGAATGCAGAACCTATCCGTCCTCACCAAGGAAAAGAATTGCCAAGTAGTCTTGGTCTTACGCAATTGACTTTGGTGGCATACATATTATGTCTCTTGCAATATAACTAGTCGATATAGCTAGATAGCCTAAGATTCGTTTTCAAGTTAGCGTACCTGCAGAAAATTGACAGTATACAAAACGAACCTTTCGTGCCAGCACTAATGAAAGCGTTCCTATTCATTACCGATCACTATAGAACCGGCATCCATACAATTCCCGCCGTGTGGACAATGTTACGCATACGTCGTCGAAACAACGTTGTTGACACCGGATTTTGATAAATCCGATATAATTTGAATTACAAAGCAATCGGTTGTTTGTGTTGACTTGAAAAGATGACAGCAGTTGCCGATGGAGCTCGAAGCCTGCTAGTTGGGAATTCTCACGTGGCAAGAGGAGCACAAAAGAGTTTGCTTGCAACATATGAAGTTACGTGTGAAGGAAACAACATGAGCTTCATTAGCAAACATGATTGGCATCTTGGCCGGATTATTTTATTTGGATGATTGAAGCACGTCAAATGGAATCTGGGGTCTGCACGTGCATATATCCATTTATTTGTGTTGCAGATGGTGCGTGAATTATTTGGCTTAATCTAGCCGCATAATCACGTGGTTAGCATTCAAGTCAAAAGCTCAGGAAGCTTCCCATACGAGAGATACAAGGAAGGATCAGCTTGCGTGGGGCAAAAGAGATTATAATAAAATAAAGAAAGGTTGCCGCATGGAAGGTAATCCAGGTTAGGCTTCGTTTGGCAACCGTGGTGCACAAACCAAAGGAGAATCCACCCACATGGGGATTGGGTTGATCCCCTCCCACCACCCAATCCACGTCCACCGTGAGGGGTTTAATCCATGGCTTAACTATATCATTTGGGATGACTTGGATTGGTTGGACGGAATCGCTCCCTGGCGGCCCCGTGCTACCCATAGTAATAAACAACTAGAAGTAATCATTCACCAGAAATAAAAATACGTTTCCTTCTCAAGGATTGGCTTCAAGCTATTGCAATCATCAAACACAAAATGCACGTATGTACATCCTCAATCAAACAACAAACAGATAATATAATCGCCGCCGTCCATGTAGAAGTAGCTCTCACCAATATGAGGATCAGTGAAATTATTTGAATGGCTCAAGTGCGAACTGCATATATGGCATGCCTCACAAACACTTAGTTCTGCACAATCTGAAAGGAATAACTTTTGGCAGTACATTGCCCTAGTACAAGACAAGCAGATTGCTCTCAAAATGCCCACAAAGGAGTTACTCATGCATAATTACCAGGTTAAAAAATTAGAAACACGTCCCCTGCAAAAGCTCCTAATATGCATTAGTAGCCCTGAAACAAAAGAAGTCGCCTGCTACCAAAACCTCTAGATTTGCATCAGTAGCCCTAAACCAAAATAAGTCGTCTGCTACCAAAACCTCTTGATATGCATCAGTTAGCCCTGAAACAAAAGAATATGTGAACATGAAAGCCAAAGAATGTTAACTGCATAAGTAAAGCATTGATACATAAATAAAGCATTGACAGCACATCAAGGTATTTATTTTTGTTTTACTAATAAACTGAGAAAGAGCAATCACCTCAAGCCAAAGTAGAACCACCCCTCAATACAGAATTAACATCTCCCTTTCCGCTGCAAAGAGGAACAAACTGGTTACATTAGGAGCAGATGTCATTACAAATCACAAGGACTGAACCAATATATGTTAGTAACCATACCATTTTGTTCCTCAGCCATATTAGGCGTGCAACAGGTTCCGCAGTCATGAAGATCTGCCTGTTTTGTGCATCCTTGAACACATCAAAAGCTTCAGCCTTTTCCTCACTAGAGAGTTCTTCAATACTGTTCATAAGACTTATGCAATTTTTGATAGAGTAATCAGCTTCTTCTGCTACAGTCTTTGCTTTTTCGGCAGCCTCCTCTTCAATTTGCTTTGCTTTCATTTCCATGTAATTCGTCAACATGCCAGTGATATTTTCTTGATTCTGTCTTTTCCCAACCTTGACTCCTCCATTTGTTGCATTAAGTTCTTTTCTTGATCTTGGTACAGCAGGTTCTTTTCCTAAACTTGTTGCAGCAGGTTCTTTTCCAGACCTTGTTGCAGCAGGCCTAGGCCTATTTGATCCCATAGTAGCAACACATCTTGGTTCGGACTGTTGCAAGATCCTCACTTCATCATCACTGTTATCATCATCAAAATTGGCAAATTGTGCAGAATTGTTGTCGTCAAGCTCCAAGTCTTCACTAGCACCGACTTTTGTGCCCCTTGCTGGTTCTAATGTTGTTGGCTCAAGAGATGTGAAGTTCAAGGATCCCTCGGCTACATGTCCTGAGCAAGAAATTATGTCCATTAGTGTGAGCACAAGCAGAGTAGTGCATATTTATACTTATTGAGAAGGTCAAATATTTATCATTGGAAATTTACCATCATACAACTCTCCAAGTGAATCAAACAAGGGAAAAGGCTTGGTCTGGAACTTTTTAGCTTTAGGATAGGACTATTGAAAACAGAAATTGAAGTTATTTTATATCTCAACAAGAAAAATAGCAAATCCAATAGGCAATTTAGAGCTAAATGTAAAATAGAAATTCAAGTTATTTTCGAGCTTTACCAGGATTATGTTATCCCAAATTGGGGGTTCAGCTTCAATAAGGCCCAAAACTTCATTCCAATGTACCCCACTTTGTTTTTTAGCTTCTTTGAGTAGGTTGTAATCCCTCTTCAGTTCCTTCTCTTTCTCTTGAATTTGCAACCTCGAGAAAGAAAATGTGTAAACCTTTCTTGAAACATTTTTACAATTCTATTCCATTCCTCTGAGGACCATCCATTCTGACTTCTGTAACAATCATTGTTGTGGTAGTGTAGAAGTTCAACCAAACCCTTTTCAAGTCCTAGATTCCAATTTGCTCTTTTGCGAACCACTGCAGATAATTAAATTAAATTAAGATGTGCAAATTTAGAGTGGCAAAATTGAAATCTGATTAATGTAAATTGTCTGGACTTATCACATACCTTGCTGTGTTGCTTTAGGTGATGCTCTCTTATGTACACCACCACCTCTTGGTGACAACTTCCTTTGCTTAAATGTAGCTTGCATCATGTTGAACTTTGGCGAACCTCTTGCATACATCACCAAAAAGCAATCTGTGATGAATTATCACAACCGTCATGAGCATAGATAACACAAACATAATAGGTAACGCATTCCTTCCATAAAAGAATAAACTTACATTATAAAAAAAATCAAGACTGGTTGTGACTGTAGTCATTCCACATATTCATTGCAATCATATCCCTAAGATAATTCCCATTATCTATTTGACTAGTAAGTGACATCACATCATTGTTATAGTGATCGTCACCTTCAGGAAGATCAACAAAATCTTCTGGTGGTATGTTATCCGGTTGATGATCCAACCAACCCTCATCCCCATTATACATCCGTATAAGATTGTGAAATATCACTGCTGCTGCTGGTATCTTCACTTGGTTCTTAATTGGGTGATGTGTGCCAATTTTTAAGATAGGGAAGCGCTTCTTCAAAACACCGATTGCTCTCTCTATGTGATTCCGCAGCAATGCATGGCGATGATTGAATAGCTCCTTATAATTGCTTGGCCGATGATGACCATGGCCAAACTCCTTTAAGTGGTAACGGACGCCACGATAGGGTGCAAGGAAAGATGGTGTGTTAGCATATCCACCATCAACAAGATAATATTTGCCCTCAGGAACATGAAATCCTCTAAGTAATGCAGACCTCAGAACCCTAGCATCTGTAGCAGAGCCCTCCCAACCAGATGATATAAAAGTGAAGTTCAGGTCAAAATCACATGCTAGCATCACGTTCTGGCTCAATGTACCCTTGCGGTTCCTATAGGGAGCTTGCTTTTCTTCACCGATGGTAATAGGAATATGAGTACCATCAATGGCTCCTAGGCAGTTCTCGAAGTAGGGAAAGAACCGAGGATCTGTACTAATCTTCCAGTGTGTACCAGTTCCAATAGCAGGCTTCACAAATCTATAGGTGAGAGCTGGGATTATATTGAAAACTGCCTTAATATGGCGATGGATGGTCTCACCACTATGCTTAAATTCATATTGCAGATCCTCATAGCTAGCATTATGAGACAGCATAAATAGGAAGAATCCTAATCTCTCATCCACTCTCACACCCCTTGTGTCACGTAACAGATGCTCTCTTTTGAGAAAGTCCGCAATCTCTCTAAAGACAATTGGCTCCATGCGGAATGCAACACAACAGTTCTTTGGATGTCCCTCTAAGATTTCTTTTAGTTTCTCTTTGCCAGACAGCTTAGATGTATGCCTAGGTCTCTTTTTCCTTCCTCCATTGCTACTTAAAAGGTACACTGCAGGTAATATAAATAGCATAATCTCATCCACATCTTCCACCCTCCTCCTAACTAGATTGTCCACCCTCGAATTCATTTTTCTAAACCTTCAAATATTCTACATGTATGAAGAAACAACACCGTAACTATTAAAACAGAGTCCTATCCTTCAGAAAAGTGACAAAACTATGCTAGCATATGCACCAGGAAGTAATTCAGCTACAGAATCAGTTAATAGAGAAGCTAATTCATAAACAATGATATGCTACGATAAATATCTACAATGGTTTAGTCTGCAAACAAGCAAAACACCTAAGTATATACTACTAGCTCACTGAACTACCAGTGTCGCAAAATATTACTACAGTAAAGGAAAAAAACTTGCAAGGCGAAGTGGTAGGTAGCCACGTACTCAAGTAGATTATGTGTCTAGTGTCCACTACACTAGAGCAATTCTCCATCGGGGGAGAATGGGTATCTAATGAATTGTTAAATACTCTGCTAAGCGTCTAAGTGTATTGGTTCAATATGCTGCAAGCAACCGTTTCATGACTTCAAGTGATTAAGAACAGTAAAGCCTAGCAAATTCAGATATTTCAAAAGCCCAGATTCCTTTCCAAGGGCATCTTAGTACCCTTTGCATGTGCACCAGACAATGTTATGTGAGGAAAGTGATATACTACGACTCAATTCAACGCAGGTAGCCGGTTACTATCCCATAGCATACGAAACACAACATTCTATCATCTAGAAGTGCCTAATTATCAGACTTGACGTATTAATGTCTCTTTGCCAACAATTCCACAAGCTGCTCAAAAAAGAATCTAAGATTACCACACGATCACAGCATGCATCTCGCACCTTTTCCTACTGCGATGGAGAAGTGGTCACCAATCAGGAGCTTGGCGTAGAGGTTGCCTCCAAGATTCAAGATCTGTACATCAGAGAAGAGGAAGTTCAAATCGAAACAGAGAAGAAGTGCAATACGAACTGAGAGAAGAGGGGACGCAAGCAAGGAGGGACAGGCTCACGGGAAACCGTGGGATCGATGAGGGGCTACCGGAGTGGATACGTGAACTCGAGGGAGACGCCGAGGGTGCGGACGACGAGAGCCGCCGGAGTTGCAAGGGGTGTGGAGGAGGCGGCGCTGCGAAGGGCGAAGGGCGAGGCGGCGTAGCGCGTCGCGTGGAAGGCGGCGACGAGGCAGCGCTTGAGGACGCGAAGAAGCGATAGGGTTTCCACACCACGGGTCAGGTGGAGATTTTTGTCTCCCCCGTGGGTCGACGGGTATTGGGCTATAATCCACGCTGACCCGCGTCTTGCCAAATGTAAATTTTGGCCCAACAGGGGAGCTCGCCCCGACGTGGGCTTCAATCCACAGGAGACGGGGTTTGGGCTCCGATCCACCCCAAACCACGTCTATCCAAACGAGGCCTTAATGGAGTTTAGGGTTGATTCCGCATGCATATCGGCCTTTCCACGTGCGAGACGGAAGAAGCTTAATCAAGGAGGATTCTGTAGAAAGGAAATTAGAATCCATGTATTGTAATATTAGTTTGTTTAGATATTTTTTCTTTAGCAAGTTTTGTGTGCCATAACCGGCTAGGCTTTCTAGGCTATAAATATGTACCCTGTTCATTCTATAAAAGGTTTATCACACGATCAACAAACAAACTCTACCTTTTACCTGCAATTTTCTTTTCGGCGACTTCGCCACTTTTCTTTTCTTTTCGGCGAGTTCTTTCGAGTTGATCAAGGACGCATCACATTCGAGCGACTTGATCTGCTGGTAAGTTTTCATTTACCGAGTAAATCTGAGCTTTAGCTTCCGGGCGCATCGCTGTGGCTTCGTTCAGATCTATTAAAAAATTATCGAGTTTATCTAGGCTTTGACTTTCGGGCGTACCACTGTCGTCTCGTCTAGATTTATTCACCAATTATTGATATCGGCTAGATTTGTAGGTTTTCCTACGCTTTTTGGCCATTATCACACCTAAAAACATATTAGATCGGCTTTAGATTTAGATTTTGCAGTAACACTTTTATTATCTCAAGAGCCAGTTTAGATATGTTTTTAGTTTACATCATCTGAGTTACACATTCGTAGCTTAGATTCTGTTACACACCCATAATCGGCTACTCAAAGCCGGTTTTGGCGTCTAGTGCATCGGCTGAACCTGCCGACACACTCATTTATTACACGCTTGCATTTAAATATTCTTTTGTCGTGTATTGTATTGGCAAAGCTTGCCGATACGCCTATTTGAGGGATAATCGGAACTCCAGCCGATACACCCTTGAATTTAACGTTTACTCTATTTCCTTGTCAATCAACAGGTCAGATTGACTGGCACGCTTGGTTCACTTTCCGTGCTTGGCGAACACTTGCCCTCGGATTCCAGTGTGTTGATTTTTGCGTCAACACATCTTTTGACATGCTCGGTGGGACCCGATTGTTGAATTATTATCATGAATTCTCTAATGGATACAACTAAGTTCCAGGAAGTGATTGATCAAGCTGTGCATCAAGCTATGATTAATTTATCTGATGGCTTGTCAAACACAATACACAGTGTGGTTAGAAATACAATTGCAAGCAATTTATCCTATCAGTATAATCATCATGCATCACAGCCGATAGTTTTTCAACATCAAACATCGGCTCAGATAGGCGGTTATCAATATTATGCATCGGCTTCGCAGCCGATGGCTTATCAGTCATCATACCAACCGCAATCGAGGAATTATCAAACACATCATACTCCTCAGGCCTCTTGGCCGATGAGTTCTTGTGGGTACCACCCACATCAACTGGGTAGTCATCAGCTACAAGTATCAGCTTTACAACCGATGGCATATCAGCCACAAGCTATGCATCAACAGTTGATGGTTCAAGAGGCACGACCGATAGTTCAGCAGTCTTGGCCCGGGGGGCTGTAGTTTTCTCAGCTATCGGCCCAGCTGCAGCGACCAAGGAATTGGGAGTCGCAAGGATTGATTCAACAACAAGCCGCACTAACCAATCAGTCTGTTGTATTAGAACCGCAAGGATTTGCACAGCCGGTCATATCGGCTCAAGTTGAAGACGTTCAGTTGCAGTTTATACCTCAAGAATCACAACTGGCGATCCCTCCTCGACAGTCAATCGCTCAACTTCAGCAGCCAATGAATATACTACAGCTAATTGATCATCAATGTGTTGTAGCACAACCACAATTGGCAACGGATCAGCAGGTCCAATTGGCTATTTGGCGAGAAGATGTTGAATTGGAAGAAATTCCAGCCGATGATAATGACAAGGTTAAGATCAACCCAATCTTATGCCCAGGCATTGGAAAGGAATCTGAGAAGTATGGATTCGAGATCAGTAGAGCTGACAAGACACAATCGGCTATCAAGATGGAGATTAGCGTGCAACCTGTTCCAGGAAACGTAGTTGAAGTCAACGGCCAGAAAGAGACACCTCTAGTGTTGACATATGAAGAGGCTAAGGAATCAGTGGCTGTTGAGAGGTGTTGACATATGAAGAGGCTAAGGAATCAGTGGCTGTTGATCGGAAGATTGCAAAGGTAAGGCAGAAGATGATTTCTCAGAATATTTACTCGCTACCCGGACGTATTATCCAGGAATATTGGCTGCTTGGAATTTGTCTTCCGTGGAAGCCAGGTGATCAAGAGCAAAAAATTATTGCTCAAAATTATTGGCTACTTGGAGATTATTTTCACTGGGATCCACGTGGACAGAGTTGCAACTGCATTAAATACCGCAACCGATGAAGATTGATCGGCTAGGAAGTGCATATGGGATTGCCGATCTAGAGATTAGATATAATATTAAATGCATATGGATCCAATGGCAATAAAAGAGTAAAAGATTGTTGCATCGGCAGACAGGGGAAAATGTGCCGACAGCTATATAGGATAGTTGATACATCTATCGACTCCATTGTGGGATACGATCATATCACAATATTGATGTTGAAAGCTGAGGAGACATATCTCTTGGCTACACATTATTCTGATGGATTAAAAGGCAGCTGTGTGTATCAAGTTCATCGGTCAAAAGAATATTTATCGGCTTATTGGAGTTAATTCAATTCAATATAATATATTCCAGCAAAGTCAGCTGATATAGTGATTTCAGAAAAGGCTGATATCCTAATGAAGCGTGCGGAAGATGTGGTGCTAATTAATGGCTGATCTCGTAATTCAACGTCATGAGCACATTTACTAATATGGGTTGTTACGCTACCTGGGCATCCAGGTGACTTCATCGGCTATTGTTAATATGATGGGTCAGCCGATGGATGTGACAAGGTTTGGAATTGATTTATCGGCCTCCTTCTTCCAGCCGCCGATAGTGTCATTTGTTATATTGATAGCAGCAGCTTGTTTGAAGCAGGAAACATTGAAGCCAATAATAATTGAAGATGGTGATGCAGTAACCCACTTGGTTGTTCGTAGAGCCGATGGTCATCTCCTAATGGGACCGATGGCTTATGTTGATGATTATTTCTGGTGATTACATCGGTATCAAAAATTTGGTTTACAATTAATGGACAGAGTGGCCCATGGAGATTATAGACAGCAGATGGAAGTAATATGATGGCTATTATCAAGAGAAGTTTGGCCGATGTAATCATTTTGTTCAGCATGTTATTTTCATCGGCTAAAAGATGTCACATCAGGATTGAGTAAATCTTGAATTTTTAATCGGCTACTATGTGGGAATATTAAAGGAAGGAGCCAATACTAGTTCCAATTCTATCGGTTAAAGAAAGTTCTTTCATCGGCTATTATTACCAAGAGCCATTGTAACAGCCGATGGATTAGCAAAGAGGGGTGACCGATGAAGGCAATAAAGGATAGCTGATGAAGTTAAAGGTGCTCAGTTATTCAGCTTGCCGATGTTCTATAACTCGTGGCGTATCTCAGACATTCTACAAATATAGCCAAGAATGATTAAAATATTACAAAAGCATTGGCCGATGATAAAATAGAAGAAACGCTGATGGAGATAAAAAAAAAAGGGGGTTGGTGGAGTTATAACTACAAACTTCAGGGGAAGCCGATGGTACAGAACTGAGGTAAACTACAGCCGGCTGTGTGTTACTTAGACGGATTTGGTGCCAGGCTAATTATGAAGGAATTGTACACAGATTCATTTGTCTAATCAAATCGGCTACATATACTTCAGTTGTTATCTATAGCCGATGGTTGTCCAAGGTTGAATATAATTGGCTGCCAAAGGAGTTTCAACGTATGGGATTTTGAAAGTCAATATATTATTCGAGATAGATCATTAAAACATTTGATGCAGGAGTCGATGTCAACCGGCTCATCGGCAACGGAGACTATTGTGAATACGATAGCCGATGACACTATAATGCAAGCCGACAGGTTAAATATTGGACCTGATCTATTTGGAACAGCAAGAGGTGGGTGGACAACGACTTGTCGATTGATTGATCGACTGGCAGAATTAACTAGAGGAAGAAACAATAAATCGGCTTATTGTTATTTACTGAGTTATTCTTAAGCTAAGCCGATTAATTAAAAGAAGAGAGGCATGTGGGTTGCCGACCTGATCACCTGAAGATGTCGATATGCCTATCAATTTCCGAAGGGGCAAGATCTGTCTGCTGGAAGGTAATATTTTGACCATCAAACGTGATAGCCGATAGCCTGTACAATATGGAAAAGCATCGGCTAATGAAGCTTTAAGGAGAGCCGATACATTCTTAATCGGCTAGTGATTTCTCGAGACTATCTTGACACATCTGATGCTACTGATTGCATACAAATTCGAGGGTCACAATTGGTTGCCTAAAAGGAAAAGGCCCATGCATCAGTCTTTGAAGGGAAGGCACATACAAGTAATGTGTCAACTAGTATTTATTCTTGGAAGTTTTGAGGCAATAAAGACACGTTGGCCGATCCTTTGCTCAGTTTGAAGAAGCATCGGCCAAAAAGATATTGAGCCGAAGGTTTGCTGCAAGACTGCATCATCCTAACCATATGTGCTGCGCCTTCGTTGCTCTCTCCAGCTTCGCGCCCGGCGACATCACCATATTCACCGACGATGAAGATGGCGAATGCAGCTCTTCGCAATCATCTACTGTAGTTCCCATGGCGCCAAGGATCGAGCACGTGTGGTCAAGCCTTACGTCGTCGTCACCGATCACCTCCTCTCGTGCTCTGCGGCATCGACGCCAATGTCAAGCTTAGCCACCATGACCAACGCGATGAACCCAGACAGTGGTCTTGTGCCGAGTTCCGGGTGCCGGGTGCTGGGCGGACAAAATATCCGCAACTATCGAAGACGCAAGAAGACAACGATGTCACGCTGATCAGCCGAAGGAAAAGCGATGTGCTCCTTGCACAGGCGGAAAAGCCAAACTGGTGCCCTCCAACATGCAAGCAAAAAGACAGCTATATGGAATTATCGTCACTGCAAAGAGCTGCCAGTTGATGATCGGCAGAGGGTCGGCGACAGAAGCTGTCTTGTTTGGGGGAGCCGATCGTGAAGAATTCGGCTGGCAGGCAACTGTTCCTTTGGGCCTACATGTTGACTGTGACTGATGACCACTTCAAGGCTTATGATTCGGCAGGGGTAATTCGAATCCTAGTTGCTAATTGCCGAGCAAATACATTGGCTCTTCAACAAGAAAAGAAGATTCTTAGCTATCGGTTCAATCAAGGGGGCAATAGGATGAGTATATATGGCCAGCTGAAATCCACAGCTATCGGTTCTTAGCTCATGGATTATTGATGAAGATTCTATGGGCCATCGATCAACTAACGAAGTTACTCCATATTAGTTGCTTGCTTTTCCCATCGTTTCACTACACAGATCAGAGCAACTGGCAAGGATCTATGATAGCTCGTGGACCACGTCGGAAGGTGTGAGGATCACCATGCTGTGCCGTGCGCCACCGTTGTTGGTCATCTCTTTGGTGCCTTGAGTGATGAAGCATTCCACTAAGTCGCCAAACACGTTCTCGCTGGTGTCGGCACCAAGGGAATTCTATGCATACAGAAAGACCAACATTGTTCAGCATGCATGCAACACGAGAAAACCCATAAAGCCATATACGCATGATGCTAGCAAGAAGAATAATATCTACCAGCATGCATGAAAATGAGAAGCTCCCAAGGCCATGCACGTACACATGTATGTGGAGATAATCGGTAAGCTAAAAAAGAAATCGGCTTGCAATTGGCTCATATGCCTTGTCGATCTACATCAGTCAGAAAGGGCAGAGTGTCGTGCAACAGAAATTTGGTTATTCTGGAACCCCCACGACGGGAATAGCCAGTTCAGACTTGTCTTCAGAGAAGGCCGATCATATGAAAATCGGCTAGCAGCGACTCTCTTATACACGGTAAACTCATGAATCAGATGGTCAGCCAATAGCCCTGTTACAGTGGAGCCGATGATCAGCCAATGGTCCAGTTATGTTATAGCCAATGATTACTGAATGGCAAGGATTAACAATGACAAGATTATGTTGCTGCCGCTCCACTGCCGATGTTGGTAAGATCAAAGAAACTTTACTTCTTAATGCAAAAATACTTGGGGGTTTTATCTTGCGAAAATAAAATAGCTTAGCTCCTCAATGATATAAAATTCCTACCAAAGTCATATATTGACATATCTTTGAAAACCTCGCATATATGCTGCTTGTTTTGCATTGAACTTTGTCAAATTGTTTGCGACCCTTATGAGATTCATTTAATGGTTTTAAGATCAAGATCACATATACTCATACTGACTTTTACACTGAAAGTTACGCAGAAACATGTCTTCCATCCACATACAAAAAGAAACTCCATCACTTTGACATGACTCTTCATCGTGCAAAATAGTATGGGCTATGCAAAATATATATATATATATGCCCAGAAGCATGGGAAAAAGGAAAAGAAAAAGAAAGATAGCCCATACTTCAAAATAAAAGATAAAGTCATGCGGAAAGGGGTGCGAGTCCATCCAGAAAAATTCCGCACACATGCACATTTTGATATGATTGTATGATCTATTTTCTCTATTAGATCTAGTTTTTGACTTTGCAATATATGCAAGATATGTATGCTTCTTTTCATTCCCTACCCTGAGCTCCACAAAAGGCCTTATTAGAAATGGGGAGGAAAGAAGTGACACAATGCCTTGGTGAGGAATCATACACATTGAGTGATCTGAGAGAGTCATTTGAGGAGCAAAGTTTTATCTTGATTTAAAAATCTTTCAAAAGATCCAAGTTATTTAGCAAGAAGAGTGAGGTTGACTTGATTATCCAAGTTGGCTTTAAAATTGTGATAAAGAAGCTTGGAGAGGTCATCGGCTATAAAAAAGGGTTGTACCAGAAAAGTTTGTTGCAGTTTCTGGTTTGCTACGGTCTTCATCTTTCAGCTGAATTCTAGTGGGTGGTTGGAAGAAAGACTTCGGTTATGGAAAAGCAATATCAGAAAAGCCGAGGTGTCACATCTATGAATTACAAAATTTCGAAGCATGAAGCATTCATACTCCGAAACTGGGTGGCTTGTGTTGACACCAGATTTTGGTAAATCCGATATAATTTGAATTACAAAGCAATCGGCTGTTTGTGTTGACTTGAAAAGATGACAGCAGTTGCCGATGGAGCTGGAAGCCTGCTAGTTGGGAATTCTCACGTGGCAAGAGGTGCACAAAAGAGTTTACTTGCAACATATGAAGTTACGTGTGAAGGAAACAACATGATCTTCATTAGCAAACATGATTGGCATCTTGGCCGGATTATTTTATTTGGATGATTGAAGCACGTCAAATGGAATCTGGGGTCTGCACGTGCATATATCCATTTATTTGTGTTGCAGATGGTGCGCGAATTATTTGGCTTAATCTAGCCGGATAATCACGTGGTTAGCATGCAAGTCAAAAGCTCAGGAAGCTTCCCATACGAGAGATACAAGGAAGGATCAGCTTGCGTGGGACAAAAGAGATTAGAATAAGATAAAGAAAGGTTGCCGCATGGAAGGTAATCCAGGTTAATGGAGTTCAGGGTTGATTCCGCATGCATATCGGCCTTTCCACATGCGAGACGGAAGAAGTTTAATCAAGGAGGATTCTGTAGAAAGGAAATCAGAGTCCATGTATCGTAATATTAGTTTGTTTAGATATTTCTTCTTTAGCAAGTTTTGTGTGCCGTAACCGGCTAGGCTGTCTAGGCTATAAATATGTACCATGTTCATTCTGTAAAAGGTTTATCACACGATCAACAAACAAACTCTACTTTTTACCTGCAATTTACTTTTCGGCGACTTCGCCACTTTTCTTTTCTTTTCGGCGAGTTCTTTCGAGTTGATCAAGAACGCATCACATTCGAGCGACTTGATCTGCTGGTAAGTTTTCGTTTACCGATTAAATCTGAGCTTTAGCTTCCGGGCGCATCGCTGTGGCTTCGTTCAGATCTATTCAAAAGTTATCGAGTTTATCTAGGCTTTGACTTCCAGGCGTATCGCTGTCGTCTCGTCTAGATTTATTCACCAATTATCGATATCGGCTAGATTTGTAGGTTTTCCTATGCTTTTTTGCCATTATCACACCTAAAAATATATTACATCGGCTTTTGATTTTGCAGTAACACTTTTGTTATCTCAAGAGACGGTTTAGATCTGTTTTTAGTTTACATCATATGAGTTACACATTCGTAGCTTAGATTCTGTTACACACGCATAATCGGCTACTCAAAGCCGGTTTTGTCGTCTAGTGCATCAGCTGATCCTGCCGACGCACTCATTTATTACACGCTTGCATTTAAATATTCTTTTGTCGTGTATTGTATCGGCAAAACTTGCCGATACGTCTATCTGAGGGATAATCGGAACTCCAGCCGATACAGCCTCGAATTTAACGTTTACTCTGTCTCCTTGTCAATCAATAGGTCAGATTGACTGGCACGCTTGGTTCACTTTCCGTGCTTGGCGAGCACTTGCCCTCGGATTCCAGTGTGTTGATTTTTGCGTCAACAAATGTATTGACTGAGTACCGTCTTAGACGGAGAATTGAATTCCAATTTCGAACCATTACTCCCCATATATTCAACCGAAGTTGGTATATGGGCGGCAGCTCAAGTAGGCCACTGCTTGAGTTCCAGCGTTCGGCTTGCATCACCGACGGGAAGGTTAGACTCCCTTAGCTGACTGAGTAAGCATACCTCTGTGGCGACGATGTAGTTACTGAATTTAAATACTGAATTTAAATACTGAATGTAATGTGCTGGAAGTTAGCCATACAATATAAGCCACCTGATTATACCCATAAAATCCCCTAGAGCTTTGCGTTCTAGACTTGTCCTTGGAGATCCTAGACTTTTCCAAAAACTTAGTTGTTTTGAAGTCAAGTTTTAGTTTGTTGTTTTGAAAACAGGGGTTGCCATCTCTGGTAGGCTGTCGGGGAGCCCTGATACCAGCTGTGGCGGAATCACCCAAACTAACTGGGCCCGGTTGCACTGATCTTCGTTGCTAGGCAACTCTGACCCAAACCGGCACGCACCGGTAGTTCCTCGAGTGAAGCCTCGATAAAAGCCACGCTATTCCAGGATCGCACAGACAACACTCACACGAAGGTGAGCCTAGAGATTACAGCACAGATCATCTCATACATCTCAGAGTTTGCAGCGGAAAGTAAATTTATTACAAAACCATGTTCAGAATAGTAAAGTACTACAGAGTCCCGACTACTCAAATTATTCAAGTGTCATTGTTTAGCGGAAGTAGTAAAAGACAACTAGCGAAATAACACGACGCATCGATAAAGCCCGTACGAATGCATCACTCAGCGGGAGGGTGGTCAGCACCTGCTGAAGGACCATCCCACTCAATGGACTAGCCCGGAGGCAAAGTACAAGGCCAAGTAAGACTCGCAATCAGATCCTCGAAGTTAGTACCTGAAAATAGTGCCACAAGCAAGGCTGAGTATACTAATACTCAACAAGACTTATCCGTCACAGGATATAACTTAGTTCGATAACTAGACATGCAAGGCTTTTTGGGTTTGTGGGGTTTCTTTGCCAAAAATGCAACTAAGTGTTGATCCTTACTTTTAGATTTTATTTAGCCATATTCTAGTTGGATTAACCATTCTAAGTTTGCAACTATCTCTACTCAAACATGGTAGAGCAACCATTTAATCATACAGCAGTATTATCAATATTAGTTCCACTTGTTACTCTGTGTGACCGAAATCAGTAAGCAATCTCATGCCGTGAGAGGCGGACGATTCTGAATCTAATTTCAACCTGGCCAGTGGAACCTAGACCACACGCATGGGAATCGACTTCGCTCCCTCCCACGCTACTTCTCCCCTTTCTTTCCAGGTCGTGGATCCGGCACACCCCCCCCCCCCCCCGAGTACAGAGTCCGACCACTCTGCACCCGTACGTCCGGACATAAAAATAAACCTACTTCTACCAAGGGGCTGCGAGATTGTTCCACTTGCTAGTCCAAATCAGGTACTTAAGCTTACAGATTACCATATTTCTCGGTATGTGGCTAGTACTTTCAAACGCTTAACGAAATGAGCCACACACCGCGACCTTAGCCAATTTGACTACACCAGCGGGGTATCACAACTACACAACCCCGCCCGTTGTCCTTATATTTCAGCAGGAATTCAAAGTCAGTAAATTCCTATAACTCGCGAGAGGCAGGAAACCCCTCGACTTCTACCATTCCTAATTAACGGGACAACTAGTCGATAAAAAGATCCGGATATCAAACATAGGTATCTAGGGATCATGCATCTAAGGTTTTCGATCAACGCCTAGAAAACTTAAATGCAGGAAGTAAAATTATTACAACACATTATGAATAGTTAGATGAATAATAACTCTGAAAATAATGGGATTATGCACCGGAGCTTGCCATCTTGGGCATTGTCAGGCAGAGAAGCTTCTGGGGCTTGGCCCAGGTCTTGAGCTAAGTTAGTGCAGTTCAAATTAATCTCCTGCTCAACACGAGAGTCCGCGGGCATCAGTTCGTATTATCCGTCAGCGAGATTAACCGTTTCTATATGCAGTGCAAGATGATGAGTTATAACATGATACTGATTTCTTTCCTTCATGATAAAGTTGTAGTCCAATAAAATAACTTAGAAATGATCTTTGTGAGATTATTTACTGGGCAGCCATTTATGGAGTAGTACTTATTATTATGTTTCTTCGTAATGAGTGTAGGGGTTGATTTTCATTTTCAACATTAAAACCTAGTATGTTTTCACAATTTCATAATAGCAAATCTACTCTTAAACTAGTGATGAAAATTTAATATAGAACAGATCAGATACTTTAGCATCTACTGTATAAATTTCAGTACCTAACCATAAAGCATTTAATCATCATAATTCATGTAAGCAGATTACTCTAGTTACTTCACATTTTTTTACAGAAGGTTTGACATGGGTTCTGGTGCTACAATTTTTACTGAAGCATCTATATAGAATCTACTCAGTACTGTAAAATTTTCAGATTTTATTTCTTTAAGCATCAGAGGTTATAAAATGGACAAAAATAGCAAGCTATTAACTAAGATTAATTTTACAGAGAGTTATACCAGGGATATGGTTCTCAAATTTTTACCAGAGCCTACATATGACCTAAACATGTTCCAGAAAAATTTAATTATGCATTTAACTTTACATGAATTAGCATATTATTTCAAGGTTCAATCTTATCAGTGCTGCATGGGAACTTTTTATTATATCAAGAATATACTCTAACTAAGAACATGTCTAAAAATCATGATCAGATATGGTTTAGTTTACTTAGAACAAAAATGGTAAATCTAATCAAGAGATACTAAGCATGATTTTTATCTAAAGTAATACTTAGTAACTGTAGCTCAAATTTTATAGGCATGCTTGCAGAACCAAAATGAGACTTCAGAAATCAATATAGATTTTTCTGAGCACAACAACTATATAAGATGAATTAAGTTGATTAAACAAGTATTAATTATGGTATATAGCAATCCAACACTAACAGTCCTGAAATTAATGGATTAGCATGGTTTCAGTTGCACATTAACGTAGGAAAAATTTCAGAGCAATATCATGTACAAGTTTTCCAGCATTAAATAGTGGATTTCCATTACAGATTTGAGAATCTTGATTGTTCTAACAAGATAACAGTTTTAGTTGGGTGTCATATTTTTACTGTGAGCATAACTTTCCATCAGAGACAACATATCCAAAAATCATGGTCATTTGTTGAGTAGAACTTCCTGAACATGCATGGGTTGGTTTTCTTATTCTTTTTCAAAGATTAAATTTGGTAGAGTTTCTGCAGATTTGGTTGTTGCAAAACTTGTAGATCTTGTTACCAAGATTCCAGATCAGTTGAGTTTGCATTTTTACGATTTTTCTGTGATTTGTTATGCATTTTAGAATTTCACTACTTAACCCTAGAAAACTTGCAAACACACCCTCGAAAGAAAAAAACAAATTACAACCGGATCCTTTGCCGGCCTTCTCCGCCGTTGCATCTTGCCGGTGGTGTTCTGCTAGGCAGGGCTTACCGGG
This sequence comes from Panicum virgatum, assembly GCF_016808335.1. Lineage (NCBI taxonomy): Eukaryota > Viridiplantae > Streptophyta > Magnoliopsida > Poales > Poaceae > Panicum > Panicum virgatum. Next base: position 32,580,767 of record NC_053146.1, on the reverse strand, counting down.
GCTGCAACGTGGAGGTGCGTGTGAGAGGAGTTCGAGAACCACCTCGATGTTCGGGTGAATAGTGGCCGGAAACGAGCTCGTCGGCGTCGACGGCGGCGGTGGTGTTCGGGTCGTCGTCGGTGTAGGCGAAGGAGGGCTCGGGGTAGAGGAACGTCGTGCGCTCGAGCACCGCGAGAGCGTGAGGGAGCTCCTGGGGTAGCTGTCGTGCTCGGACTCCCTCGGATTTGGCCGGTCCGCGGTGAGCCCCGAGCTCGCCGGCGGTGGCGCGGAAGGGGAATGGAGACTGGAATGGGTTTTGGTGAGATTTCACATGCGTGTGAGCTTCACTGGAGTGTTGCGAGGCTGCTGGGGTGGTTGGATGGGGCAATGTGGGTTTGGGGTGGCCTGCCCGTGCAAGCTAGATCTCGCCGGCTATGGCGGACGGTGGAGGAATGGAAGAAGAGAGGAGGTCACGCGACGGCGGGGGCTCTGGTCCTATTTATAGGCGAGAGGGCTCCAGGGCGAAGCTAATGGCGCCTGGGGGAGGTCGGTCTGGCCTGGGACGGCTCGGCGGCGAGGTGGCAGAGAGAGCAGCGGCGGGTTGCATGGCAGGGCGGTGTGTCACCTTGCCAGAAGGTCAGGGGTGCGTGGCAAGTGAAGGGGGAGCCAACTAGCTGCCAGGCGGCGAGTTTGAGGTCCACCGGGGGCCCAGATGGACGTGGACGGCGTTCACCGTACGCCGGCGGCGGGTGGTGCGCCACGGCAGAGGAACAGAGGAGGGGAGATGGTGGTAGGGGCTCATTTGTGAATTCTAAAAGTTCAGGGACCTCTCGGCAAACTAAAATTTTCTATACCTTCTGGGGCTCAAATGAAAAGTGTTGAATACCAAATTTGCATAACTTTTCAAGATCTACAAGTTTTGTTTTATGCAAATTTTCATTTGAAACCCACAATTTGAACTATTTTAAATTTCCTAATTTGCACAAAAGGGCTTTGATTTTCAATCAGCTTTTGGGTGGTTTTTGGCTGAAAGCTCCAATTGAGCACATGTCATTTAAAGTACCTCTTATGAGCCAGACTTATTTTTGTGCACATTTTTGAATTGGATTTTGGGTAGTTTTTCACCCCTTTTTCTTTCTCCTTTTAATTTCTCTTGTGTAATTTGACTTTTATTTGACCTTTCCTTTTTGAATTAATTTCCCACATTCTTCTTTTAAGTTTTATTTGTGTACAATGTTCTGTATTTAAGTGTACAAACACCTGAGGTGTCACATCTTGTAGCTTGAACAACGATAAATCAACAAATGGTGGTAAAATTGGGGACTACATCACCATTAATAGCTGCAGGAGGGAATACCATGGTCGAGCTTGCGACCATAAACAAAGCACTATCGGGAGTTAGCCCGGTGTAATTTAAAAACTAAAAATTTCTCCTAAGTAATAAAGCAAGAATATGTTTTAAGCATAGTATGCACCTTCGGGTATTCTTGGTCCTAACCATTTCAGGTGACGATTAAGAAGAACAAGGGACATACGATGCCCGAGAACATGAGGACTGCATCAGCTGAACACTTTGATACCCTTTGAAGTTGGAACACACTCAAAAGGAGACCCCAACATTGCACACTTGACTATCACACAAAAGTCCAAGTGTGGGGGAAATCACTGAGCGTCTCGCTGCAAGTTCTAACCATCCAAAGGAGTATCCTTGTTTCAAGAAGGTGTCAGACCTAGCTTGCTCAAAAAAAAGAGAAAAAAAATAATAAGGAGAGAGATATATGAAAAAAAGAAAAATAATAATAATAAGGAGAGAGATATATGAAAAAAGAGAGAAAAGAAGGAAAGAGTGAGAGAGCCACGGCTCCACACACTTAAGCAGCACACGCACACAAATCAAGGGGCTGCTCCTCTTCATTTCCAAGCCTTTGCTGCTCCACTCAGATTGATCAGGCCTCCAAGAAGCATTGTTCCCATCATTGCAACAATTCCCAGAAATATATCCTTTATGCTGGCGGAAAGTATACTCATGTAAGCAAGGGTAAGGTTCACGAATCCTTTATGTTTATCTCCACATGGGCAGAAATCATGCTTCCTCTATTAATGTCTGTATGCTCTGGTTTGGATGTTCTCATATGGTACTTCCATAGGCTTTTTAAATTAAACATGGTGCTTAGGTTAAATAGCCTTCTTTAATCAAAATGAGGCATGGTGTCAAAATTTTGGTTAATGAACTTTGGAGTAATACTACCATAAACTTTGGATGCATATCTTTTTGGACAAACCCCTGCAAGAAACTTTTCAAATTTGTTGGGTAAAATCCTCAAGTTCATGCTGGAGATAAGGCAAGGCTCAGAAGTGCTTCAAATAATAAAATTTGCACAACACGCAAAGGAGGCATAAGTCGCGTTTCAAAAGTGCACTTTGTGCACTCTACCAAATGCCCCAGTGCTTTGTCCATGCAGTTTAATCTCAGCCTTGTCTGAATTTTGCTAAAATGATAAAAATTTGGTGATCAATAAATAGAAAAAAAATCACTTTGTTTAAAAAAAAATCTCTCTCGAAAAAAGATGAAATAAAATGATGGCAAGAATTTTGGGATCCATGCTATCTTACTTCTTTGAACTTGATTTTTTTTCCTTAAAGCCTGGATGTGAACAACAAATCTAAAAAAAATCATTTCAAAAATCCTTTCAATATTCCTAGAGTATTTGTTGTCCACTAACCCTTTGCAGGGAAGAAAATAAACAACCCAGGAGCAGCGTACAGTAACTCCATCATCCACACAACGCTCCTCGATCCCATGGGAAGAAAGATGCATGAGGAACCAAGCTGAACAAATGCAAAGCTTTGCTTCATGTATATGAAGCTTAACTTCAGCATTTTGTTCCAGGCTTGGCAAGCTCTTTCAAGTAAGTATCCCACACACCTCGTGCACCTTTTCCTTTTCCTCATGTCTCCACCCTGCTAAGTTACCCATCTTGTTCGGCTTGCCAAGAATAAAATTAAAAAACCAAATTAATAAAAAAGGATACTATATAAAAATAAAAATAAACAGTATAAGTAAAATTAAAAAAATAATTAGGTTCTTAAAAAAACTTCTCATTCTTTCACTCAATGAAATTTAGACTCCCTGGTGTTCAAAACCGGTAGAGTCCCTTTTTCTTTCCACTTTTGTTTTCTTTGAATAAAGACAGGTACAAGAATAAGTGTGGGGGAGATCTCTTAGAGTCACCAAATGCAAACTCAGTTCAAGATCTCTCCCCCATACATGCTGCACAACATCGACGACCCAGCATGCTGAAGACTAGGACAGATGGAACTTAGAGAAGGATGGCCAAAACTCTAGTTCAACCAAACCACCTCTGAGTTCCCTCAGCTCCCTCTTCTTCCTCTACAAGCGATGGTATGTGCAACACATTCCTCACAAACTCCCTCACAAATTCCCTCAAACCCTGGTTTAAATGAATTTCATTGTTGATCACAAAAACTAAACTCAAAGAACCTTGCCAACTCACCTTATGCACTCCATGCGCTTTCATGAATAAACTTGAATACTCTTTATTCCTTGCATTCTTTCTAGTTCTTGTGAACATTTATTTTCATAGGGACCCCATGCTCTCTAAGTGATTGAATAATGTGATATGGTTAGATGAATGGAACCATGGTCTTCCTTGCAAAGTACTTGGAATTTCTTTTCAAAAAAAATCATCAATAGCTTGTCTCCTCAAATTAATGAAAACTCCTACCAAAGCCAAAGTTAGATTTTCATGCTCAAACCTTCATATGCAGTTTGACTTTGCTTTGAGTTTTGTCAAATTCTTTGACCCTTGTTAGAGACTTGTCATACTCTCATGATCAAGATCACGTACACGTCCACTCACATGCTATACTTCTACAGTGGAAGATAGCAAACATTGTCATCCACCCATAAAATAAAACTCCATGACATACCATGACTCTTTCTCTCTAAAGTGACCATCAAAGATGTGGACTATAAAAAAATGATGAAATAAAAGATGCATACCCAAAGAAGGGATGCCACATGCCTAAAAGGCATGTCAAAAAAAAAGAGAGAGAAAAAGATGCATACCCAAAGAAGGTATGTCACATGCCCACAAGGCATGTCAAAAGAAAAAAAGGGGGGGAGATAGTTCACATCCAAGGAAAATAAAGAAGAGAGATGGATAATGCAAAGGAGTTCATCCACCCTCTGCCAAAAAAAATCCACACACTTGCAGATCTTGATCAGATTGTATGACTCGCTTCTGCTTGGATCTAGTCTTTGACTTAACAACATAAACAAAGCACACATGCCTCTTTTACTCCTATCCTGAGCTCCACATAATTCTGATTAGATGATAGGAGAAAAAAAGGCAATGACTTTGCCTTGGTAAGGAACTACACAAAAAAAGAGAGATTCGATAATTTAATTTGAGGAGCAAGCCTATTCTTTCTTTTCAAAATTAAAAACCCAAGTTTCTGAGCAGGAAGAGCTAGGAACCTGAAATCTGTGTTGTTCCATTCTTCAATTACCCAAGAAAGCATGGTAGCCACTCAAAAAGATTCACAAGAATTGGAAGAAACTTGGAATAACTTTTATGCAGGTTATATTAAGGGAGATGCATCCACCTTAGTCCTTCAATCTTTACTTGAGGACGAACAAAGGGCTAAGTGTGGGGGTGTTGTTGACGACTGTTAAGTGGAAAATTTATGCCGTCAACTCCTGCATAATAAACAGTAGTGGTAGGAGTTATTACTAACGAATTCCAAGAGTGTTGGTGAATTATTGATTGCAGGGACACAAGTCGGAAATAAGATGAAAACACAAAGAATACACAGGAGAAAACCACAAAAAATTGCATCTTCCGTTACACTTAGAAGAAGGGCCCATTTGACAGAGAAAACTGACGTAGAGAGCCCCGGCACAGACATACACAAGATGGGGGCCCACCTGGCAGTGTCTAGGACGAAAGGCGGCGCGAGAGGCGGCACCCGGGTGTCGGCCGAACCCCGGGGTCGCCCGACCCCTTGTTGGCGCCAATCGGCCCAATATTTGGCAGGAAGATCGTCCTGATCCACTCTAAGGTGGTGCGCTATGTTTCCATATTTATTGAGGGCGGGAAACGACCTATTAGCACTATATATAGGGCCTCCCTCACCCCCTCTCACACACACCACCAAGTCCTCTTCCTCCTTCGCTAGAAGATGTAGTGCTCCAATGCTAAGGCGAGGCCCTGCCTAGGCAAGTGCTTAGAGTAGGAGGAGAGTGAGGAGTAGGTCGGGGAAGCGCCGGGCCTATCGGCGGTCTTCTCCGGTCTTGTACCTCTACGGATGCTGGCTTCCTCTAGTATGAGTAAGATAGTATTTATGATTCTTGTATTGCATAGTACTTTTGCTTGAGTGAGATTAGTTCTCTTACTCGCGGGTTTGTCGCTCTGTATTTATACAGAGTGTCGTAGTTTGCTATAGGGATCCAGACGTAGTTAGACTATGGTAGTAATCAGTAGCATTGACGTGGTGTCTGGGCTACGGGTTACCTTCGTTTGCCTAATATCCCACGGTCTGTGAGGTAGGCCGTAGGTGGTGACAGTCCTGTCGGTCCTTCGTAGTCCTCCATGTTCGGATATAGCGTAGAGCTATTGGCCGGAGTCTCCTGACCATTTCAGGGTTAAGCCGGTGCCCGAAGCGAGTATTCTGCCCGAGAGATCAACAATTAACTCATCTTTAGTGCTACCGCGGAAATCCTCTCCATCCTCACCACATATCCTGGTGTCTCCATGGACCGACTAAGTTAGAAGTTAGTGCACACACATTCCCTGTGGATACGATACCCTTGAATACTCACGGGTGAAAGCTACGACGGTATCCGTGCGCTTGCAGATTTATTTCGCGTCGTTAAAATACCCAACAAGGTTGAATTTCTTGTTCCTCTGTCGTTTCTGGTTCAGGGGAAGGTTCGGTGGTTGGCTCTAGGTGAGTGGGAGTTCGGGATGTAGAATCAACCGACGGAACTTCCTCATGGCCTGAGGATCCCCCTACTGGAAGGGTTTCAGTGAAGGATGTGTTCTCTAGAATACGTTCTAAGAGAGCTTCTCCTTCAGTAGTGGTTTTATGTGTGAACGACCCTCCGGTGGTGCTATCAAGCTGTAGGGCAGATTCCTTGATAAGCCCTAACCAGAAGTGTTGAAGCAACACGTGGTTGGGAATAGATAAGTCTGGGCCAGTGTGAGTCAGCTGTGAAAACCTAGCTCAAGCTGTACCTATGGTTTCCTTCTCATCCTGATGGAAGTCGAGGATCTCTTTTCGCAGGGAAGCAATGCGAGAAATGGGAAAGAACGCGAGACAGAATTTATCTTGTAGTTCTTTCCATTCTCCGTTTACCTTCCCTGCGTTATGGGCATACCATTGTTTTGCTTTCTCAGCAAGGGAGAAAGGAAACAACTTCCACCGAAGTGTTTCTTGTGCCATGCCTGCGATTGACAAACATGAGTACAGCTGCTCAAACTCTCGTAGGTGGTGGTAGGGGCTTTCTCCGTCAAAACCTGAGAAGGATTGTTCCAAACCATGGCTATGAAGCCAGGGCGGAGCTTAAAGCTGGAAGCTGTGATTGGCTTTGAAGATTGTGGTGGCTCTACAAACTCGCCCTTAGGAGTAGAAATGTTTTGGATAGAAATGTGCTCCATGGTAGAGAGGAAAGGATAAGAAAAAGAAAAGGTAAAGGAAAAGATACACGGGCAAACTAGGTACGAAGATAACTACAGCAAACGTTCCCCGACAACGGCGCTAGAAATGCTTGTTGGTATTTCTTAATGATCACAGATAAGATCCGCAAAGCACGGAAGATGTCGTTGTAACACTTCAACCGGAGAGTATTCAGGTATCGTATTTTCACAGGGATTAGAGGTGTAACGATCTTCTAACTAGTGTACCCTTGGAGAACAATAGGTAGAGAGCTTTGGGTAGTGTGGTTTCTCTAAAGATAAGGATCAAGGTAAGGTAGACTTAGGCTTTCATTTGTTTACTTCGGGTACCGGTCTGACCCAAGTACTATTAGGGACCTCCGACTTGTGGCTCTACGCTGTACTCGGATGGGGGGGAGTGCACTAACCACGAAGCAGCTTCGTAGCGGACCGACAGGGCTGTCACCACCTGCGGTCTACCCCGTAATACTGTGGAGTACGAGGCAAACAAAGGTAATCCAGTGCCTAGACACCACATCTAATCCTTCGATTACTACTCTAGCGGCGTACAGGGTTACCCGTCTTTATCAGGGGCCCTCTACTAGAGTATCCGTTACAAGAGTAGACGATGGACTTGTAAACGAAAGAATAACTTAAGAATACTGAACCAAGAACTTAACAGAAGATGAACTCCGTATACTTACTCAAGTGATTCGTACCCGTCGAGGTACAAGACGAAGAGAGGTCGACAAGTCCGGCTCTTCTCAGATCCTCCTCCCCTACTCTAAAGATACAAGTGGAACACTACTACTACTTCTCCTCCTTGAAGTGTATGAGAATGGAATGGGAATGCCTTGAGTGGGGTGAGTGGAGGCCCTTTTATAGCTTGGAGAGGTCGGTTCCCGCCATCCCTTTACATGGAAAGGTTGATAACCGCCTTTGGAAGGATAAGGGAGAATCACCGGCCAAGACGCACCTGGACTGGTGCCAGTCCAGGTTCAGCCAAATCATTGGTTCGGCCAGCCCCACTTGGCCGCCTTTGGCCGGGTGACTGACATGTGGGTCCTCTCCTGTGTATGTCGGTGCCGGGCGTTTGAATGTCGGTTTGCTTTGTCAATTGGGCCCTCTTTGTAAGCGTGACGCAGGATTGGATATTCTGTGCATTTGTGTCGCGTCTTTGTATGTTTTTGTCTTATTCCACATGTGGGTGCCTACAATCCAAGATTCACCAAAACTCGTGGAAATGGTTAGCAATAAGCCTTATAACTATATATGGTGTTTGAATGTTATGAAAAGATGCAGGAATTGACGGCTTTATTTCTGACTTAAGGACCGTCAACAACACCCCCACACTTAACCTTTGCTCGTCCTCGAGTAAAGAGGCGAAGACTAAGGTGGATGCAACTCCTTTGAAGAAATCTGCATACAAGTTATTCCAAGTTTCTCCCAGACTTGTGAACTTTTAATTGTCTACCATGCTTACCTTGATAGTTAAACCTTGGAATGGCTTAAACTTTAGGTTCCCAAGTCTCCCGTGCTTAGATACTTGGGTTTTATGAATTTTCGAAACCAAACATAGCCAAGCTCCTCAGTTTATTCTCTCAAGTCTCTCTTTTTGCTTTTTGGATTCCTCACTAAGGCGAATTGTTGCCTTCTTTTTCACCTACCTCTAGAAAAGCTTTTATGTGGAGCTTAGAGTAGGGAAAAAAGTTTGAAGTCATACCTGTTCCTCTTATGTTGCTAAGTCAAAGACTGGATCCTTAGGAGAAACAAGTCATAAACCTTGATCAAGATGTGCATGTGTGTGAATATTTTTGTATGGATGGGGTGTGGACTCCTTTCATGAACTATCTCTCTCTCTCTCTTGGACATGGGCTATCTTTCTCTCTTTTTTTTGATACTTGGACCTTCATGTGTCCAAATCCCTTTTTTTCTTGGACCTTCAAGTGTCCATTTTTTTTGCATCATGCTTTCTTGAGCATATCTTTTATTTCTTTTTGCATTGCCCATATCCTTTTCCTTGAAATGATAACTTGGAGAGAGTAGTCATGAATAACATGGAGTTTTATTTTGTGGTATGGATGGATGGATGAAATGTTCTTGCGCAACTTCTAGTGTAGAAATTGGCAAATATATGTGGAGTGTACATGATCTTGGTCATGAGAGTATGAAATGTATCTCACAAAGGGTCACAACAATTTGAAAAAGCTCAAAGAGATAACAGGTTGCATATGTAGAGGGTTTTTAATTTTGAACAACATATGGCCTTGGATAGGAATATCATAAACAACTTGAGGAGCCATGCTATTGAGTTTTTAATTTTATAAAAGAAATCCCAAGTACTTTGCAAGGAAGAATTTGGTTCCATTCGTTCAACCATATCTCAAAAGTCAATCATTAGATAGCATGGGTTCCCTATCATGTTTTAGTTCACAAGAATAAGGTGAAGATCAAGGAATAAAGATTATGCAAGTTTATCATGAAGTGCATGGAGTGCATGAGATTAGCAAGGTTTGTTGAGTTCAATTTTTAGTAATTAGCATTAAAATCAATTAAACTCAAAGATTTAAGGAGTATGAGAAGTGTGTTTGCACAAACCATTGTTTGAAGAGGAAGAAGAGGTGACTCCTCATGTATTGTGCTCTGGTGGTTGGTGACACGACGTTTGTGGAGGAGGGCAGGCCAGCCGACCACGGTCACGGCCACTCGGCCCTGCACCATCCAAAATTATGTCGCCCCTTTTGTTTTGCTTCATCGGCACTCCAAGCACTTGATTCCCTGCTGTTCTCTGGCCAAAAGAGAGGAAGTGGGGCCGGCCGGCCTAAACTTTGGCCGAAATATTTTTTTGTGCAAACTTAATCGATGCAAAAGAAATTTAAATGAATGAAGAATTTAAACATGCCACGATGTGGGAAAAAACAATGTAAGAAAGCGAAACTATCCTATATGCAAATGCAAGAATGGATACGTACCATGGACCTCATGACGAGGGCTTGGGTTTTGAGTCTGGAGGGGGACTCTCCATACCTTTGGTTTTGTTGTCGTCGCCGGACGGAGCTCCTCATGAGGACACTTTCTTCCACCATTCCTTCATGGTGGCGGATTTCATTTTGATCGCTTTCGACTCCGATTCCTCAAATTCCTTGCATAGGATTCTCTGTCTTGCATTCCTGTAGTTGTGCACCCTGATTTCCTTGTCGAGTCGTAGTCGTTCTACGAGCTCGGCAAGGATATCAGTTGTAGGGGTTGATGTCTTCTCCTGCTCTTTCTCGGGTTTCCTCTGGTTGAATGTTTTGATCTGGGAACATTGTTCGACCTTCGGCCTGAAGGCAAACTTCTCTGTCTGCCAATTGATGTTCAGTTAGATTTCTCCAGCTCCCACATCAATGTGTGCTTTTGTTGTACTCAACAACGGCCTTCCCAAGATGAGAGGGGTCTTGGCGTCGACTTCCATGTCGAGGACGACGAAATCAACGGGAATGAAGAAGTTCCAGATTTTCACTGGTACGTTCTCCGCAATTCCCGCAGGGTAGCGGACTGATTGATCCGCTAGCTGCAAGCACATGGCAATAGGGGAAGCGCATGATAGTTTAGTTTATCATAAACTACCTTGGGCATGATGCTGACGCTTGCTCCCAGATCGCAAAGAGCGTGCGAAAAGTGTTGGCTCCCGATTGAACACGTGATTGTGGGGCATCCTAGATCCTTCTTCTTCTCCAGGAGAGGATTGAGTATAGCTGCGCTACACTCCTCTGTGAGTTGCACGACCTCGGTGGTGGGCAAGGTTCTCTTATTCCTAAGAATATCATTGATATACTTGGCATAGGTCAGCACCTGCATAGCGTTAAGAAGCGGTATATTGACATATAGCTTCTTTATTACCTCGACAAACTTTCCGAATTGTTCGTCGGCCACCGGCTTCCTTATCTGTTCCAGAAATGGTAAGGCAGTAGTGTCATGATACTCCCGTGAAGTTATAGGGGGTTCAACGGTTTCCTACTGGGCAGCAGTTGTGTTGGACTCCTCGGCCTCCTCCTGATCCTCGTCTCCAGTGGAGGTATTGCTGGCGGTTACAGCTTTCCACCGAGATCCTACATCTTTAGGATATGGTGGTTCCTGTGTGGACTTAACCGTCTGCGTAGTCACTGCACTAACATTCTCCATTGGGGAAACTTCCGGCTGTCCGAGCAGTTTTCCCGAGTTGTTAGGACAGGATGAGGCTAGTTGAGTTACTAGAGTTTCTATCATTTTATTGAAGCTAAAATGATTCTTAATAACAAAGTTCAGGCCCTCTAGTTGTCGGGCCAAAGATTCCAAGATCTTGTCATTAGCAAGAAATTTATTACTAATGTTATCATTAATTTGCTTTATGCCATAAACTAGGTCTTTTAAAGTAGGCTGAAAATTATTATTAAAATTCATACCTTGCTGTTTGCCGAAGGGGAGGTTGGTCTTGGAATTCTAACCCTACTGAGGCCGAAAGCCTGAGTTGTTGGAGTTGTTTGCTCCAACGAAGTTGGCTTCCTCCTGGGTGATCGGGCAAGAGTTGCCCAAGTATCCAGTTTCTCCACAAGTCTCACATGTCATACGAGAGTCCATAATTTGGTTGACCTCCTGGTGCGGAGACTCTAGTTTCTTCATGAGAAGGTCCATCTTTTCAGCGAGCATATCAACACTGTCGATATGATGAATTCCCTAGCGGGTCTGCTGCTGCCTTTCTCCATTCCAACTCTGGTTGGAAGCAATCTTCTCTACCAGTGCTTTCGCTCCAGTGATGTCGAGCGAGAAGAAAGAACCGCCTAATGTTGCATTGATGTGGTTCTGAGTTGGTGTGTTCAGGCCATGGAAGAAACTCTGAATAATTAGCCACTCTTCCATGCTGTGGTGGGGGCATGCTGCAATGTATTCCTAGAATCTCTCCCAAGCTTCTGAGATGGATTCATCCGGATGTCGTGAAATCCAGAGATTTTGCTCCGAACGACATTGGTTTTGCCCATCGGGAAGTACTTCGTCAAGAATGCATTGGAGCAGGCATCCCAGGTGGTGAAGTCTGCTTTGTTGCTGTAGAACCACGTCTTTGCTTTGCCGAGCAAAAAGAATGGAAACAGCCGAAGACGGATGTTATTCATCGTAGTACCTCTGGAGTTGATAGTATTACTCACTTTTAGGAAATTCTGGAGGTGAGCGTGGGCATCCTCGGATGTCTTTCCACAAAACGGACTCGCTTCAACCATGTTCACCAGTCCCGATTTGAGCTCAAAGCCATCATTATCTTGGTCGGTGTTTAGTTCAGTAGTAATGTGGCTGTTGGACGGGGCCAAGTACTGACGAAGAGTCTTCGCCATAGGTGGTGCTGAGATGGATGGACGGAGGTTCCAAGTGGGTTTCTTCTGGGGTTGGACGATGCGGCGTCTCACAATTCGCCCAATTCTTTGAGGATTCCGATCGAAGTTTGATGGTAGATCAAAACTGGTCATGCACTGCTCTGCATCAATAAAATGAGAGAAAGAGCAATGGTAAGCCTGCTAAAACTAGCGGTGATAATGCAGTAAAGTTTATCACTCAATTATATGATAACTTTAGCCAATTGCTTCCCCGGCAACAGCACTAGAAATGCTTGTTGGTGTCTCTTATACTCAATTTGAATAGGTATTCTGCAAGCTCACAGAATCACTGATGTAGCACTTCACCATGGAGTATTTCAGGGTATCGTGAAAATCCTCAAGGAAGCACTATGGTAAAGTGTATCATAAATTGTAGTGATGACCTCTACTAAATCTATCAACTGACTAATTCAGCAGGGGTAAGCCAGATAATGGATAGGATAAATGGCTAGTCAAAGATCGTCTGACACACAGGAGACTCTTTACCTTAGAGAGGTAGCAGCTGGGAGGACAACGAGCGAGAAAGGACACCTGAAACACTTCTATACTACTGAGCTAGCCTCACTAGAACTAATCTAAGCTTCTGTCTTGATGCCGACAACCTATAGCTTACTTCGGCGGTCTAAGAGAAGGACTCTGAAAGGGATGAGAAGGAAGTCCGACGTCCTTCGGCAACTACTGCTATGAAAGTACCTGAACGTGGTGGACTACAAAGGACGTACAAGGCTTTCACCACTTGCCGCCTACCACTGCGGTACCGTGGGGTGCAACACACTTTCTAGCGAGCACTGAGTAAGACAACACGTCTGCACTTGGTACTAGGATTTCTCCTGAGGCCTTCAAGAGAAATCCCCCTCAACCTAGTGAACTAACTTGAATTCACTAGTCCGGGCGAGAAAACTCATAAGACAAGCTCCGATAAACAAGAAAGATAACTTAAACTGAACTAGAGGTAAACTACTTCCGTAAAAAAGTACTTGTACTTGAAAGGATAAAAGACTTGCGGAAAGTAAAGCTGACTCAAGTAAATAAAGAAGATTACTTATATTAATAAAGTCAAAGGAAAAGATACAAGAGTTTATATCGAGCTCCGATGACGACTTCGGATCCCCGAGACAAGCTCGACTCGACTCTAACTCCCAACTACTAATCCTACTCTAGAAATGAGAACAAAGGGTTGCTCCTTTGTTGTCTGTTCAAGTGATGGAGAGGGTCCTATTTATAGCACTCCAAGGTTGATTCCTGGCTGGTAATTCAATTAGTGCCGGTGGTACGCAACTGTGGTGGTTGTGCTTAACTTCCACGCGAAGCCGGGACCTGAGGGGCTGCCTAGGGGCGTGGCCATCTGGCCACCGCCTTCTCCTGGACGTCTCTGATCTCCTCCTAGTGACGGTTCGATGGTCGCCTATCTTTGACGCTTGGACACGTGGGCCGGCCGGGCCGGGGGAGGCCGAGTGCCTGCCTCAGGGGCCCGTTGGCCCTCCGTTTTGCCGACGTTGCAGATCAACGCTCCACAATGCCTCTGAGTTTGGTAACTTCCCCATTTGACTATCTGGGTACTGGCTTGTGGGTCCTTTACTTGATCCTCATGCCTTCCGGGTCCACCAACTGAATCGGGATATTTTCCTCAGGTGCATTGTGAGCATGTCACGTTGCTCCTATAAAAAGATTGTACCCCTGTATGTTGAGGTGTCAGGCCGGCCAGCACGGTTGAGGGTGGGCGGCCTGGATTTTCTTCATTTTCGACCGTCTTTGGGCTATGATCTCATGCAGGCACAACTCATCCAAAACTTGTGGAACTTATTATAAATAAAAATATGTATGGAACATGGTGCAAAAGCTCAATTTATTCCCGAGATGTTGACGGTCAGAATGTGAAATAATGGCCGTCAACATAGTTCCACACACAAAAGTGATTAAGCGAGGGTTCTCTTCCTGTCCATAATTTATATGGTATTTTCGGCACCGATTTACTTGGCACACGATTAAGAATGTAAATGGCTATTTTTAACGCCTCCATCCACAAGTTAATCGGTAGTGTGGAGTAGCTCATCATACTTCTTACCATATCCATCAGGGTACGGTTTCTTCTTTCTGCTACTCTGTTCTGCTGAGGCTCGCCCGGTGTTGAATACTGGGCGACTATGCCATTTTCCATAAGGAACATCGCAAAAGGTCCAGGAACTTGGCCATAGGGGATGTGCCGATCGTAATACTCACCCCTACGATCGGAAATCACTATCTTAATCTTTAAATCATGTTGATTTTCTACTGCTACTTGCGCAGTGCGACGGGGGCTCACCAACAACAAAAGGGTTGGTTGCCCCCGATCATGGCGCGTGACCAAGGCCCGATTTGACCTTTGGGCCAGATCGGTTAGAGATCAATCCAACAGTTTCAAACCACCTTTACATACATGGCCTTGAGTAGTATTGTTGTAGGTACATTCCATAAATTGGCACTAACATCCTGTGTTATTGCTCCTTATAACCTGCTCTTGCTTGTACTGGAGCATTAATTAGTTTTTTTCCTCTCAAGTACTTGATCCAGAAAAGGTTACTGTGTAATCCATTGTTTCCTCTTAATATATTTAATATTTGGAGGCTAACTTCATTGTATCTCTTGATTATTGCTTTTCCTAGCTAAAACCAATTCTTCTCTGCATGACAGATTTTGTTGGTCGTCCATAAATAGTTCTTTTACAAGGTATATAACATCACTATTGATTTGGATTGTAGTTATCAGTGGTATTAATTGATAAGAAGATCATGCAAAGTTGTGCTCTTTATCAGTTAAAAGATAATCTCCCAGCTAATATTTAGCATCATATTTGTTGTTAGGTGCATCGAGTGGCAAGGGTTATATTATCAAATACACATGTTTGTGTCAAGGTTAGTAATGCATTTATGGGTTGTGTGAGGAGTTGTTTGAAATCTATTTTTCCGGATGTGTCATAAGCAATTATGAAATAATCAGGTTCAACATCAAGGAGCTGAACATATTGATTCGAACTAAAGTCCCAGTTAGCTTTCTAGCATTGTTTCTCTAATTCAGTATTTTTTTAGTTTGAGATCAATCATGTGTATTAATCTTATGAGGTCTGATCAGGATCATGTCCCTAAGCTGAGGAAACTAGACATTGGCAAGTCATTCTTGTATCCTACTGGTGCAACGCTACGCAATTTAACATAGTGCTTGGAATACATTATGGAGGATACAATCTTATATTGTGTAATTAGTCTTGTAACTGAGGTATCTTGGTTGTGTCTAAAATAGCCATGTCATGCACTCACGCTGAGAGATAGTTAAGAACTACTTATTGTGATGGGATCACCCAAAATAAACTGACCCGAGTGAGGTAATCATCGTTGCCAGGCAATTCTGATCCAAATTCGCACTACTACGGCAGTTCCTTGAGTAAAGTCTCGACTAAAGCCAAGCTAATTGGGATCGAAGCAGGCAACAACTCACACGAAGGTGAGCCCAGAGAGTACAACACAGAACATCTCATACATCACAGAGTCGCAGTAGAAATTTAATTATTACAAACCAGTTCTAAATAGTCAAGTACTACAGAGTCTTATACTACAATAGTTTCTCAGAGTGTCATTATTCAGCGGAAAGGTAAAACAGGATAACTAGCGGTAAATATGATGTCACGATGAAGCCCTATGAGACATCACTCAGTGGGAGGGGTGTCAGCACTCTCGCTAAGAGACCATCCCACTGGACAGACAAACCCGGAGGTAAAGTACACAGCCAAGTCAAGCTAGGAATCATATCCTCAAGGGAAAATTCGATTCATGCCACCACAACTCCGTAGTACCCGAAAAACAGTGTCATAAGCAAGGTTGTGTATACTAATACTCCGCAAGACTTACCCATCACTGGATATACTTAGTCCACTTAACTAGGCATGCAAGGATTAGTAAACCTTTGGGTTTATTTTGCTGAAAAACAACAAAGAGTAGATCCTTACTTTTAAGTTTTAGCTTTCAGATCCTATGTTGATTAACCATTCTATGTAAGCATCTATATCTAAGCATGCATGGTAGTGAAACATTAATCATACAACAATATTTATCAATATCATGTTCCACTTGTTACTCTATGTGACAAAAATGGTTAAGCAGTCCCAAACCATGAGAAGCGGATGATTCGAATCGAACTTTTTAACCTTGCAAGGCAAACCTAACTCACAAGTATAGGGAATGACGTCACTCACATGACTTTTCCCCTTTCTTTCTAGTTCGTGGATCAGGGTCACCCCCCTCGACTACAGAGTCCAACCACTCGGCAGCCGCATGTTGCACTCATCCTAGACCGAGTCCAAAAGAGGGTGAAAGTAAAGTCCACTCGCCGATCCAATCAGATACTTAAGCTTACCGATTACTATATTTCTCAGCATGTGGCTAGTACTTTCAAAAGCTTAATAAAATGTGCCACAAACCGCGACCTTAACATCTTTTCACTACACAGACGGGGTATCACAAGTACCACAACCCCGCCAGTCATCTTATATTACTGCGGAATGTAAAGTCAGTCAATTCCTATAATCTCGCGAGCGGCAGGAAACCACTCATCTTTTACCGGTCCTAATTAGCAGAGCATCTAGTCGAGTTTAACCGGGTAAGAAGTACATAGGAACCTAGGATCATGCATCGAAGGTTTCAAGCAACTCCTGGAAACGTAAATGCACAAATAAAATTATTACAACATAGATTAAATATATATGTGAAAATAATAGGATCAAATACACCGGGGCTTGCCTTCTTGGGCACTGCTAGTCTTGGACCCTCGGGAGTGTGATCACTTGCGGGCACCAACTCGTACTCACTGTCGGATAGATTCACAGTATCCATATGAATGCAAAGGTGCTCTTTGTTGCAACATGATACAAATTCATTTCTTTCCTTCACGATAAAGTTGCATTCCAACAAATGTGTTACTTTAGTGATGAACTTGTTTAATTCATTATTACTGGGCAGTCAAATAAAGAGTAGATAACATGTTTACTTTACTTCATAAAATGAACTGTGTGGGGTTTTTATTTTCTAGCCAACAAGCATAAGAACATTCGCAAAATTCACTATATAGGCTAGGAACATGTTCTGCTCAAAATTTTACTCAGTACAGAAAATATACTCAAGAGCTTGTAGTAAAAATTTCAGCTAAAAACAGTAAAGTTTGCCGGCCTGAAAAATACTTAAAGCAGAGCCTGTTAAAATTAAGATAGATTTATACAGAACAATCTACATGGATTCTGGAGCTCAAATGTTTACAGTACACTCTACACATGGTACCCTACGTACTTTAATTTTACCAGAAATTACATAGACATAACTCAGGAGTAATAATTCGATAACTTAAGGATATGCATGGCAAGATTAATTTCTAAAAAGAGATACATAGTGTTTCTGTGTCTCAAATTTTACCAGAGCTTAATCTAAACATAAACATGCTTCAATAGAAATATCAACAATTATTTTCAACCATAACTTTAACATGGTATTTACTTAAATGAACACATGCATAAATATTCGAGCTACATTATACGAAGTAAAGCATCTCAAACTTTTTGCACAACTTTAAGGTACATATATCATGCTTAAGCTCAAATATCACAGGTAAATATGAAGTATAATGACTAGAGCAAAAATAAAAAGTTAAACCATGTGATAGCATGAGTAAATTATATATCCAGTTCTACTCTCCAAATGAATCTCAAACTTTGCAGGCAGGTTTATATGACAAAAAGGAAGTACTGCTAAATTTTTCAGATGTTTCCAGCCATAGTAACTATTTATCACAATAAAGTGCTACATTACAAGGATTAAATCACATATATAGCTACACAAAGTCAAAAATATCCAAACTTGCGCACTAGTGAGCATTTATTAATCTAAACTTATGGAAAAATATTCATGTACAGTATCATAGTAGAACTATCAGAAACAATATATGAAGCCTACTACTAGATCTACCAAGAAATAAGTTTTCATCTAGTTAAAGATGTCCATTTGTGCTCATACTTTTACAACCTACTAGAAACTATATGAGATAACTTCCAGCCAAAAATCGACTGAAGTTACTAAGAAAAACTCCTAGAAAAATTATTCCTTATTTATTATTGAATTAAAACTACAGCTAAAATTAATCAGATTTAGCATATGGTCATGTGGACAAACTTGTAGATTTCAGTTCAAGGATTCCAAAATAGTCCAGTTTGCATTTTTACCATTTTTCTACTATTCGTTATGCATTTTCAAAGTTTATTGTTTTGAGTTAAAGGAGTTCATGTAACTTTTGCGGTTTGACTCCTGAAATCTAAGATTTTAATTACTAATAGGTCCTTGGCCGAGGGAACCAGGGATTCGTCGCCGTGTTCCGGCGAGCCTCATCGCCGATGGCGGGGGCTAGGGGGTCGAGAGTGTCCAGGGAGTTTGTGCGCACCTTTCGGGGTACGGGGCTGGGGTCGGAGTGGTCTGACGTTGCGGCTCGACGGAGGGAGTGCTGTGGCAGAGGAGGAAGCCCAACTCCGGTGAGCTCCGGCAAGGTTGAGCCAGCGTGGCTTGGTACAATAGCTTCGCTAGGCCTCAGGGAAGGTGGATGTGACCTTCGCTGGGGCAAGGTGGGTCGGCGGCGGCGGAGCAGAGCTCGCCGGCAAGAATGGAGACGGTGGAGCGGTGGAACAACGTACGCGCGCGAGTGTGGGCACTGGGGTGGTATTTATAGGTTGCAACGCTTAGTGGCGAAGCATACGAGATCCAAAGGAGGGTTATCTAGTTTGGGGAGGCTTACCTGGGCTCGAACAGCCGGCGGTGGCACTGGCGGTCGGCCAGGGTGGCGTGGCCGTTGTTATTTTGCAACGTTACGAATAAAATCCGCAAGCGCACGGATACCGCTGTAGCTTTCACCCAAGAGTATTCTAGAGTATCGTATCCACTAAGGAACGTGAGTACGCTATCTACAGGTTCAGGTTCATCTAGGGACACACGCGTCGGTGTGGAGAAGACAAAAGAGAGGACTTTCTATATCTAGAATCTATGCCTAGAAGAAGAGATCACATCGCCATTATACTTCGAGCTAAAGGTATCGACCGACTTATGCAAACCTATAGTTCCAATATGTGCTCTATCTGATATCCGAACATGGAGGATTACTAAAAGGCTCGAACAGGGTTGTCACCACCTACCGGCTACCTCTACAAACCGTGGGACTATCAGACAACTGAGTGGTATAGTCCAGCCTAGACACCACGTCTACGCCTTTCCCTACTAACCTTAGCCCTGGCCAAGACTACCCTTTTCTATCCGGGGTCTTAAGCTAAGATCAAATGCTACTCGCTAGCATACACATCAACTAATATAAGGCAAAGATGATAACTTGTGATCTAAACTCTAATTCCAAATAAACAAACAAAGAAAGTCTCGAATACTTACAACCGAATAAGCATCCATCGAGGTACAAGCGGAGAAGAGTGCCGACAGACCTAGCACTTCCCCCGACTCCTCCTCACTCTCCTCCTCTTCTTCTACACCTCCTAGTCTACCTAAGAATCTAGGATGAAGACCTCAAGCTCCAAGGGAGAAAGGTGAGTTGAGAGGGTGTGATGTGTGTGTGTGTGTCCATTCCTCTACCCCCTCCCCTTGTATTTATAGGAGGGAGCCACAGGCTGAAGCACCTGGAACCGACTTAAGCAACTAGCAGGGAGGCGCCACGTGTCGAAGCTAAGGCGGTGGGGCCCCTGGGCCTGGTCGGCCGACCAGTAGATCGGTTGCCCTGCCAGGTGGGCCGACCGCCCCCAGCTTCGTCCAGCAGGCTGTCCTGGGCCTCCTTGTCTTAACCCAATTGGGTTTGGCCTGTGTTGAGTGGTCTGAATCTGGGTTTTTGGGCTACACTTGGTCCATTTGAGCCTAAATCGGTGCTCTGATAATTTCTATGATTTATGTCGGGCCAAAGTGTACTTGAAACCTGCAAAATTAGTTCAAAACCACCTGCACACATCCTCAAGCACCATATGTGGAATTTTTTAATAAATAAACCCTATGATAGCATTTATTCCACTTTGTGGTTCCCTTTTGTGCAGGAGTTGACGGTCAAAATTGGTCATTAATGACCATCAACAAGATCCCCCACACTTGGCCCTTTGCTCGTCCCGAGAAAAGGTCAAGACTAAGGCGAGCCGATAGCTTCCTGATTGAATATCCTGCACAAAAGTTATTTCATACCTTGCTCTTGCTTGTGAACTTGAATGTGTCTATCATGATATCTTGAGTTGTTGAAGAACAGAATTATCTTAGCTTCAAGTGTCATCCTGTTATGTTGCCAGACTTTGGGGATTTTGAAAAATATTATTATAAAATTGTTCATGGTCTTACTCTCCTCCATGGGTCTCTCAGAGTCGCTCGTAGCCTCTTACCAGCATTTATCCTTATTTTACCTCACCGGCTCTGATGGTATAGCTGGAGTTTCGATGGATGAGGTAGAATGTCGTCTGCTTGGCCCAAATCTGTTGCAATATCAAAGATTGGATCCACGGGTGTATACTCATATTTATGACTAATCAGGTTGGTGCACAGATAAATATGTGCTCCTTTTCATGTCTGATTTTATTTGCTGGGTCAGGCTTCTTTGGCATGCCATCTTCTCTCTCTCTCTCTTTTGGGTCATGCTTCTTTGGCATGCCTTCTTTTCATCTCTCTCTCTTTTTTTCGATAACATTGTCACACAGTGTTTAAGGAGCACAAGATTCATCTGAACATAAAACCTTAAATCAAGTGCGTAAACAGAGCAGAACCATGATGGGTCACAAAATTTGATCAAGCTCAATCATGTAGCCGAGAGACATAGCATGGGATTTTTATATGGCTCCGGTAGCATGGTGGATAAAGAGATAAGACCAAGAACATAGTTTTCATTTTTTTTACTAAGAATCCCAGACTGGTCAACATGAATGAGACGAACAACTTTAACCAGACATGTCACGTTAGTCAACAATTAAGCATCATGGGTCCTATAAAATATGGTTCACAAACTTAAGCACGGTATAAAAAAAAACATTTATGCAAGGCATCTTTCAAGAGCTCTTATTAGCAAATTTCTTAAAAAGGTTCAAGGATTTGAAAAGATATGCTCATGTTTAGAAACGCTAAAGGGAGGAAACAAGTGAGGTAGTGCAAACTTATGAGTCGGAGCGGGAGGTGCACGTGATGTGTGAATGTGATCATA
Source organism: Panicum virgatum (assembly GCF_016808335.1). Lineage (NCBI taxonomy): Eukaryota > Viridiplantae > Streptophyta > Magnoliopsida > Poales > Poaceae > Panicum > Panicum virgatum. Next base: position 32,559,493 of record NC_053146.1, on the reverse strand, counting down.
GATGTGTAGCGTCATGGGATCTCGTCCCCCACACTTGTTTTTGACCTGCTCTTCGATCATAGACAAAACAAACCAAATATGAAAGATAATGGGGCTCTACCGGCATTAACACCGGGGAGCCAAAGTTCACAATTCTAGATGAAATAAAGACCTAGGCGCTACTAGATTGACCTAAACCTAAACGACTCGACTAAGACTAGTGCCCAGCTAAACCTATGATAACAACCTTTCTTAGGAAGTGACTCCTAATAGAGGTCCTTGTGACCCGTAGCCTCAAACAAGTGCTTCATCTTAGCGCTCAACCCTCTCTGCAGAAGACGTAAGTCATCCCAAAGCTCTTCCACCTCGATCTTCCTCTCCGCAAGCTGGTTCTTGAGATGCCTATTCTCCAGGCGTAGCTGCTGGACCATCGCGGTGAGGTTGGCGATGGTGGGTCCCTCTGAAGTCACATCGTCCTTGGTCTTTGCAGGCGACGACTGAGATCTAGCCTTCTTTGGCTAAGGACTGGCGGCAGCGTTCTTCCTCTGAGCGTCTGAAGTCCGTGTTGAGGCTGCCCCCTATGCAGCCTCTGGAGCGCTCTTCTGTGGCACAGGAGCAACCTGTGCAGTCTGAGGTAGCACTGGTGATCCTGTTGCCGCTCCATCTTTGAAGAGCTGCTATACTATTGGCCTTGATGAGGCCGGAGCTTCTCTGGACGACCTTCCATAGGAACTGTGTGCCCGTGCCCTGGATCTTGCAATCTTGAGACGCGAAGGGGAATGTGTAGCGAAGCGGAGGCGCTGGATGTCACGCCCCGACTAGGCAGGTCGGCCGACCGGAGGGTGGCGCCCACCGGTCCTCTGATGTTCCCCTCGGCTGGGATCATGGCCAGGAGCTACACAAAGGTCGGCACGTCTTCCATCGATGCTTCTGTTGCAGGAGTTGGGGTGTTGATTGCTGGAAGAGTTGCTGGAGGAGTCATGGCCGGTGTGGTGGCTACGGTTTTGGATTCTTCCATGCCGGCCATGGGTTGATAGTGATGGGATGCTGGTGGAACCAATGGAGATTTTGGGGAATAGATGGAAATAAGGTATGGAATTTAGGGTTTCTGAAGAGAAGAAGAAGGGTACGAGACTCCTTTTCTCGTCGCGAAATGCCGTCACTCCTCGCGGAGTTGGACTCTAGGTGGGTCAAGCAGGCCGTGCCTCGAAGCTGGGCCTCACTGGGGCTGGCCCAGATTCGGCCGACCTTAAGGTCGGCCGGCCCAGGCTGGGCCCTAGTGGGCCCCAGCTTGCGCGGGTCAACTGGTGGGGTTATAAGTTTGAGAGGTAGGATGGGCCCACCTGCCCTTTTGGCCTATATGGCTCTTTTTGAATGTAAGTATGGGATCAACTAAGTCAATCACGTCTATCTCCTCATCAAGAGCTTTATTATGGTCTAGGAAAAGCTTGAGTCGTTGACCGTTTACCTTATAGGCGTTACCATCGTCATCTTGTATCGTGGTGGCTCCATGTGGTGATGTGTCGATGACATGATACAGTCCTTGCCATTTGCTTCGTAGTTTCCCATGACCAAATAACTTGACCCTGGAATTAAAAAGCAATACCTTGTCTCCGGGATTGAAGTTCTTAGGCTTCAACCGCTTATCGTGCCATCTCTTGGTTCTTTCTTTGTAAATCGAGGCACTATGATAAGCTTTGTCTCTCCATTCTTCCAATTCCGAGATTTGACGCTTTCGGTATTCTCTGGCTATTTTAAGATCCATGTTCCACTTCCGGATAGCCCAATGCGCTCTGTGCTCTAGCTCTACGTGTAAGTGGAAAGTTTTCCCATAGACAAGCTGATAGGGTGACATTCCAATGGGTGTCTTGTATGTTGTACGGTATGCCCACAGTGCATCCGGTAATTTCAGCTTCCATCCCCTCCCCATCTCATTCATGGTCTTCTACAGAATATTCTTGATTTGCTTGTTAGATGTTTCTGCTTGACCACTGGTCTGAGGGTGATACGGAGTTGTGATGTTGTGCCTTGTCCCTAGTTCCTTGAGAAAGTTCCGGAAGGTTAAGTCAATGAAGTGTGACCCTCCATCACTGATTACCATCCGTGGTGTGCCAAACCTTGGAAAGATAACCTCATGGAACATCTTACGGGCATGCTTTGCATCAATGGCTCTGCATGGCATGGCTTCGACCCATTTGGAGACGTAATCTACGGGGACCAGAATATACTCGCATCCTTGGGATCTTACAAAAGGTCCCATGTAATCAATACCCCAGACATCAAAAAGTTCTACCTGAAGATTGTAGTTCAGGGGCATTGAATCGCGAGCTGTGATCCCTCCATGCCTCTGGCAGTTTGGACATCTGCGGATGAAGTTCTTTGTATCTTCATACATAGATGGCCAATAGAAACCACTCTGCCAGATTTTCGCTTGAGTGCGAAATACACCATAGTGACCTCCATATTGTGCCGCATGGCATTTCTCTATGATCTTTTGTCCTTCTGCCGTGGGTACACAACGTCTGAGTAACCCATCTGCACAGACTCGGTACAGATATGGTGCATCCCATAGGTGGCGTCTGCTCTCGTGCACTAACTTCTTTTTGCTTTCCCCTGGGGGTATATACCCCGAAACCATGAAGTTTACGATATTCGCATACCAAGGGTGCGAAACTGTTACCTTGAGAAGAATATCATCCCGTAGGAAGTCATTTATCGGTGGGTCTCGGGTATTCATATTGGTCATGCGTGATAAATGATCCGCCACTGAATTCTCTACTCCTTTCTTATCTTTAATTTCCAAATCAAACTCTTGGAGTAGAAGAATCCATCTGATCAACCTCGGTTTAGCATCCTTTTTAGTGAAGAGGTACTTGAGTGCGGCATGGTCTGTATAGACGATGACCTTGGTACCCACTAAATAGGATCTAAACTTGTCGATATCGAAGACAACTGCTAGGAGCTCTTTTTCTGTTGTGGCATAATTGAGCTGAGATCCAGTGAGTGTCTTGCTTGCGTACGCGATCGTGTGATTCTTCTTATCCTTGGTTTGTCCAAGTACGGCCCCCACCGCGTAATCACTAGCATCACATATGATCTCGAATCGGAGCTTCCAATCTGGGGGCTGAATGATTGGAGCCGAGATGAGTGCCTTTTTGAGCGTGTCAAAGGCTTTATGGCACTCATCTGTGAATTGGAAAGGAGCATCCTTGGCTAGGAGACTTGTGAGGGGTCTAGCAATCTGGGAGAAGTTTGCGATGAACCTTCGATAGAATCTGGCATGGCCAAGGAAGCTTCTGATTCCTTTCACATTGATGGGAGGCGAAAGTTGTTCAATGACTTCAATCTTCGCCTTATGTCGGTGTTTACCACCAAGCCTGCTCAGGGATACCCTTAGCAGTAGGGTTTGTAGGTAGGGATCGACGGCTCTGGAACTCGATGGTGCAAGGAACACAAATATTTAGACAGCTTCGGGCCGCGAGTTGCGTAATACCCTACGTCTTGTGTGGTGGTTTGTATTGCCTTAGGTGTAGATGTGTTTCGAGGGGGTCCCAGCCCGCCCTTATATATCCGGACAGGGTTACATGGAAAGTCCTAGCTGAGTACAGTTGGAGTCCTTCTACAACATGATTGGGTAGTTTCCTTGTACTGCAGCTAGATCTATGCCTATTCGTGTAGGTACAAAAGAGGTAAGGTACATCAATGAACAATCCCTTACTCTAGAACATTCTATGCCTGTAAGCAGTCCTGCTGCCCCGGGTCTGACAAGCCCCCCGAGCTCTTCGTAGCCGAGTCCTGCAGGCGTCGAGTACTTGGCTGGGCGTCTTCGAGTAGCCAGAACATCCTTATGGTTGCTTCTGACTCTCCTTTTAAATACGTCGAGTAGTCCTTCAAGTACTTCTGTTTGCTTCGAGGCTGTGAGGTGCTCAAGCCCCGAAATCTTGATCATATATGGTGCGCGAAGTACTCGCGCTCCATATGGAGTAGCCCCCGATCCTTAGGTTGAATCGTAGAATCAGGCTGAAGGTTACTTCAGTCCTTTTCTTCTTCTTTATTTTTCAAAAAATTTGAAAAATAAATCTCTGATACATATATTCCGCAGCCCCCGAGTCTTAAATTTGAATCCCTCCATTTAGATTTAAGAATCAATGTAAACTCGTGGCAAAAACTGAAACTTCCCTGAGAAGGAAAGAATCCGTTGGCATCCCAAATATTCACAAAATTGCCCCTGAAGACCGTATAAAGCCGGTTGAAAACTTCCGAGGATTTCACCCCTTGAACTCCTGGCCGCCGTCAAATTCAGATTTCACATTTGCCTCTTCTCAGTCAAAATCCAAAAGCCTCCCTCGTAGCCCCCGAGCCAAAACTCGTGACTTTGAGATGGCTCCCAAGAAGAACAAATCCAAAGTTGATGAGGGAACTGTCGCCAATATGTCCACAGGTTGGCGTAAAAGCAAGATGTCTGAATCATTGGTCCGGGAGTTGGAGAATATGGGTCTCCTCCAAGAGCAGGGCGTAAGCCAATGGTGCGCTGGTGAAGGAGAAGATTGCCCCATGGAAGGTACCCTTGAGACCATTATGTTTCGCGATTTTGTAGAACGTGGTCTCACTCTTCCCGTGTCAGAGTTTTTCTATAGAGTTCTTCATCGTCGGGGAATGTGAATTGGTACTCTACCCTGAGAAGCGAGGCGAGTACTTGGCTTATGATCCGTCAGGTCATGGAGCCGAATGGAAGAAATTCTGGTTCCATGTTGGGAACTTTGAATCCCCTCTTCCAGAAAGGACTGTTGGTGCCCCCCAAGTCCAGGAGAGCTGGTCGAGTAGAGGACCTAGTGGCAAGCAAGTTGAAGCCATTCTTCGAGCGATTGCCATTATTAAGAAAAAAGGAGTCACTGGAGATCATGTGGTCTTCTCGTTTATCAATCGCCGGACGCAGCCTCTCTAGCTGCGAAAGCATCCTGCCTTTAGATATGAAGGTACACAGGATCCCACTATGATGTCCTCAGAACCATTGGCGCAGTCTAAAGTAATAAAGAGATGCTGCAAAGTACTCGATAACTTCGACAAGTCTTTGATGCTTCCAACATTCTTCTCGGCACAAAATCCTCCCGAGAATGCCTGGGTACGTGCTTTGGATACCATGTCGAGTACTTGTAGTTAACCAGTTTTGATCTTCTGACTAAGTATTGGCTTCTTTCTGCAGACGAATTATAAATCCTGGTACTGTATGCCTCCGACTTCTACAAATGTCGATTTTGACGACAGCAAGAAATGGAAGGTGGCTCCCGGATCAATGTTGCAGAGGAAAGTTCCTCGTCTCGATGCTGGTGAGTAAGTATATAATATTTTGTTGATTATATCCCATTTGCCTCAGCTTTCTTAATCAGAATCTTGCTTGGCTAGGGTCCAACATCTTTCGGTGCATGAAAAAGATCAAATCCAAGACTTCCGTAACTGGGTGTCAAGTGGTTCAGAAGAAACTAGTCGATCAGCCCCCGATTCTCCTGTAATTTGGTTGATCGAGACCCCGACTGCCAGTTTCCCGAGTGCAGACACAACTGAGAAACCGAGCGAACCAAGCCCTGAAACATCTGATACTCCCGCGGCTGCTGAAGGAGCTTCCAAAGCTGGTGGATCTGGGAGTAGTGGAGCAGAAGGGTCAAAAGGTCCTTCCGTTCGACTAGTACCATTCCAGTCTATGCCTCAGTCAGCCCAAGAAGAGCTAGGAAAGGAACTATTTGATGATCCACTGTTGTCTCTAGACAATATGAAGAAATTTGCAGATTGTATGCAATGGAGCTTTAAATTCACCAAGGTGAGTCTTCTGCCATTACTTGTCTTTGTCGAGTAGTTGTTGATGTCGGACCAGATTTGCCTTGTATGTCTCAAGATGTAGCCAATCGATCTTTCTTGAAGTCTCATGCTTTATATAAGACTGTAGACAATCGGAAGATCTTAGAGGAGCAAAAGATCAAGATTGCCAAATGGCTGGATGAAGCTCTTGCTGCTCGGAACAAACTTTATGAAACCAGTCAGCAGCATCATCTAGAGATTTATGACATGAAGCGCCAGATTAAGAACCTTGAGGAAGGAAGATCAAACCTTCAAGAAGAAAATTCCAGGCTTTTGAAACAATTGTAGACTGCTCAAGCCAGTAAGCACTCAATCTTTTGTCCTGATTTTGCTTTGTCATATCAATATATGAGATATCTTCCCATCAGGTTCTCCGGAAGACCATACTCGACTAATAGCAGCAACTCAAGCTCTTGTGGATGTGGTTGATACTGAAGAAGAGTCGTCAAGTAGCAAGTCCTTGGTGGAGCGTTTGGAAGAAGCTCCCCAGAAACTTTTTGATGTTATGACGACTACTTCCAAGAATTATCTAACCCACATGATCGGAGTTGTCAAGTCATACTTGCCTCAGTTTAATTTAGCTCCGATAGCTAAAGGAATAGTTCCCAGTTGCTCTGATGAGAAATTCCGAGAGTAATATAAGGAATTAGAAGTGATTGCGGAGGAAATTCTGAAGAACATGGCAGAGTAGACTACTTGTAACAACTCTTATAATCTTCAGTGAGCTCTTGTCTTTGTTCATAGCTTGTATCCTGTTGGTGTGTCTTCAGAAACATAATCTGATACCGTAGGATAAGTTTGAACTAGTCGATCAATCGAGTAGAATACCCGCATGGAGTAATCCTTAAAGTTAACCAGTTAAGATGAGTCCCGTTTGGACTATCCAAATAGAAAAAACTTGTAAAGATACCCATGAACTACTCGATCAGGCGAGTAGTGTGTCCTTACCAAGGACTGGAGTAATCCGTAAGACAAAACTGTTAGGTACAAACCCCGTCGGGTTGCCCAAGACATAAATGTCATAGGGATATCAAAGGCTTACTCGAGCAAGGCGAGTAATTTGTCCTTTAATCAAGGACTGGAGTAATCCTTAAGGCAAAACTGTTAGGTACGAACCCCGTCAGGTTGTCCAAGACGTAAATGCCAGAAAGATATCCAAAACTTACTCGAGCGAGGTGAGTAAGGTGTCTAACTTGTAGACTGGAGTAACTACTAAGATTGACCTGTTAGGGCGAACCCCGTAGGGTTGCCCAAGATAGACAAAATGTAGTAGTATCCATAACGTACTCGAGCGAGCGAGTAGTTTTGCATTGACAGCAATGCTGGAGTTCCTCATAGTTGACCTATTAGGATGAACTCTGTTGAGTTATCCAAGATGGACAACTAGTAAATGTATCCATTCACCTTCTCGAGCTAGGCGAGTAGGTTGTGCCCTTTAAGGGAAAGGATGCGGCTTGTGTAGTTGTTCTGATGGAAAACTGTGTAAGCTTATCCCGGACTGGTGATGCTGTCAGATTGCCTTTAATGTAGTTGATATGTCGATAAGAATCCTCACTTTATTAAAGAAATCAACAAACACCACTAGTCTGCTTGGATCAAGGATAAAACTTGCGCAAGTGCTCAATGTTCTAGGAATTCAGTACCTCATTGCCATCTGCATCAGTGATTCTCTATGAACCTGGTCTTGTAACCTTCCCATCTGGAATTTAACTTGTGCAGTCCTATTTCATCCTGAATCCGGCGAAGTACTAGATCTCCAATGTTGAAGGATCTTTGCTGGACGTTGCAGTCATGATAGCGTCTAACTCCTTGAAGATATCTAGCCAATTGAGTTAAGGCGTTGACTCTGGCCTCTTCGACTGAATCTAGCTCCAGTTGTCGAGCTTCATCTGCTTCTCCTTCTTGATAGGCTTCTACTCTTGGGGATCTCCACATGATATCCGCTGGTAGTATAGCCTCTGACCCATAGGTAAGGAAGAAAGGAGATTGTCTAGTTGCTTTGTTAGGCTGGGTTCGCAGCCCCCAGACTACATGAGGTAGGTCTTGAATCCACTTGCCACCTTTCTTGGTGTTGGTGTCGTAGAGTCTTTTCTTCAAGCCGTTGAGTACTAAACCGTTGATGCGCTCAACTTGACCGTTTGCCCGAGGATGAGCCACGGAAGCATATTTGACCTCGATGCAGGAGCTGTCACAGAAATCCCAAAATGATTGTGATGTGTAGTTGGAGCCAAGATCTGTAATAATGGTGTGAGAAAAACCAAACCGATGGTAATGTCGGAGATGAAGTCCACTGCTCTATCTGATGAGATCTTGACAATAGGCTTGTACTCGATCCACTTGGCGAACTTGTCGACTGCTACCAGCACATGATTGAATCCTCCTGGAGCGGCGGTTAATGGTCCGATCATGTCCAAACTCCAACAGGAGAACGACCATGATGGAGGGATTGTTATCAGGTTATGTGCTGGGACGTGAGTCTTCTTGCCAAAGAATTGGCAGCCAGGGCACCGTCTGACCAAGTCTTCTGCGTCCGAAATAGCTGTTGGAAAGAAAAATCGAAACCTATACGCCTTGCCGACTAGTGTCCTTGATGCAGCGTGATTGCCGCAAACTCCTTCATGTATTTCTCGGAGGATGTCTTTGCCTTCTTCAAGGGTAACACACTTCATGAGGATGCCTGAAGCAGAGCGCTTGTATAGGTTGTCGCCGACGAGGACGAAACCCTTGCTGCGCCTGGTGATGCGGGCAGCTTCAGCGCTTTTAGGATCAGCGTGCGGTGGAAGCTTGAATTCCTTTATGAAATCAATAAATTGAGTTCGCCAATCTTCATCAATCATCAGCACTTCTCTGACTGTGGTCGGGGCCTGCGTGTCAGTGGCTTGTTGGCTTTGTTCCTTGACTGATGGGTGGTGAAGTTCATGGACAAAAACTCCTGGTGGAATAGCTGCTCGAGTGGACCCAAGTTTGGAGAGGACATCAGCTCCCACATTGTTGTTTCGGTCGACGTGGTGGATTTCGAATCTTGAGAACTTGTTTTCGAGCTTTCTGATTTCTGCAACGTATGCGTCCATTGTATCCTTGTTGACGTCCCATTCTTTATTGACTTGTTGAACGACGAGTAGAGAATCACCGTAGACAAGTAGTCACTTGATGCCGAGAGATACTGCTAGTTGGAGGCCGTGTCGCAATGCCTCATATTCAGCTTCATTGTTGGAGACCTTGAACAAGATTTGGAACACATACTTTAATTGTTCTCCCTTGGGGGAGATGAACAAAACTCATGCGCCGCCTCCATCGATCTTGAGTGAATCATCGAAGTACATCACCCAATGCTCTAGAATGTTCTGGGGTGCTAGAATTTGATTTTCCCGTCATTCAGCCAAGAAGTCGACTAGTGCCTGTGACTTGATTGCTGTTCTTGGCTTGAAGTTGATTTCCAAAGCTCCCAGTTCAACTGCCCACTTTGAGATTCGTCCAGTGGCATCCCGATTGTGGAGTATATCCCCGAATGGGAAGTCAGTTATGACTGAGATCTTGTATTCGTTGAAGTAATGCCGGAGCTTCCTAGAGGTGATTAGAATTCCATACAGAAGTTTCTGAATTGATGGCTATCTAACCTTTGATTCAGAGAGTACTTCGCTGATGAAGTAGACTGGTCTCTGAACACCATAAGTGTGGCCTTCCTCCGGGCGTTCGACTACTATCGCCGTACTGACTACATGGGTAGTCGCAGCGATGTAGAGGAGTAATTCCTCACCGGGTAGTGCAGCTGTTAGAATCGGCGGTGACTAGAGATGTTGTTTGAGATTCTCGAGTGCTTCTGTGGCTTCTGTAGTCCACTCGAATTTATCTTGTCGCTTTAAGAGTTGAAGTAGGGTGATCCCCGTTCGCCAAGTCTGGACAAGAATCGATTCAAAGCTGCCATGCAGCATGTAAGCTTCTGGACGTCCTTGATGGTAGCTGGGGCATCCATGGCCATGATGGCATTGATCTTCTCTGGGTTAGCTTCGATTCCTCGGTTGCTGACGATGAATCCGAGTAGTTTTCTAGAGGGTACACCAAAGACGCACTTGGTTGGGATGAGCTTCCAGCGGGATTTTCGGGAGCTGTTGAAGGTCTCTTCCAGGTCAGTAATGAATTGATCCTAGGTCTTCGTTTTGACGACGACGTCGTCAACATAAGCTTCAACATTGCGATGTAGCTGGTCGGAGAAGCACAGCTGTATCGCGCGCTGGTAAGTAGCGCCAGCGTTCTTCAACCCGAAGGACATGGTCTTGTAGGCGTATGCCCCGTAAGGGGTGACGAAGGCCGTCTTGATTTGGTCTTCTTCTTTTAGGGCGATCTGATGATACCCTGAGTAGCAGTCGAGGAAGGATAACAGGACACATCCTGCTTTCGAGTCGATTACTTGATCAATACGTGGTAGCCCGAAAGGATCCTTCGGGCAATGCTTGTTTAGATCAGTGTAGTCGACGCACATCCTCCACTCGTTGTTGTTCTTCTTCTGGACGAGCACAGGGTTGGCCAACCAATCAGGGTGGTAGACTTCCTTGATGAACCCAGCTGCGAGTAATTTTGCCAGCTCTTTCTTGATGGCTTCTCGCTTGTCCGGTGAGAACCGCCGTAACCATTGCTTTTTTGGTGTTGCTATAGGGTCGAACTTGGAGGCATGCTTGATTAACACCTTGGGCACCCCTGGCATATCCACTGGTTTCCACGTGAAAACTTCTCGGTTATCCCTAAGGAAGTTGACGAGCTCGAGTTCCTATTTGTCACCGATGATGGCTGTTTTGGAGTCGTCTTCCTCTTGTAGCTGGACAGTCTTAGTGCCCACACCATTGGTTGGTTTAACCGATGATTGGCTTGGCTTCTTGGAAGGCATCGACTCCTTGAGTGAGAGTTCTTTAGCAGTGGCAAGTATTTCGCTGACAGAGCTAGGAATCCGGATAGTAGAAGCATGATCTATTGCTTCCTTATCGCACTCGAAGGATTTGAGGAGGTCTCCCCGTAGTGAAAGGACTCCTGTGTTGCCTGGCATCCTGAGGAGCAGGTAGGCATAGTGTGGCACTGCCATGAACTTGGCTACTGCAGGTCTTCCCAAGATAGCATGATAAGAGGACTCGAAGTCGGCTACTTCGAATTTGATGTACTCTATCCGGAAGTTCTGTTCTGCACCAAATGTGACTGGGAGGGTAACCGAGCCAATTGGAGTAGAGGAATTTCCGGGGACGATGCCGTAGAATGGAGCCTTGCTTGGAGTAAGCAAACTCATATAGTTGAGGCCCATCTTTACCAATGTGCTTGCAAAGATTAGGTTGAGCCCACTTCCGCCGTCGATGAGTACTCGAGTAAGCTTGGAGCCCTGAACGACTAGATCGAGTACTAGCGGGAACTTTCCGGGTTCAGAGAAGCTGGTCCACTGATCCTCCCTGGAGAAGGTAATGGGGACCTCGCTATATTTGAGTGGCCTCTGAATTGCTGGTTCAACTGAGAGGTTCTCTCTGAGTAGGAGCTTCTGAGCTCGCTTGGAGAAGCTAGAGTCTCCTCCAAATATGACATTGACGACGTTTTGCTATTGTTGGAAAACATCACGGTCTTTCTTGTCATCTTCATCATCTTTGTCTTGTTCTTTCTTTGGAGCAGTTGCAGGTGCCGACTGGAAGGATTTGCGTAGGATCGTACATTCCCACATCGAGTGGTTGCTCTTGGGGTGGATTGGACATCTTTTGTTATGAAGTATCTTATCGAACTGGTCCTGTGGTTTGTCGCCCTTCTTACCATGCGGTGTGCGATCCATAGTGCCGACAGTGTCGTCAGGCTTACGCTTACGCGTAGGATCCCGCTGGTTGCTGGGCCCTCCACAGTCGTTGTGGCGCTTCCCGTTGTTGTCGTTATTGCGATGGGGAAAGCGACTGTATTCTTGCTCCTCTTCATCTGACCAGCACTGCATCATGTCACGTAGATATACCACCGTTTTGGGCCGATTACGCCCAAAGTCGCAGTATAGTGACTAGACGGTGATGCCGCTCTGGAAGTAGTCGATGATGTCATCGTTGGCGATGTTGGGGATGGTGGCTCTTGTGTCAAAGAAGCGCTTGACGTAGGATCTGATTGACTCGCCTTGCTCCTGCTTGATCATGGATACGGCGTGACGATTAGCTACTCGATGTAGCGACCCTTGGAAGTTGTCGACGAACGCCTTCTTGAGGTCCTCCCACGAGTGGATTGACTCACATGCCAAGCTTTCGAGCCACGTGAGGGTGAGGGCTCCAGGGCCATCGGGAGGTAGAGGACTTTGGTGTTGGTGTCTCCCACTACAACACTAATAGCGGTCGAGTATAAACGTAACCATTGAGCAGGGTCTTGCTTACCATCGTACTTTTGGATGTTCGTAGGCTTGAAATCCTTCGGGTACTTGATGTTATCGAAGGCCTTTCTCAGGGCTTGGAAGCGGCCGGAGTTGTCCGCAGGTTGCGCTCTGCGTCTTGTGTTGATGATGTCCCGTGCGTCCACAATGGAATCGACTACCTCTTCCCTGTTGTTCCCACGGTTGTTGTTGTTGCGGTTTGGCTGAGGGCCAGGAGCTTGATTTGCTTGTGGTTGGCCACCTCTGGGGCGATGACTACTCGCAGCTTCCTGATCCTCTTGGTTTCTTCGGTTCTGCTGTTCCTGCTGCTGTTGACGCTAGTGGCCTCCGGGGGTACGGCTTGCTTGAGGTATTGCTATTGCGGTAGCCCTTGATCACGTACCGTGAAGCGAGGACAGGGGGTTCTGTTTCTCGAGTTGTTCAATAGCGTTTTTGGTGAGATTTATGACTCGTTCCAACTCGGGATTCTGCGGCATCATCATGAGTCGCAGGGTTGCTTCTGTCATTGCGGCGATCGGTGTTCTGAAGATGGGATCCGCAGCATTGTTGAATTCGTTGTTGAGGTTGCGTGGCAGGAGATGAGCACGTTCAGCCGCACGAGTCCTGTGCACTTCTTTGTGTTGATTCCTTTCCCTGCGGGCTGTACGAGTAACTTCATCTTCATCAGCTGGAGCGTCTTGGGTTAGGTTGTCTGCTGAGATCTAATCCAAGGCTTCGTTTGGATCATGGTGGCTTGGGGCACCTCCGGGCTGGATGATTACTGGAACCAAATGCTCGTGAGAGAAGATTTCCAGGTCTGATTCATAATCAGTTAGGATAGTTCCACCGGAGCCTGTTTCCCTCTCGGTTTCGAGGGGAGTGCCGTGTTGAAACAGGAGATCATCAATGCTGGCGACTTCTTGCAGGTTGTCGAGTAGTTCTGCGAGGGTATGACATCGGCAAGACTTGAGTTGCATCTTAGCCAGTGCATTGGTGATGAAATCCAGGCTGTCTTGAGGTGACCCGACTGGATCTGAGTAAACGTAAAAAACGGGTGCCTCCCGGCTAGTGGTGGCTGATTGTAAACAGATGATGAATTGCGCAAACCAAGGATGGGTTGCGCAATAAGAGTCTCAATCCGAGTGGAATTCGGTTTGAGATCAATCTGAGTCCGAGTAGAACTTGAATTGTTTTCGAGTTTCGGCTCGATCTCCTTGGCAAGGTCGGGAAGCAACATGATGCCGCGAACATGAGATCTGGCGAGCTTGTTGGAGTCTTACGACGTGGAGCTCTTCGGCATGGGAGAGTTGGTTAAGTGGCTATCGAAGCCGCCTGAACCATTGGCGACGCAGACCCACGAACCGAAGATGAAGGTGGCGCCTCTAGGAGGCGTCATGGTGCTGAAAGCGAAAGTGGCCATCGAACTCGCCGATGAACTCGCCGAGTCCCCTACCGGGCGCGCCAACTGTCGGTGTTTACTGCCAAGCCTGCTCAGGGATACCCTTAGCAGTAGGGTTTGTAGGTAGGGATCGATGGCTCTGGAACTCGATGGTGCAAGGAACACAAAGATTTAGATAGGTTCGGGCCGTGAGTTGCGTAATACCCTACGTCCTATGTGGTGGTTTGTATTGCCTTAAGTGTAGATGTGTTTCGAGGGGGTCCCTGCCCGCCCTTATATATCCGGGGGGACAGGGTTACATGGAAAGTCCTAACTGAGTACAGTTGGAGTCCTTCTACAACACGATCGGGTAGTTTCCTTGTACTGCAGCTAGTTCTACGCCTATTTGGGTAGTTACAAAAGAGGTAAGGCACATCCATGAGCTATCCCTTACTCTTGAACATTCTATGCCTGTAAGCAGTCCCGCTGCCCCGGGTCTGACGCCTTATCCACCTCTATCCCTCTTTCGGACACTAAGTGTCCTAAAACAATGCCTTCACGGACCATGAACTGACATTTCTCCCAGTTGAGGATCAGGTCCTTCTCTTGGCATCTCTGCAAGACTGTCTAAATTTTGTAGACAATGATCGAAGGTCATCCCATAGACCGAGAAGTCGTCCATGAAAACTTCCATAATTTCTTCGATCATGTCGGAGAAAATGGACATCATGCATCTTTGGAATGACGCGGGTGCGTTACATAACCCAAACGACATTCGTCGGTAGGCATATGTTCCGTAGGGGCATGTGAACGTGGTCTTGCTCTGATCTTTGGGATGGATGGGTATTTGATGGTAACCAGAATAACCATCTAGGAAACAGAAGTAGGAGTGCTTCGCCAACCGCTCCAACATCTCATCAATGAAAGGTAGTGGGAAGTGATCCTTCTTAGTGGCCTTGTTGAGTTTCCTGTAATCTGTACACATCCTCCTTCCCATGACGGTTCATTGGGGAATTAGCTCGTTCTTACTATTTTCCACCACCGTCATGCCTCCTTTCTTGGGCACAACTTGGACTGAGCTTACCCACTCACTATGCAGAACAGGATAGATAATTCCGGCATCTAGGAGTTTAAGAACATCTTTCTTTACCACCTCCCTCATAGCATTGTTCAACCTTCTTTGGGGTTCCCTAGAAGGTGCTATTGCGGGATCCAATGGGATTCGGTGGATGCAGAGGGCAGGACTAATGCCCTTGAGGTCTCATAGGGTATAGCCTAAGACCGATCGATGCTTCTCTAAAACAGCAATGAGCTTATTCGTCTCCTCTTCTGAGAGTTTGTCGCTGATGATCATGGGAGACTCTACATCGCTATTCAGAAAGGCGTATCTAAGCCCTGAAGGTAAAGGCTTTAGCTCAATCGGAGGTCGTGATGGCTTCTCAGTCGCGAGCAGTTCAGAAGTTTCACCGGATTCTTCTTCTGCATCGCTGACTTCTTCCGGCATTTCCTCGATATCCTCCTCGAGGCCCAAGTCGAAAAACTCAGAGGTGGAAGTGGCCATTATTTCCTCGATCGGCTCTGGAATAGGGAGATCCTCCACTGAGCATGTCAATGCTCGATTCACGGGGATGTGGAACATGTCCTTCCCTAACTTGATGTTTAAACATTCGTCCTTAGGAACATCTGAAAAGAGAGCTTTAAGGGGATGTCCTATCAAGAAGTCGAAGTTGAGATCTTCGAAGATATGGAAGTTCAGACGGATTTTAACACCATTGTGCCATAATGGCACATCGGTGATTATCCCGTAGCTGCTCGTAAGGGAACCTCAAGGTCTCCTGAGCTGTCTGTCTGTCGGAGTGAGTTTGTAATTGCCTAGAAAAGCTAAGGCAAACTCATCTGACATGAGATTAGCTCCGACAGCGGGACTATAGAAAGCGTCCACATTTTGATTCTGGATACGGCAACAGAATGATGTGGAGGGAGAGTTTAGATAAATTGGAGATATGGATGATTCTCCTTCCTGCAACCATTCGTTGCTGATCAATGTTGTCAACTCTTGAACTGTCTCTCGAAGAAAATTCTCCTCTAAGGGATCCATAGGAGTGACAGGGGTTTTCTTGCAGAAGTATCTTGAGGTGTTGCCGAAATCTTCAAAGACATCTGGCTCGATAATTCGGAGAAATTCCGGAGGTAGAGGGTCTTCTTCCTCCGATGTTTCAGATTTATGTTCAGGGGCAGTCTCATAGATCGAATCTACTAATTGGCTTTCAGGGGGTTCCGATTTGATTTCTGAAGGCTCCGCTTGACGCATCTTGGGCTCTGTGGGGACTGGCTCGTGGATACAAACGAAAGAGGTTCTGTCCAAAATTTTGTCGTGGACTTCCCTACTTTCGGTTGGGGTAAGATGAGCGAAAGATCCTCCAGAGGTAAGATCGAGATGGTGTGCAGACTCCTTGTCAAGACTAGCATAAAAATGCTGGAGCAATAAATGCTTGGGTAATGACAAGTCTGGGCCTGATTTTACCAATAAGGTAAATCTAGCCCAAGCTACACCGATTGATTCCTTATCATTTTGACGAAAAGTTAAAATTTCCATTCGTAATGCGCATATTCATGAAAGCGGAAAGAATGCAGAACAAAATCTATCCCGAAGTTCAATGCAACTTCCATTCACACCGCCTACGGCACGAATGTACCATTGCTTCGCTTCTCCCGAAAGGGAAAAAGGAAACAATTTCCATTTAAGAGTTTCGTGTGTCATGCCCAAAATTTTATTGCATGAACATACTTGCTCGAACTCGCACAGATGATGGTAGGGATTTTCACAATCCCTTCCTGAAAAGGAATTTTCCTGAACAAAGGCTATGTAGCATGAGTCGAGTTCATAGCTAGTAGAAAGAATTGGGACAGCAGAGGGTGCTGGCTCATAGAACTCGCTCTTGGGTGAAGAGAGCTGTAAAAGGGATAGCTGCTCCATGGGTAGTGGGGGTTGAGGTAGAAGCAAGGAAAAGAAAAAAGAAGATACAAGGATGACTGAGTCCGTAGATAATGTAGCTACCGTTCCCCGGCAACGGCGCCAGAAAGCTTGTTGGTATTTTGCAACGTCACGAATAAAATCCGCAAGCGCACGGATACCGTTGTAGCTTTCACCCAAGAGTATTCCAGAGTATCATATCCACTGAGGAATGTGAGTATGCTATCTACAGGTTCAGGCTCATCCAAGGACACATGCGCTGGTGTGGAGAAGACAGAAGAGAGGACTTTCTATATCTAGAATCTATGCCTAGAAGAAGAGATCACGTCGCCGTTATACTTCGAGCTAAAGGTATCGACTGACTTATGCAAACCGGTAGTTCCAATATGTGCTCTATCTGATATCCAAACATGGAGGATTACTAAAAGGCTCGAACAGGGCAGTCACTGCCTGCCGGCTACCTCTACAAACCGTGGGACTATCAGACAACTGAGTGGTATAGTCCAGCCAAGACACCACGTCTAAGTCTTTCCCTGCTAACCTTAGCCCTGGCCAAGACTCCCCTTTTCTATCTGGGGTTTTAAGCTAAGATCAAATGCTACTCGCTAGCATACACATCAACTAATATAAGGCAGAGATGATAACTTGCGATCTAAACTCTAATTCCATATAAACAAACAAAGAAAGTCTCGAACACTTACAACCGAATAAGCATCTGTCGAGGTACAAGTGGAGAAGAGTGCCGACAGACCCGGCACTTCCCCCGACTCCTCCTCACTCTCCTCCTCTTCTTCTACATCTCCTAGTCTACCTAAGCATCTAGGAAGAAGGCCTCAAGGTCCAAGGGAGAAAGGTGAGTAGAGAGGGTGTGATGTGTGTGTGTCCATTCCTCTACCCCCTCCCTTTGTATTTATAGGAGGGAGTCACGGGCTGAAGCACCTGGAACCGACTTAAGCAACCAGCAGGGAGGCGCCACATGTTGAAGCTGAGGCGGTGGGGCCCCTGGTCCTGGTCGGCCGACTAGTAGGTCGGTCGGCCTGCCAGGTGGGCTGACCGCCCTCAGCTTCGTCCAGCAGGCTGTCCTGGGCCTCCTTGTCTTAGCCCAATTGGGCTTGGCCTGTGTTGAGTGGTTTGAATCTGGGTTTTTGGGCTACACTTGGTCCATTTGAGCCTGAATCGGAGCTCTGATAATTTCTGCGATTTATGTCGGGCCAAAGTGTACTTGAAACATGCAAAATTAGTTCAAAACCACCTGCACACATTCTCAAGCACCGTATGTGGAATTTGTTAATAAATAAACCCTATGCTAGCATTTATTCCACTTTGTGGTTCCCTTTTGTGCAGGAGATGACGGTCAAAATTGGTCGTTAATGACCGTCAACAGTGGTGGTCTTGGAGCAGGCCGGGGGTGCATGTCGGGCGAGGGAGCGGTAAGAGAGGAGCGGATTTGGCGAAACCGGGGGCGGAGGGGTCCACATGGCTGGCCAAGGAGGTTGGACGGCGTCCACCGGCGGCCTACAACGCGCCGAGATAGAGGAAGAAAGAAACAGAGCCCTTGAGGACTGTTTTGCAATTTCCAAAAATTCCAAGGACCTCTCTGTAAACAAAAAATTTCTCCATCTTCCTAGCCTCAAATGAAAAACTTTTGAATACCACTTTTGTTCAGTTTTTCAAGAGCTACCACTTTTGTTTGAGACACTTTTCCTTTGAGCTTTAGTTTTTTGAACTATTTTAGAATTGCTAGTTTACATAAAAGGGCCTCAAAATTATTATATTTTTTTACTGATTTTTGGCTGAAACACTATTGAACACATGTCACTAATTGGACCAATTTTTTAGCCAACATTATTTTAGTAACTTGTTTATATCATGTATTGAGTTTGAAAATCTTGTTTACCCCATTACATGAATTGTCAAAAATTATGAGTTTGAATTTAAATTCACATTTGGTGCCTTATTTAATATCTTGCCCTCACAATTGTTTTAAAATTTAATTCAGTTTCAATAATTGTGCATTTTTAAACACCTAGGGTGTCAGACTTATGCCATGCTGGTTGTAATGACAAAAAAAACATTGTTAGGTGCTCTGGCATGAAGGTTGTGTGACAATATTTTGATTTGTTCACCATGGAGTATGCTTCAGAAGCTTTAACTGATTTGCCTTGTGGAGACACTAGAAATGGAAATCATTGTTAGGTGCTCTATCTGCAACAACAATGTTCCATTTACAATGAACGTGGAAAAAGAGAGCGTAAGGGATGATCTGCCTATGGGTCTACCCACGTCCCCCCTATATAGACCAGGAGTCGTGGGGTACAAGATCGGAATCTCCTCGGGTTGTTACAAGGAAGGAGGTCAGATAAGATCCCTAACAATCTGGGTGTCTTGTTGGAGCCTCCATCCTGATCCGTAGAGGGCCCTTCTGTCATGCAGCCGAGTCCATGCATGCCAGGTAGTTGATGCAGAGTCATTAAGCAAGGTAGTGACGAGGACATCGCAGCATCGGATACGTACATGTTCATGTCCGAATCGTCTTCAACTTGGACTTCGTTTCCTTCTCAGATTTCAGAAACAGTATGCACTGAAAACGACGCCACGGCCACATATGGAGTCCATTTGAGGAGATCTTTATATGGTTAGAAATATAATTCATAACCTTTCCAACGCCACCAAATTCAGGTCCATAGAATTACAGAGTCGATGGTAATTCATGAAACAATCGATGTCCAGAATCTAGAAAGGTGTTGTGCCACCTGCTTTGGGCCTTTTTAGGCTTTGTATCGCGTCGGGCCTTAACCCCATGTTGTGGGCACCCCCCTAGTTGCCCACAACCCTAGGACGCCTTGGTTCTCCCATAAACTCAGTAGCCGCCACCGCATAGACTTGGGTTTTCTTTAGATCAGATTTTCCATCGAGAAACTGTCTTTTTCATTGTAACTGTGACGACAAGTCATTTTGCTGTGAATCAGGAGCCCCGTTCTTGATCTCCTCCACTATGTCAATTAGTCCTTTGGAATTGAGTTCTTGAACCCCTACTTTACCTTCAGTTTATTCATACTTGCAATTTCAGATTGCGCTTTTATACTTTCTTGCTCGTGTTCTTCGATTTGCATGCAGGAAAAGCCTTCTTGGCAAGATTAATCAAGTTGTGCTTGTTGATAACTGTGACACCCTAATTTAAATTTTAGAATTTAATAATAAATTTAATTGGATTTATTTAATTTTCTAAGGTTTATATGCTTAGCCTTGCATTTAATTTAATTTTCTTTCGCAAGTAATTAAAAATCCTTTTAGGTTTAACTTGTTTGTGCATTCTTGCTGGTGCATAAGTTTTATTTTGAATGAATAGGAGTTGAATTCAAATTTTAGTTTGAATTCAAATAGATTTAAGTGGTGTTTGAAATAGAAAAGAGAAAGGAAAATAGATAACCCAAACCGGACCCAAAACCCAGCCAAACCCAACCCAACCCAGCACCTCAGCCCAGCCCGCTCACCCCTCTCCTTTTCCCAGCGCTCGGCCCGCGGATCGCAGCAGCCCAGATCACCTCCCCAACCGGCCCGCTTTCCCCCTCCCGCGCGGCCCACACCCGCGGCCCAGTCCGCTCTCCCCCACACCGCAACGCCCCACTCCAGTCCAGCACCATCGCTTCCCCCTCTCCCGCACTCGGCCCGCTCCGCGCGCGCGCACCCCCACTGACGCCGGGCCCATGCGCCAGCGCCCAGGCACGCTCGCGCTCGGCTACCCGCCAGGACCTCGCCTCTCTCACTGAGCTCTCGGACCCACTTGCCAGCACCTTCTTCTCCCCTTTCCTTCCTTCTTCCCCGCGCCGAACGCCTCTACTCCGTCCAGCCCCAGCCCCGCTCACCCGTCCCTGCCCCGTGAACCACCCCAGCCCTGCAGGCCCACCGACCAGCCCGCAACGCGCACGCCTAGACCTTCTAGAAGCTGCGCTCAAGCCGGATTCCGCAGACACCGGTGCTCGATCCGCTTTCCCCGTGCGGCACCGATACCGGCCGTGATCCTCGCGATCTCCTGCCGGGCACACATGCCGCAATCACCGTCCCACCTTCTTTAAACCTCCCCTACGACCCCAGTGCGCTGCACTTGCCTCCCTAGCGCCACCCCGAGCCGAGATCCACCCCGCCGCTCTACTCCGCCGTGAAGAGGCCCCTGTGCCGCCGCAGCCACACTGCTACGCTGCACCCTTTCCCCCCACAGACCCTCGCAGAGGCTTTGCCTCGACGCCGTGAAGTTCCCCGGAGCCTCCTTGCTCGACCTCGACCGGTGCAGCGTCGTAATTTCGGACCGAGCCCACCGCCGGTGAGAACCTCCGCCCCTACAAATCCTTGCCTCCGGTGATCGCCGGACCATCCTGACCCTCCGTAGCACCTCCGCAGGAACTCCACGCGTCGAACCTCGGGATCCAAAAGCCCGGAGGACCAACGCACCGCCCTGTCCGTGAGCTCCGCCCTGACCACACCGCCGATCAACGTCGCCGCCGACCCTGCACACCGCTTTCGCCCATTCCGACCCTCGGTAAGCACCCTTAGGCCATCCCAAGCCTTTTGCGCTAGATTAGGTAGGCCGTAGCCCCTGGAGTCCCTGGAGCACCCGCTTGCCGGCGTGTCCCGCCGCGCACACTCGCCGCCGTGTCCCGCCGCGCACACCCGCCGCCGTAGCTACTAGCACCGCCACGGACCTCCCCGAGACCCGCAAAGACCCCAGGTGGACTACACGTGCCGCGTAGGCCACCCCAGACCCAAGTTCGGGTCGATTTGACCCCCGGACGGCCAAGTTTGGCCAAGTCCGGTGAGCCCCCGCCGCAGGAGCACATCGCCGGCGTGTCCCGCTGCCGCCCCGCGCGCCCTTTGCCCCTGGCCGCTCGATCTAGAAACAGCGGCCCAGATTAGAACGTGGGTCGATCCGATCTGATCCGCCAGATCACGATCCAACAGCCCTAATTCAAAGATACCCCTTCGGCCAGCAGTTTTGCTAAAGAGCCCTCGCCTTTCTTAGAAATCAACACGTCGTCCTGGTTAGTTCAAAAGTATTTCCAGTTTAGTCCTGTTTTATTCATTTAGGCCCCTGACCTTTTTAAAAATCTAACCCGCAATCCAGATATGTAGTTTTTGCATGTTAGACCCTAGAACTAAGGTTTAATTACATTGTAGTCCCTATTTTTTGCAGAAAACCCCCAGAAACTTAGTTTTTCTTGCAGAAAAGCCCCTGAACCTTGTTTTTGCTCTAGATTTCGCGTTTTAACTCCGTTTTAGGCATTCTTTATGTCCACGCGATCGTTGTAACACGTAGAACAGTTCTAGCTTAGTTTTGTTCATTGTTTTTATGTATTGTTGTACTGTTTCTTAGTGTTTGCCTTTATTTGCATGTATGTGTATGTGCTGGACTTGTTTTGGCGTTGCGATCATGAGTAGACGTTGATCCTTCGGAGGAGTACCAGTACCCAGAGTAGCCATCTTCTGAGTAGTTTGAGCAGCAGCAGGAGCAGTTTGAGGAAGGCAAGTATAACATGAACAACACCTATCACTTTAAATACATTTTCATACTGCATTTTAATACTATACGCCTATAAGGACTTTCCTAGCCACTTTATATCCTTTATATATATATATCCTTTGGGTTGCATTTTGGTTAGTTGTGCTAGGTGCCGCGCTATAACACACTTGATCCTTTTTAATTAATTTGATTAATGGTATATGCAACTTAATTCTGGGAGTGGCCCGTTTGAGGGGCTCACGTCTCGTTATAAAATGGTTTTGTTAGAAACACGGTTTAGGGGGGCCAGCATGGTGCTTACTGCAGGGTTGGCCACTCTCCATAAGGACCGGTTCATAGAGCGACAACCTGGGATAACAGCGCTACCACAAGCCTAGAATGGGATGGTCTTGGCGTAATAATTAGGTCTTTTTGGTTTGAAGTAACTTACCTGCCGGGCAAGGGTGGTAAGCTTCTATGGCCCTCGTACTGAGTGGCCTCGTCTGTGGTATTCTTGACGCCCACTAGACTTGCTCCATAGACGCCGATCCAACCCTAGCGGTTACTCCTTACCAACGAGATTCTTTGTAAAGGCCTCGTAGTGAGTTTGCTAGTCATCTCACCTAAGGAAGTGTGATGAACAACTATCATAGCTCACGACTTGTGGGTAAAGATGTGTAACCTCTGCAGAGTGTAAAACTGGTATACTAGCCGTGCTCACAGGTCATGAGCGGCCCAGATCCTCCTTTTGATTAGTGGGGTTATCTTCCTTTAACGAGGCAGGTTTCCCTGGGTGGCTTGGTTCGGTTTGGTTCTCAGTAGTTCTTAAATAATTTTGATTAATTATTATGTAACTGGGTTTATGGTAATTCACCAACTTGTAGTAATTAGTTTTAATAAAATTTTGCCAAGACTTAAAAGCTAATGCAGTAGAGTCAGCCAACCTTAGAGCCTCATAGTTTGTGTTATACTTGTTGAGTACAAGTTGTGTACTCACCCTTGCCTACTCTAATCTTTTTCCTCTTGGGGATACTCTACTGCTGCTCAGTTCCTGCCGACACAAGGGAGTTCATCCGGAGCTACCAGGAGTACGAGGACTTCTAGGCATTCGTCTCCCAGTCGGCGTCCCTGTGGTGCCCAGCTTCCGAGAGGCTTCGTTTATGTTTTACGCTTCCGCATACTCTGTACTAGACTTTTGTCATTAATGTAATAAATAACATTCGTACTCGCTTTATTATATCTTTTACGTGATATGTGATGTGATATACTGTTCATTCTGTTGTATATACGTGTGACTTGATCCTGGCACGTATATGATTGCTCGGTTTATGCCCTTTTATAAACCGGGTGTTACAGAGTGGTATCAGAGCCGCTACAAGCTCCGCCCCGACCTTATCACTATGGTTCAGAAAATATCCTTCTTAGGGTAAGATAGCGAAAACCCTTACTATCATCTACAGGAGTTTGAGCAAGTATGTTCATGTCGTGCCATCACAGGCATATCACATGATACCCTCAAGTGGAAATTGTTTCCCTTTTATCTTGTTGAGAGGGCTATATAATGGTACACACATAACGTAGGAAGCGTGAACGAAAGCTGGTATGAACTTAGAGACAAGTTTTGTCTCTCATTTTTCCTCAATCCCGTAATGTCGCGCTACGAAGAGATATCCTCAGCTTTCAGCAGAATGAGAAGGAATCCATAGGTGCGGCTTGGGCCAGGTTTTCACTTCTTTTAATATCTGGCCCTAACCTGTCAATACACGATCATGTGTTGCTTCAACATATTTACATCAGGCTCGACATGGAATCTGCCCTTTACCCCGGCTTTGCCGCTGGAGGATACTTTTCCCATAAGTCTCCGTCGAAAGGTAGGGAAATCCTAGATCGTATCACCAAAAATAAATCCTTCGTAGCCAACCCCAGATCTGCCCAAGAAGAGCATACATCAAGCCATGTGGACATTCTAGCAGCCGAATCTGATCCTTCACCCCCCCAACCCTAGATTTAGCTCTAGAACCCTCTTCTCAACCAAAGGCTCCGGAGGAAGAAGAAATTCAACCTTCGGAGCTCCTTTTCGAGTTCGAGGATGATCTTTTCGAAAGTTTTGAAAACACCTTGTACTATCTCTGCACGAGGAAGCCGCTGGTTCCCATCCCTTCCATGGATCCTATAGAAAGCCACATTCCTTAGGGAAAACATCAAAAAGATAATGGCCATCATGGTCGGGGAATGGTCAAGGGAGGCGGAGTTGTCACTAGAACTTCTCCGGATCATCTCCCCTCCATCAACCATTCCTTGCACCATAAGAGGAACCCTGTTAGACATCCTCTACAGTCCCACTATTGGAGCCAACATCATCTCCAGCGAATGCACATTTCAACTCTTGGGAGATGAGCTGTTGATCCAAACCGACAAAACCTTCAAGACTTTATCTAGAAAAATGCTAGAAGGAATTGGGATTTTGCATATTGTGACTATCAAGCACAAAAATATCGATGTGATCCTTGATTTTCATGTCTTCGGTGTCCAAGATTTCAATCTCATGATTGCGCACCCCATTGAAAAATTTCTCATGGATGCTCTGACTCATGGTAAACTATATGTCCATCTAGGGAAGGAAACCTTTTCAGTCCAAATTTACAGAGCCCCACAGTATTTGGCCGAACCTTCCTTTGATTTTGAACCGATCATGGAGGTGACGGAAATTCTCCCTTTTGACTGACTAGAATCTTGTGACACCCTAGGTGTTTAAAAAGGCACAATTAAGCAAACTGAATTAAATTGCAACACAATTGTGAGGGCAAGAAATTAAATAAGGCACCAAATGTGAATTTAAATTCAAACTCATAATTTTGAACAATTCATGTAAAGGGGTGAACAATATTTTGGAACTCAATTCATGATACAAACAAGTTACAAAATTTATTTTAGGCTGAAATTGGTCACATTAGTGACATGTGTTCAATAGTGTCTTCAGCAAAATCAGTTCAAAAATATATAAATCTTGAGGCCCTTTTGTGCAAACTAGCAATTATAAAATAGTTCAAAAAATAAAGCTCAAATGAAAAAATGCCTGAAACAAAAGTTGTAGATCTTGAAAAACTGAACAAAAGTGGTATTCAAAAGTTTTTCATTTGAGGCCAACAAGATGGAGAAATTTTTAGTTTACAGAGAGGAGCCTGGACTTTTTAGATATTGGAAAACAATCCTCAAGTGCCATGTTTCTCTCTCCCTCTCTCTAGACGCGCCATACGCCGCCGGTGGATGCCGTCCAGCCTCCTTAGCCAGCCAAGTGGCCCCCTCCACCCCCGATTTTGCCGAAGACGGTCCCTCACCCGACACGACCCCCCGGCCAGCTCCCAGACCGCCACGCCACCCCGGCCGACCGCCAGCGCCACCGCCAACCATCCGAGCCCAAGTGAGCCATCCCAGGCCAAATAACCCTCCCCCAAGTCTCATTCGCTTCACCACTAAGTGTTGCAGCCTATAAATACCACCCAAGCGCCCACACTCACGGGCATACGCTGTTTCGCTGTAGCCATCCTCGCCGGCGAGCTCGATCTCGACGTGGACAGCCCTCTCCCGACCCACATTGTCCAAACAGCCACCACCAGCACCTTCCTCACATCCTCGCAAAGCTCAGGCGCTCGAAGTTCGGAGCCAAGAGCCGCCGAAGCAGCCTCGTCGCTGGCAACCCTCCTCCGTTCACCGCCTCTCCACACCGACGACCCCCTTTTGGCCATCTCTGACCTCGACCCCGAGCTCTAGGAGGTGTGCACGGACCTCCTCTACCTTTTCCCCCACCTAGCTCCCACCGCCGTGGCCTAACCTCGCCGGAACATCGCCGACGAACGGTAATTAAAATCTTAGATTTCTAGGGTCAAACTGCAAAATTTACATGAGCTTCCTTAATTCAAACCAGTGAAGTTTGAAAATGTACAACAAATTGTAGAAAAGTGGTAAAAATGCAAAATCAACTGTTTTGGAATCTTGAACTGAAATCTACAAGTTCGTCCACTGGACCATAAGCTGAATCTGATTATTTTTTAGCTCTAGTTTTAATTCAAGAATAAATAGGGAATAATTTTTCTATGAGTTTTGCTCAGTAACTTTAGTCTATTTTTGTCTGGATGTTATCTCATATAGTTTCTAGTACTTGGTAAACGTTTCAGCGCAAATGGACATCTTTAATTAGATGAAAACTTATTTCTTGGTAGATCTAGTAGGCTTCATATATTGTTTCTGATAGCTCTACTATGATACTATGCATGAAACTTTTTCCATATGTTTAGATTACTAAATTCTTACTAGTGCGCAAGTTTGGATATTTTTTAATCTGTGTAGCTATATATGTGATTTCATCCTTCTAAAATAGCACTTTATTATGATAAATAGTTCCTGTAGCTTGAAAATTTTGGAATATTAAGCATTGCTTTTTTTTGGTCATATATACCTGCCTGCAAAGTTTGAGATTCAATTGATTAGTAGAATTGGAGACATAATTTACTCATGCTATCACATGGTTTAACTTGTTATTTTTGCTCTAGTTATTATACTGCATATTTACTTGTGAATGTTGCGCCAAAGCATGATAGATGTACCCTGATGTTGTGCAAAAAGTTTGAGATGCTTTACTTAATAGAAAATAGACCAAATATTTATGCATGTGTTCATTTAAGTAAATGCAATGCTAAGTTATTATTGGATATAATGGTTAATATTTTTACTGAAGCATGCTAGGTATATGCTTATGTTGTGAAATTTATTAATCAAGAATTATGTTTGCTTCAATTCTGGAAAAAATACAGTACGTAGGGTACCATGAGTAGGGTTTACTATAAAAATTTGAGCTCCAGAATCCTTGTAGATTATTCTGTATATATCTAGTTTGATTTTAACATGCTCTGTTTTAAGTATTTTTCGTGCCTGCATGCTTTACTGATTTTAGCTGAAATTTTTACTACAAGCTCTTGAGTATATTGTCTGTACTTTCTAAAATTTTTAGCACCAGAGCACGTCCTAGCTTCTGTATTGAAATTTGCAAATGTCTTATGCATACTGTCTAGAAAATAAAAACCCCCCGCCCAGTTCATTATATGAAGTAAAGTAAACATGTTATCTAGTCTATAAATGACTGCCAGTTATAATGAATTAAATATGTTCATCACTAAAGTAACACCTTTGTTGGACTGCAACTTTATCGTGAAGGAAAGAAATGAACTCGTATCATGTTGTAATAAAGAGCACCTTTGCATTCATATAGTCTGTGAATCTATCCGACGGTGTGTAGGAATTGGTGCCAGTAAGTGATCACACTCCCGAGGGTTCTCTATTAAATCTAACTAAATTGAATCAAGACCCGGACCAAAGTTCGGAAGAGCCCAAGGCTAGCAGTGTCCAATAAGGCAACCCAGTGCATTTAATCCTATTATTTTCGCATATCTATTTAATCTATGTTGTAATATATTTATTTGTGCATATACGTTTCCAGGAGTTGCTTGAAACCCTAGATGCATGATCCTAGGTTCCTATGTACTGCTTACCCAGTCAAACTCACCTAGATGCTCTGCTAATTAGGACCGGTAAAAGACGAGTGGTTTCCTACCGCTCGCGAGATTATAGGATTTGATTGACTTTAGATTCTGCAGTAATATAGGGATGACAAGTGGGGTTGTGGTATTTGTGATACCCTTTCTGCGTAGTGAAAAGATGTTAAGGTCACGGTGTGTGGTATATTTTTTTAAACTTTTGAAAGTACTAGCCACATGCCGAGAAATATGGTAATCGGTAAGCTTAAGTACCTGATTGGACTAGCGAGTGAACTTTACATTCACCCTCTTTTGGACTCGGTCCAGGATTGGTGCAACATGCGGCTGCAGAGTGGTCAGACTCTGTAGTCGCAGGGGGGGAAGCGACCTTGATCCACAGACTGGAAAGAAAGGGAAAAATTCGTGTGGGCGACGTCGTTCCCCATACGTGTGAGTTAGGTTTGCCATGCAAGGTTAAGAAATTTGATTCAAATCATCCGCTTCTCATGGTTTGGGACTGCTTAACAATTTCTGTCACATAGAGTAACAAGTGGAATATGATGTTGATAAATCATGTTGTATGATTAATGTTTTCACCATGCCTATTTAGAGATAGATGCTTACCTAGAATGGTTAATCAAAATAAAATATGAAAGTTAAAACTTGAAAGTAAGGACCTACTCTTTGTTGCTTTTCAGCAAAATAAACCATGAGCTTTACAAAGCCTTGCATGTCTAGTTAAGCGTACAAAGTACATCCGGTGACGGGTAAGTCTTGCTGAGTATTAGTATACTCAGTCTTGCTTGTGGCACCATTTTTCAGGTACATACTTTGAGGATATGATTGCTAGCTTGACTTGGCCGTGTACTTTAGCTCTGGGTTGGTCTATCGAGTGGGACGGTCCCTCAGCGAGTGCTGACACCCTTCCTCCTGAGTGATGTCTCGTACGGGCATCATCATGACATCCTATCTACTGCTAGTCCTCATGTTTTACCTTTCTGCTGAATAATGACACTCTGATGAACTGTTGTAGTATAAGACTCTGCAGTTTGACTATTCAGAACTGGTTTGTAATAATTAAATTTTTCACTGCGAATCTGTGATTTATGAGATGTTCTGTGTTGTACTCTCTGGGCTTGCCTTCATGTGAGTTGTTGCCTGCTTCGCTCCCAGTTAGTGTGGCTTTAATCGAGACTTTACTCGAGGAACTATCGTAGTAGTGCGAGTTGGATCAGAGTTGCCTAAGCGCACTCGGTTCAGTTTTATTTTGGGTGGTTCGGCCACAAATCCCTCCTTGAAAGAGATGTTGAAAAGTTCATTGAGGACGTTGATGATCCCACCAAACCCATAGACATATCTGAGTTCGAGTCTCCCCCTAGACCTCCGATCGTGTTGAAACCTTTGCCCATAGGCCTCCATTACGCCTTCCTCCATGGTGAGTCTCTGTCTCCCATGATCATTAGTGGCACACTTTCAGAAGAAGAATCCTCGAGACTAATCACCGTCCTAGAGAAACAAAGAACCGTTCTGGGATATTCCCCCCTTCTTAAAAGGGACATCGCTTCGTGTTGGTTGCTACGGATTACTTCACTAAATGGACCGAAGCAGTTCCTTTGAAGAATATGACACATCGAGAGGTAATTGAGTTTATTACAGAGCATATTATTCATAGATTCGGTATTCCTCAAACTTTGACAACGGATCAAGGTTCATCATTTATTTCAAAGGAGGTACGCAATTTTTCTGAATTATATAAGATTAAGATACTCAATTCATCTCCATACTATGCTCAGGCCAATGGTCAGGCCGAGTCTAGTAATAAGATCTTGATAAAGCTCATCAAGAAAAAGATAGAAGAAAATCCCAGGAGGTGGCATGAGGTATTATCTGAAGCATTGTGGGCTCATCATATATCTAGACATGGCGCTACTAAGGTTACTCCTTTTGAGTTTGTATATGGTCAAGAGGCCGTTTTGTCCATTAAGGTGAATCTGGACGCTTATAGATTGGCTAAACAAAATGACCTTACCGCTGTTGATTATTATGACTTGATGATGGACAATATTGATGAAGTAAGCGATAAGCGGTTGCAAGCTTTGAAGAAAATTGAGAAGGACAAGCTTCAGGTGGCTAGAGCCTACAACAAAAAGGTAAGAGCAAAATCTTTTGAGGTTGGTGAGCTGGTTTGGAAGACAATATTACCTCTTGGGACAAAGAGCAACAAGTTCGGCAAGTAGTCGCCAAGTTGGGAAGGACCGTTCAAGATCATCAAGGTTATCTTCGGAAATTCTTATATGGTGGAGATGATGCAAGGAGAGCATCTTCCAAGGGCTCTTAATGGAAGATACTTGAGGAAATATTATCCCAGCATATGGCAAGACGCTTGAAGATGGAGACGGCCGGTATAGAGTATCGCCCTTAGCGTTATTTTTAGCCTTGTATTTTCTATGAGCATCCATGTATCTAGGCTAGTTTCTGGTACTTGCTTTTTGGCTTGCAAAGCTCACCAAAAAGGCAGGGAGGCATATGTTGGCAGCCAAAATTAGCAAACACCGAGGCCGACCGGTCTGACCGGTTGGGCTGACCGGTCAGACCGGTCTGAGCCTGTGCAGTCCGAGTAGAGTTTGGTTTGTATTTTGAAATCCGTTTGTAACTCAAGTTTGAAGAGGTACGTCTTCCCCGGCCTATAAATATAAAGGCCACGGCCGATTGAGGTCCTTCTACCCAATCGAATCAATCAATCTACTATTTTCTTGTTTTCACTCAAACCCTAGTTTTTCCAACCTCATGCTGTGCTTTGCTTGTCTTGACGGCGTTCAAGGATGTCTTAAGTGGCCTGCAGACCTCAAGACAAACCTAGATCTGTGAGCTCCGACGGGGTCCCTCCCGAGCTCACGGTTCTAGGTCTTCGCGAAGCTGCCTGCGCCCGACCGGTCTGACCGGTCGCCAAGGATCTTCGTCAGGTTCTGATCGTTGCGATCCGCGCGTTCTAGCGCTTGTGTGTTGATCAATTTAGCGTCAACACTAACCGAGTTGTTTAGCCACAAATTCCTTAGCTTCGGGTATCCATAATATTGATACCCGACACCAAGTGAATCAACTCGATGCGCCACCCTGACCCAACCCAATTCAAGCATGCACTTTGTGATTTTTAGCTTTTTTATGCATGTGCTTTGTGGCTTTTAAGGCTGATTTTACTTGCTTTTTCTACAGGCTCACAGTGTGCATGTGCTCTGAGAATTTTTGAGGGATAATTTTATGATATTTTCCATGCCTAATTTTGCTTTGGAGATCTTTGGCTGAATTTCTTTTCATGTTGTCAATTTTTTTGCAGTTAATCTAGTTATTCTGAACATGTCTATTTCCTGGTTTTTTTCTATTTTTCTCCTGATAATTAAATTTGAATATGCCTGGTTATTAGCTTTTTTCTATTTTTCTTCGGATAATTAAATCTGACCATATTGTTGCCTAAGCCCACACCTTGTCCTGCTATGCATCAAATTAAAAGAACTGGACTGCATATTATCCGGCTATGGATCAAGATTTTAAGAGAGGGCCGCGCAAGTTAGGCCTGCTGGGGATCAGGAGTGGGTAAGGTGCTCATTCTTTTTTTTCCCAACAGTAGTACAGACGTACGATATGCTAATTTTAGGTCCGGCAGTAATATAGCCGGTTCCATGCATGTGGATAAATTTGGGGATGGTATAGAATGGGCAGTTGAACGCTGAGTACCGGTGTGGATAAGCACAAGGTCCCAGCTCATTCTGTCTTTGAGGAGAAGCCAGAAGAACACCTTATGTGTTTCATTTGGCGCCAAATATTACATTGGAGCAACTACAAAATTTCGCAGGATCCGCTGTTTCACGCATTATTGGTTGGGCTCAGGATGCGACCACGGGAATTTGAAGCTTCAACGAATGGGATTGAGAAAGAGGAGAGGAGAGGGACCTTATTGACAGTGCAAATATAAATAGAGAAAGGGTTGCCGAGTCGTAGCATATATAGCATGGCGTGAATATGTTCAAAGACGATATTGACATGTTCAGATACTGTGAATACCGATGATATTTTCAAAACCACAAAAACTAAAACAGCATGAATACAAATAACCAATTTTAAAAAATACTTTCGACGTCGTCGTGCCTCTCTAGGCCCCGCTCCCAACCCGGATCGGAGGGGAGGACGACCGTGGGCAAGTCTGCCTCAACCTCGCGGCGGCAGGCAGGTGTTCTTGTCCGTCCCCGTCAGCATTCATGGAGCTTACCGTCACCGCGGCCTTCATTCCGTCCATCCCTTGGGTCCTCCTCTATATCTCTATCCTGCCCTTGTTGCTTAGTCTCACGCCTGCGTGCCCATATCAAATTCAACGAATCCACAGCCTTGTCTGCTGAATTAGGGGGATTGCTTTCGGGTATATTTAGGGCGCGTTTAGTTCCCAAAAATTTTCACCTAAAAATTTTCACCTCCCCTTTAAACACATGTATGAAGCACTAAATGTAATTAAATAACAAAACTAATTACACAGTTTGGATGTACATGACGAGACGAATCTTTTAAGTCTAATTAGTGCATGATTAGCCATAAGTGCTACAGTAACCCACATGTGCTAATGACGCGGCCAAAGGCCTCAAAAGATTCGTCTCGTGGTTTCCAAGTGAGTTCTGAAATTAGTTTTTTAATTAGTGTCCGAAAAGTCCTCCCGACATCCGGTCAAAGTGCTGATTTGACATCCAAAATTTTTTGGCGGGGGAACTAAACGCGCCCTTACAATATGTTGTCACGGGTGCTAGATTCTTCAAATTCCCCCTGTCCATCCCTTTTCTAGGCATTAGCTGGGAAAAAAGATAGAGAACTCATCCACCAATGATTCAATACGCTTCAGGTTTTAAGCAATTTAGAATTATATATACATATGTTCGCGCGCGCGCTTTGAGCAGCCGTGTTATTAGACAGCCCAACCCGATTCAGATATTTATGCATACGTGGTTAGCAAACATAACTTAGACTATGCTGACTATTTCCCTATTTGCCTTTCTCACCAGTCTCTGAACCACAAACGTAAAAAGCTGTTTACACAGGTAAGTGCGGCTAACGAAGAGTGACAGAGATATATAATCAGATCCCACTCTCTAGATTTTTCTCCATCCTCCTATGAAATCAACATATATAGTTAATGTACAATTGGGTACTGTATTTTATTTGCACTACTGCCTTGGCCATAAGAAAAACCTCCTCAACTAACTTGGACTGGAAGGTTACTCACCAAGTTATTGAATAGCTTTGAGAAGCATTTAATATATCATTTTTCCTTTAATATTTTAAATTAGTGAACAAGTTGCAAATGACACAATCTGCAGATAACGATGAACATATTCCAGCCAGTGTTTCTGAACCTCTACTTCGTTATCTCTTCCCATACCTTCATCATTTGTTCAGTTTGCATCGTGGTAGCTTCTGCCACCAGTAAAGTTGGATGGAATTAATAATTCATGGCGTGCAGCTGCACTGTTACTAAATCCATCACTTTGGTACAGACATGATGGGTTTGCACCGAAAAGTCAGTGACACAATGGATGACATATATATAATGTATAAGAAAATATTACGAGAGTGATGGCATGTTGTATTTATCACTTGTAAATCTGCATATTATGAAACTCTATATTGCATATTATGAAACTCTATGTTTAGAAAAAGTTGTATCATTCGGAGAACCTATGACTTTGAACATTTCTTGAGTCTCATCTACAAAAGGTACTATTCAGCTGAGTTTTTTCTATTTTTCTAAAATACAAACTTGGGGCATTTGTACAGGTGCAATAGGCATAACACTTGATAACTATCTTCTTATTAACACTTATAAATTGCATTGCGAGTATAACCCCTTTGGCTCAAGTTGAAAAGATCTGAGCATAAAGCCAATTTGTCAGAGTCTGCAAACACATACTGAAACCATTTCGTTTTATTGATGTATTAAATTAATTGTATCTTGAAACAAGAGATTAATCAAATGAATATAAAAGGATAAATATGACAAGAGAAATCAAACTTATACAAAAACTTTGCAACGTAACTAATATTATAGGCACCCACAGTACTGTAGCAAGGTCCTCGACGGGGATTTGTTTAGTTGGTTTGTCATTTTGGTAGATTAGTTAGAGATGAGTTTGGGATAAATTTCTGTGAAAAAGATTGGTTTTTATTTATATACTCTTCTGGCTGTAAAGGGGAGAAGATTGTCAGGTTTAGTTTCTTCTTGTTATTACGCAGTTTTCTAGGCCCTTTTGTCCCAGTTAACTGTGCACATAACAGCACTATGTGCACCAAAAACCATAGAATTTATAACACTGGAATAATTGTTGCTCATCAGAATTCAGAACTAATCATCAACCATGAAAATAAGACAATATTATCTTCTGCGCATTTTGGACTCATTTTATACTGGTATTTTCTGTCTTGCTCTAAATGTTGATGCCACCAGTCAAATAAATTTTGTATTGATGTGCACTTTACAATCTTATGTTTCAACACAAATTTGGAGCAACTTTTGTTCCTTTTCTCTTTTCCTCTAGATTCAGGTAATGGACAAGCAGAGCAAGGCAGTGACATTGAAGATGGAGTAGTAGCACGCAGGCATTTTGGGAAAACAGAAGCAAGCGAGGTAAAATTTGGCTAAGGTCAGAAATAACAAGGGCGTTTTAATTTTTCCCTTGCGATCCTTATATGGCAAATGTTTCAGTCACAAGTGACTAATTGTCCAAGTGACCAGCCCAACAAGTCGAATTTTGCACACTCAAATATATCCTGGGCAGGCCTCTTAACAGCGCATACAGAAGTATTAGCTTTGGGTTGCCAAACAAGAAAATTTGTGAACGTGGTATAAGAAAGGTCTCCATATTAATATTCAGGAATAAGCGCAAAAAATACATGTTGATAAAAAATAAGTTTACCTGTTGCACAAGAAAATAAGTATCAACATTCTTATCCATTTGTACAGCATCCAAGTCCAATGTTTGCTAAAACCTCACGTATAGTGTATGTGCTCTAGTATGTTATGCAGCTTTGAAGGCCTCCTTCGAAATAAAGGTTCCAGACGGAAAGAAGAGCTACGATTTTTTAACTTTTTAGCATCGTACATCTCATTCCATGCTTGAACTATCTCATCAATGTTGAAGCTTAATCCTGTATCATAGAGAAAAAAATCACTTACATTAAAAACACACCTGTAAACCTAACTAAGAGTCTAACAGGATGTAGCATATCATCCTAATTTTGTGGCAAAAGGTGGCTTTGAAACTGATTGCACTTTGTGTTATAACATGAGAGATTATGCATAGAATCTGAATAATTTCCATCATAAATAGTTTTCATGTTATACAGCAGTTAGTTCGTTCTAGAATATAGCCTCATGAATCGTGTCACAATGTTATCATAGGGCATAGCTCACTAACCAGAGATAAGATTGATTGTCTTTGCTAGTAGCAAGCTACATCCTGACAATGATAAATCATATATATTTAGTTCTTTTTGCGGGTATATATATATATATATATATATAGAGAGAGAGAGAGAGAGTTTTTGCTGGCTAACATATTTGTTTTTACATACAGGAAAAGAGAATGTACCATGCTAGCCCTTTGCTTTACATATCAGGTATAGTCATTTCATCTGTACTTTTGTACAACTTTTCAAAATTTCATTTTTTTTAGATAAGGCCAGTGCCGATCTATGTTCAATGAAATAGATAGAAGAAAAATAACACTAAAAGTGGTAATGCTGACATCATCATTTCCAATCCTATTTTTTGTAATGTTCCTAAAATATTACTATATTAGCATAACTATCATACCTATACATGGTCGAAGGTAGATAATGTAATGCAGCAAGAAAATAATAGCACATGAGAAGGCACAAATGGATATGTCATACCTTCTTGATTGTTCCCATTCACACAGTGGTTCTTTACCATCACACTAATATCTGCTACAGAAGCGCCTCCAATCTTAAATTTTTCAATGGCTTCTTGTAGACTTTCTTCCCAGCTAGAAAGTCCTAACTTGAATTCTACTACGGAGCGTTCATAAAGAATTGTACCCCATGAAATGTTTAGCTGTGAGCGCATGTTTGACGCTTGTTCAAAGGCTTCATCTGGTGATAAATCCTTTCCCTGCTCATTCAATCCCAGTTTTTCCACCACTATCTTCCCCTTTCTTGATTTAGCTAGCCCTTTTACTCGCAAATATTCCTTTCCTTCCCACATCTCCATCCCCTTTTCCATGTTGTCTTCAGCATGATTGAAAAGTTCTAATACTTCAGTTCCCATTTCTACTTTACATGTATGAGCATAACGCCAAGAAAGCTTTGCTTGCTCAAACTGTTGCTGTCCGAGTGCAATAAGACCTTCATAAAAATCTGGCTTCACGTCTACAGAATCTTCAAATTTCTTTGCAGCTTTGACATATTCAGTGCATGCCCATTCATATGCAGATTTAACCTGGGCAAGTATTGACTCTTTTGAAGCATCTTCGGATAAAATTAATCGCTTCCTTGCACGGGACATGTGGATGTTGCCCCAATTGAACAAAGCTAGAGCTGCCATTTCCTGAAACTTCGCTTCTGCAGCTTGAAATATTTCCTGTGCTTCTTCACTTGTGATGGTGTCTTCCATTGCCTCGTAGTAAAGTCGTATACCAAGATCACAAAGATCAACACATGCATCAGAATCGAATCCAGCGTGGTTCTTGAATAGACGAGCAAACTGCACCATCCAGTCATCAGAGCAAGAATTCCTCTCATCTTCCTTCCTTGAGCTTCCGCACTCAGAGGTGCTATAGTGATTCTGTTCCTGTGCCGCAAAGGAGGACATTGGCATGATCAGATCCCTAGTAATCTCGCACTCAGGACTAACCTCTTTTATATGCAACCGAACTGGTACTTGTGGGTAGAGATCCTCAACCCACCTTAAATCTTCAGTTGATGTAATTGTCACCAAGTCACCCTCTTTGTCCATAAATTTCAGAAGAAATGACTTGAGGTGCGGGTTGTACTTAAACCGAGCTATGTCCATTACTTGTAATAGACTACAATTTTCTGGAATTAAAACAATCCTTATGTCATCGCCATGAACGAACTTAAATTTCTTCTTCACCCCTTCTCTGACATCTTCGTGATTCTCTCTAGTATATTTTGTATGCTTATCTCTACCATGCTGATTTGTTGTTTTGATGGTAATTGGCTTTTCAGGCATATACCTCTCATACTTTTCCTCCAAATAGTGTTTCCCTTGGTTGCCATTAGTGTACCTATCATATTTTTCATCCGTATGCTTCTCTTGCTTGCTATGACTACCAACCTCAAAATGCTTTTTACGCCTTCCCACACTGCTCATTTGATTATGTGTGGTATATTTTCCCTTTTCAAGCTGAATGCCTTTCACCAATATCTCCTTGAGATGCTTTTCGTGGTTGTCTTCGCCATACCTCTGTTCTGGGTTCATTTGTTCCATAACCCTTGAAGAATGCTGCTGTTGCTGTCCTTCATTAGTCACACCTGGCCTATAATTGCCATTCCTGACTTTGGTCTCTTCTGGATGCTTTTCATGCTTCTCCTTGCCAGCGTCATTTCCATCCTGTGTTAAATCGCTCACTGTATGGTTCTCTTTACTGCTATCTTCTTTGTCGTGATCCTCAATATTGTCATGATCCTCTTCATCATGAATCATCTCCCACACCTCTTCCTCGACTATGGAATTTCTAAATTTTCGGGACACCCTCCTCTGTATCCTCTCTTTTACAATGTTGATTGCTGGCTCATCTGGCGATGCAACCTGTTTGTCCAACAAAACATCCTGCTCCATCACCTCTCTAATGCTCTCATGGAGTTCCAGCGCTGTCACATTATTCGGTTCTAAGCTCAGAACCTTTTCCACATCCACACAAGCTAGATCTAGCCTATCCAATGCTTCGAAACACCGTGCCCTTTTCAATAATGCCTTTGTATACTTTGGCGATGCCTCTAATGCTGAATTGCACTCTTCAATTGCACGATGGTACTCCTCCGGATTCTTGTGCATGTAACATGCTGCAATGTTACAGTGCAGGAAGGCGATATCATTATGGCCCTCTGGCAAGAGCTTGACTGCTTTGTCAAACTTGAATGCTGCCCCCTCATAGTCCCTTTTCTGGAATAGCCTCGTCCCCTCCTCCTTCAATTCGGAAGCCAGCCCGATGAAGACAGCATCATCCTCGTCCACTGCTGCCTGTGGACTTTGTTCACCGCTGCATCCGCTGGTCCTTGAGTTGCTCCTGCTGAAAACCTTTGGGCTTCCAATGTTACTTTTTGATCCAGATTCACTTAGTTTCTTCTTCTTTGGTGTCATCCCCATACCTCGAATTATGCCAGCTTCCACTCCACAATGTCGCGTATTGCCGAATAAATGGCTGGTACAGATGATGTAAACTTGAAACTTGTCTTTTGCCGCTTGTTCTCTTCTTCATAGATCAGGATACATTGTATCCTCTCTTATTTTTAGATAAATTTGCAGCAGGAAGAATAAAGAAATTGAGAAATGGGAAAGAGAGGCCGGGCAATAAGGATTCGCACCTTCCTCTTCCCCATTCAAATGGGAAGCTTAGCCTACCCGGGCAATTCCATCAAGGATACACTGTATGGAATGATACATAAAATAGATGGAAAATTGGTAGGAGTTGTCCGAACTTTGAGAAGAAAACAGAGAAAACAAAACTAAGGGTCTGCAAAAAGGAATGGGGAAAATGACAAAGCAAAGCATGAGGAAGCATGCTACGGCAATGGAGTAGGGAAAGGGTTTGGTTGGAGCACAAGGGAAGCCACACACTTTTTGGACATCATCAGGGTGTCATCCAGCCATGACCATTCATGTTTCCTTTTTTTGGGTTGCCTCTAAAGGGAAAAAAGTGTGGACGTTATTGTTTGATAGCAAAAAGTTCAAGTGGTTAGAACAGTGGGGCAAAAGCGTGCTTTATGTGCATGGAAATCCATGGTGGCTAATTTTAGCACTTTCTAATAATAGATTTAGTTTCCTAAGTGTAAGAGGTGTTTGTTGTTTCGGCATAATCGTCATCTCAACGCACCATGGGCGCAAACCACTCAATCATCCTTTAGTTTTCCTTCTCCCTTTCTCCCAGAAATGCGAATATAAATGTAGCTTGGTTACTGAACTGTAATTGCAGGCTTTCCAGCATTAAGTGATCTCATGTGTGAAGACCAGATATACTTGAGCTTCAAATGTCAAGCCCATTAACATGGCAGATAGAGGTCATGGGGCAGGTTAGGACTTTGCTACAGTACTTCAAAGTAATCATGATCCTTCATTTAGTTAGATCTAGATGGCTTACCTCCTAAGAGGAAATAGGTGGTATATATATTTATATAATTTTTATTTTGTGAAACAGAAAAGTTAGGCAAAATATCTACAAGCTAGCAGATTTAACTGTGTTTCATGATGTCAAATCACTTATTAGCATAGATCTTAGATTTCAACACCTCCAGTACATCACTATGAGCTACAAAAGTACAACTTCACATAACTATGTTCATCATACATAATTGACTCATCATAAATCAAGTTCACTAGAAACAGCTTGTGCACTAGATATTGGTGCCTCACCATCAGCTACAGTTGCAGCCTTCAAAGTCTCCATATTAGACTGAAAAAATACAAGGAATATTAGGTGTGATATAGAGCAGCAAGTGGATGTGCTATACATGCTGTGAAATACATGAAATAAACAGATTTGATATGCAACAATAATATAATGCATACATTTCTGATGACCACATCTGATTATCAATACAACACTCGAGTACAACTATTAGTTTGATCAGATATATGAAGAGGAAACTAATGGAAAAACAGTACAGATTTGCTAAGCAATGCTCATGCAGTTAAATTACAGAGCCCATTGCATAGATAAAAACATTTTTACAAGATGGATTAGAGCAAGATCTAATTTATACCAGTACCAAATAACTGGTGGCGTTGACACAGCTAGACAGAAAAGTAAGGCACAACCACAACTCACATTTACAATTTCAGTCATTTTGATTACGACTATCCACAAGTCCAGTATAAAAGTGTTGCAAGATAGTACAGTTAATACTAGAAAAGTTTTCCCAAGCCTAGGAAAGTGCCTACAGGAAAGACAGGGAACACTAGATTTAAGGAACAAAACTTTCATGTGCACACAATATAACATACAAATTGTCCTATGTTGCTAGTTGTAACCAATTATTATGGTCCAAATAAAGGCAATAGATATGGCCAACTAATCCCAATATAAGTTGTGGAAGGTAACTTCTTAACACCAAAAATTTCAATGATTAAAATGTTGACCTGTGGTGATAACTACTAACCCATGAGCACAGATGAACTATAGATAAAACAAGGTTCATGTGCACAGCAGAAATAAATAAAAAAATGGTCATACCATTCCATTCCAGAATGCATTGAAGGTGGAACTCATGTTTGCATACAGTCAACTAGATATAAAAAGAACAACAAAATGGTTAAGAAGAATATCCACAAAATAGAAGGGTCACTCTCACAGAAAGCTTGAAGGCGAATGTTACATGCATCCTGAATGCCACCCTCCACAAAGATAGAACATACCTAATGCTCTGCCATGAAACCATAGCACTTTAGCTTAGCCTGCAATCACAACAAAACCATAGCTCCTATCTGAATTCTTTCAGACTTGCAATAAAAACAACTTTGCACACGAGCAATTTCTGCAAATGCTCTGCAACCTAATACTCTGTCACGTTCTTATGTGCATACATACCGAAATTAGTATCATGAATCAGGGGGGCGGTTGATGAGTTAATTAGTGAGCTTACCTGATTGGAGATTCCACCATGGCTCGTGTTGTCTCTGCAGCAGCACAATGGTCAGCTCGGAAATGATGGCGCAGCGACAGCAAGCATGGTATTGACCTAGCAGCAGCAGTTGAGCACAAATTAGGATAGAAAGCCGAGAGGGAGAGAAGGGGATTAGAGAGAGGAAGTAACCTAGGAGAAACTCGTGGAGATGTACGTCCAAGCAGGCAAGGGCATGCCACCCCTCCCCTTGGGCGAAGCAGATGGCACGCCGCTGCTGCCGCCGTTGCTGTACTGCCCGAAGACAGACGGCTGCGCGGCGACCCAGGAGATGCTCCAGTGGAGGCCGCCGCCGAGGTAGGCAGCGGCCCAGATGGCGGGTCGCCCGTGGAGGTGGACTTGGGAACAGCCTCGGCGGCGGAAGCAGAACCGGCGAGGTGGGCATCGATGGCGAAGCAGATCCGGCGAGGGGCGTCGATGTGGAAGCAGGTCCGGCCGGCGGCGTCGGTGAGGTGGCGGCGCAGGACGGTAGTGGTGAGGCGGCGGGGGCGAGGGCGAGCGGGGGCGGCTAGGGTTTTGCGGATGGGGGCGGGGGGGGCGGCAGATATGAGGTAGGGGCGGCGGGGAAGGTAATGTGAAATCCCATTACTACCCCCAGGCGGGATGCGGTGATCCGAAATCGTGGCAGTTGAAATAGGGGCGGGATGATCATTTCACCTTAAATTTTTGTCAAAGCGGACGGGCTGGGCGCGGGGTTTTCATCACGCTGGAGGGGGCAGATTTGGGGAACAGAGGTTTTGA
Source organism: Panicum virgatum (assembly GCF_016808335.1). NCBI lineage: Eukaryota > Viridiplantae > Streptophyta > Magnoliopsida > Poales > Poaceae > Panicum > Panicum virgatum. The sequence continues at coordinate 32,518,282 of NC_053146.1, read as the reverse complement.
ATTTATTAAAATTTTGCTAGAACACTATAATGTGGAATGAATATAGATGATAAAAATTCAGGGCCATTCTTCTGTAAACTAAAGACTATTATATTGCTAGCAGTATAATACAGATGACAAAAAGTGAAGACCATTCATGTGTACCCCCTTTTGAAATATTTCTTTTTTAATAATAAAGTACGACAACACTACAACACATGTGGGCTTCTGTAACATTCCATTTATGTCGCTGAAAGTGCTATTTTCATTATATTTTATAATCTGTGACGCTTGCGTGACAAAAATCGCTTCGTCGCCTATACCATGTAATAAAAAATCTTCGGCAACGAAAACATCTTTTTTCGTCATAAATTTTATGACGATTATTCTATCATCACTAATTTATGACCCTCATTTTTCATGTCATAAATTTTATGACGATTATTCTATCGTCACTAATTTATGACGCTCATTTTTCATAATAATCAATACCAAAAAAACGTCACGGAACTATATGCCTAGATGACTGTACATGTGCCACGTAGAATAGAAAACATCATAATTTTTTTACCTCGTATGATGTGGCGATGACTAGGATATGTTGTGGCACATCCAATGTGACGATTTTATTCGTCGTAAAATCGAATTGTTAACAAAACCCAATATTTTTTCAAAGCCCACTCCATTTAGGCCTTAATGCTCAATTTTCACATACTAAACAAAATCTCAAGTAGCAACATACAATATCACAATTACAAATACTGTGTCACAACCACAAGTTAGCAAACACACATATTACAAGTATCCAACTCATCCTACTAAACAAAAGTTTGTCTAGATGATCTGCTCCTGCATGCTTCTCCACCTCAAACTCTTTGTAGTATTAGGAAGATTTGTTCCTATTGCAGTCATCAGAAGAACATAAGGAGGGCCATCTTGCTACTTAGGACAATTATAATGTGAACAATCAATAGATAGATTGCAAAAATTAATTAATACAAACTAATCAATGCATACAATTGTGAAAACTGAAGTCCTTTAATTAATACTACTTGAACAACACATAATTTAGTATTTCAAATATAATCAATGGGAAGATTAGGTGGAATTTCTTTCAGTATAAAACAACATTGCTGGAAAGTTTAAGGAAAAAAATGAGATTGTGAACTAATTCGAGTCCAAAATATTAAAAATTACAAGAAAAAAACTAGTCTGTTTGACCAAAGAATATGGAACTATCATCTATAATTACAAGAAAAAAAACAGTACTGCACTTTCATAATACCTTGTTTCACATTGGTTGAAAACATCCCTAACCTCAGGAGGACTCTGACACTACTGTCCACAACAAAAGTGAGGCCCTAGGTGTTGAAGTAACTCCACATGGGCCCTGATCTGTTAAAAGGAACATTATTGCAAATATGAGACCATGCATGGGAACATGCCAAGCTAAAAGAAAATACAATGAAGGTGCTGATGGTTCAATACTACAGACATTCATATATAGTGCTTGGAATATGAGACGTAATTCAATGCAAAATCAATACAACAAAGCTGCTCTTCTGAGATGTACTAGACTCTTGTTTAACGGAAATACAAAGAGCTGTTACGAATTGAAGCCAATGTGGTTACACCAAGGCTCGGCAGAATTTATCGTTCCTCATCTTAGTTTGAGCCCTTTGTCTTTCATATCGAGTCAGTGACTCCTTTGTACATTCATAGAAGAAATTAACCATGAGCATGGATGTTTCAGTTCAAGCAGCAGAAGCAAGGCAAACGAATGAAAGCTTATTAGGCCAATGGTAACATGTAGAATCAAGTAATGATTTAACATGCATAGATAAACATGTGGGACTAATGCAAGGATAACTGATCATCAAGCAGCAAATTCAACTAATCATCAGTGAAATCAACTGAACAGTGAAAGAATGATACATTGTTTCGGACTCCAGATTTTATTCTGCGCACTAGAGAGACAATATTACATTTACTAGAACAGCAGCCCTATCATCTTTTCTTCCGAGAGAATCCAAATTTCAGTCAGGTAGGGAAACGGTTCAGTTTTCTTGTCAAAACATACAGGTTAGAACTGCCTGTTCATTTCACGCGTGAGAGATGCTATGCAGTGGCCATCTATATACTTCTCGAGACACCACAGGTCCACAGCCATGCCAAGCACTTATTGTAAACCAATCATCCACACATCACAGGAGCAGGAACACAGGTCCACAGCCATGCCAAGCACTTATTGTAAACCAATCATCCACACATCACACAGGAGCATGATATTGTAAACCAATCATCCACACATCACACAGGAGCAGGAAAATGCAAGGAAGAGACACAAGAACATGCGGCAGATAACCAAAATAGAGGGCCGCCGCCTTTGTTTGAACAGGAAAGGAGAGGAGAAAAATGAGAACTAGTAGGGTTTGGGCCTTGGGATTGGAGGAGTCGCGCTCCTGACCTCGTCGTCGTTGGAGTACCTCATCGGATTCAAGGTGGGGTGCCGCCGCTGCATCGCCGTGGAGGAGGGGCGCCGCCAGGCCGGCATCTCCCGGATCCGGCCGAGCAGCTCCGACAGGCCGCTTCGCCCGGCGCGAGCGAAAGAAGCTGTCGGCCGGCGTCCGATCGCTGCAGCTCGAGGAAGGGGAGCCTCCAGCGGATTCGCTCCAAGCTGGGGAGGCGGAGGGCGGCTGTCCGCTTGTGCCTGCAGGCCGCCGACCGTGGGGAGAGAGAGGTGGCGTGGGGAAGATTTGGGGAGAACCAGAGAGGGGAGGGAGGCCGGGTGGGGGGTGTGAGTTAGGGTTGGGGAGAGCAGTTTGGGCCGTTCGGGTTTGGTCCGGCGAGGCCCACAAAGGAGTTAGTGTTGTTTTGTAAAAAAAAAAAAGGTTTCTGTGCAGTTCACAAGCAAATAAGCAGCACACTGGTTAGGCGTGCATGATTTGTTTCTGTACTCTGTAGACTTGATTTCAACTCCATCGCTGCACTTTTTTTTTAATTTACTGTGTTGATTTTTTTTCACAGGCGGATGCTGCCCGCCCTTGCTGGGAACTGCGCTGCGCACGGTCTCGGGGCACAACGAAGATGGGAAAAATAGGAATGGCTCTCGTGATTCACTAATCATATAAAACTATTAATGTACAAATAAAATAATTATCTTCCATTTCAGCAAATGATAGATAGCCTAGCGGTTTCACTTCCACCTTTTTTAGCAAAAGGTCCCCAGCTCGAGACTTATTGCCTACGAGTCCTATTTTTTTGACTTAGCACAATATGGATTAAGATAAGGACGTGAATAAGCAATATTTTGACTAAATAAAAGATATGTGGGATCCATATCTATTTCTTTGAAAATACTTTTATGACGAACCAATATTGTTATTTTGTCATAAATTTTGTGACACTTATTGCGCAATATTTTGACTAAATAAAAGATATGTGGGATCCATATCTATTTCTTTGAAAATACTTTTATGACGAACCAATATTGTTATTTTGTCATAAATTTTGTGACACTTATTGCTTAATCTTTATGACGAAACAAGATTCGTTACAATTTAGAGTTGTACTCGATTATGACGATTTCTAGTTGGTTTTAACAACGAAAACAATCTATTTGTCGCTAAACCATAGTTCTCAATAAATAATGTCATAAAAGCAGTACCTTAACCACGAATACGTCCGATGTCACGAGATTTTCGTCACAGAAGCCCACATTTGTTGTAGTCAACCTTGTAAAGTAACATGCAAATTTATTGACTTATAGACCCCCCAAGAGATTTTTCACATGTAATAGACATCATATGAGCTGTCATCTATGATTTTCAAGAATTTTCAAAAAGATTTGGTATTTTCTATCATTTAATTGAATTTCTACTTGTTTAGGGAAAGAAAATCGAACTTCCACTATGCGTACCTCCAATAAGATTCAAAAAATTACACAAAAAAACATATTTAGAGACCTATGTTCTATTGTAGCCCATGCACCGGAGATGAATGAAACTTTCAATTGTCTTGTAGGGACACTTCGGACTTCTATGTGCAACCATACAACAAAAAAAGGGTAATAATACCTAAATATTGTCAAAAAATTGTATAACTTGGCATGGAATCATTATTTACATATATATAAGCTTCATAAAAAAGTTTCATATGTTTTCAGAAAAAGTTGAGTATACATGTTCACAAAGTGGATATATGTATTGCGTTGTTCCATATAACTCCAAGTTGGACTTCCAAGTTTGTATACCCAAAAGTATTTGATTCCTCATACTCACCTCAAACTTGGACATAAACTTTACATAAAAATTTCATAAGATTTTATAATAATCCAAGTATACATTGTTCATAAATGGATAGATCTATTATATTATTTCATACAACTTAAGTCTTTCTTTGAAGTTTACACATGTTAGAATCTCTTCTTAATCATATGCACTTGAAATTTGGACATAGACTTATCTTCATCATCTTATTAGCTTTTGTGGATTTACATTGACAGTTGTTATGCAAAAAAAGTTGTTTTTCTATTTTTTAAATAACTAATTAAGATAGTTATTTTTCCTTTTTAACTATTTTTGGGTGAATTTCGGATGATTTTTCGTTTGTCACTTTTTGCCACAATTCGAGTCAGATTTCTTGAGGGGATTTGTTGCTAGGTTACTTGTGAACATCATTGATTCAATCCCCTTTCAAATCTCTCGCTAATAGGCTCGGATTTTGAAGTTTTTCCCAAATCGAGTTCTGGAGAGGAATTTCAGTTTTTCTTCCGATTCGTGATGGATTCTTGATCCTTTTGCAATCCTCTTCTTGGATCTATTAGGTATTTTGGTGGTGCATCTATGGCTGAAATTTTGTTTGGACTCGTTAAGTTTTGAGGGAGCTTATTGGATCCAAAGTTTCGGTTTTTGTGTTGCCCAGTTTTCCGTTCTCTTCTCTGTTCTTTGACTGTGCAGGGTTTTCCTCGTGCGGGGGAGTGCTCGTGGCATGAGCGCGCGTAGCAGCACTTGCTGCGAGGCAGGCGCGGTGCTGCGAGTAGCGGTGTGCGTGCGAGCCTACATCGGCCGTGCGCAGAGGCGCGGCGAGCAGCAAGCCGGCGACGACGGCAGCCAGGCTCGAGCGCACGCTCAGCCAGGTGCGTCGCAGCGCACGCGGCCCAGGAGGCGGCCCATGAGGGGGAGCCAGGAGCCGGCCCAGCACCGGCAGCAGGCTGGACGCGGGCGCAGCTCACCAGGCAGCAAAACGAGCCAGCGAGCAAGCCAGGCCAGCTAGCTGAGCAGGCCGGCGTGCAAGGGCAAGGGCTCGCAGCCCATCAAGTGCACGCAAGGCCTCGTGGGCTCGTGATCAGGGAGCAAATAGCAGTGAGCCGTTTTAGTTTGTTATTTACTTGCCCTTCTAACATTTATCAATGCTTTGCTTAAGTTAATTGTCAGAACTAGTTAACTAATGATCTTGTTAAATTAATTGATCCACTTGTGTTAGCATGCTTAGCTAGTTTTTGGATCTTATTTTTGCTAATCTTTATTAGCTTTTGCATGCTTATTTAGCTCTTGATAATTAGCTCTTATCCTTGCTAATCCTTGCTTGCATGCTTATTATATAATCGAGCTTGATTATCTCTAGTCTTTTTGCTGAGACTCTTAATTAGCTTTTTGTTAAGCTTTGCTTCCGCTGGGTCCCACAAGGTGCATAAGGCTGTGGGGCTCACAATGCCACGTGGCGAAGTTTTGGGTCCTACATGGCGGTGGTTCTGGATCCTACATCACAAAGGTGTCTTAATTAGTTGTTTTAAAAAATAGAAAATCCCAAAATACCTCTACATGGCTCTGGTGGGGCCCACAATATGTACTCCAACATACTTATGATGAAATACAACCATCATCCATGCAAATATGTCATGTGCGAATTATCATTCATTATAATTGTCAAGCTTAGCGTCACAAATTCACGACCTAAATGGCGCATACAATTTGTGACGAAATTCATTGTTGTTTTGTGACGCTCATTTTCTGTTTGTCATAAATTTTTAGTAGTTGGGCTCCGGCACTAATGATCTATGACCACCCTAAAATTTCATCATTGATGCCCCATGTTTCATGACAAAATTTATAAACGTCACGAGGTAATCATCATAGATTAACACATTTCTACTAGTGTAAACTATTACAAGATCGACCTACAGCATTTGACCCTCAATGGGATCCAGCAGATCACGATCTTCATCACGATGTGTGAGGATTTCCTAGGGGTCGATCCCCACTTTGAGCTCAAGCGGTACTTGTTCACCGTCTTTGTGAAGACCCCCCAATGGGCTGTGCCAGCATCCACCTCCGGAGGGACCGCGCCATCAAGTACGTCGTGGTGGATGTCGCCACATCCCACAAGGGTTGGCGCTAGCAGTGGTTCTATGTTAAGAACAACAGCGAGGCTCCTCTTCCCGTCTTCACTGTTCGGGTTGTCGAGGAGTGGCTGGGCTTCTGGTATCATGGCCTCAGCAAGAAGGAGAAAAGACGGCTTGCCTCCCTGCTCGCTGCCGTCATTCAACTGAGGGGGATGGGCATCACCGGTGATGGCAGCATCTGCGCCTATCACAAGCGCAGACTGGCCTCACTGATGGCACAGAGACTGCCCATGTACGAGATGACGACCAACGCAGAGCTAGAGGGGACAACCCTCTCCACGGAGGAGCTGGCCGACTGTAAGATCTAGCAGCGCCTCTGAGATGCGTCGGCGAAGCGCGATGCAGAGGACCCGATCAAGGGCACCCACTGATGCCCCCGAAGCGGGTTTCTTGGATCTAGTGAGACTCCTCCTTCATCCTCTTGTTCTCCTTCCCCACTGTTGACCTTGTCATTGATGCAGGCTTTTTGATTCCTCAGTCGGTGTTCGAGCCCTACCATGACTCCCCTGCTCTGTTGCCTGAGGCAGTCAGGCATGCTGCCAAATTGGGCCACCGCCGATGCGGCAAAGCAGAGAAAGGATGCCCGGAAGGCAAAATACCGAGCGAGATTCGATTGCCGGGGCCACCGCCAAGGGTCGGACGATGAGGGGACCGACGAGGATGACACCAACACTAGTGATGGCGACGACGGGAGCCAGGACCTGATGGGGTAGGAGTTTCGGGAGGAGCTGGTGAAGGATGACGGGGACGACACCCGCGTCTCAGATTTTGGGACGGTGGCGTCTTCAGGCGCCTTTGAGGCCCCATAGTCATTTGCGTTGTCCCCAACTAGGGGGACAGAAGGCCGCACGAAGCGAGGGAATGATGACTTGGCATTGCAGGCCTCTGCTACACCAGGATCGAAGCGACGCCGGATTGCTCCGTCGTGAGTCATAGCTTCCTGGTTTTCCGTAGGCTTGAATACAGGCCTTGACCTCATTCATGTTTTCTCTCACACCGTGATGGACAGCGGGAGGACTCTGGAGATGGCACCGCGGAAGACCCTGTACTCTCCCAGGCGCTTGGGACCACATCTAGTGTGTCGTTGTTGGTTGCAGGTACGGCGTTTGGAGCCCTGCGATGCTCGCGACTCCACCACCGCCGACGGAAGGGGGCGGATTGTTGGTCCTGGCGATGGCCCCGTTTTTAGAAACTATATGGAGGCCCAGACATAACGGAGCACAACGGATTAAGATAATGGGTCTAACTCAACCCAAAAGACTAGCCTGATAGGTGAGGATTGCTTGGTCTTATATGTTGTACTCCCCCTACATTAATTTCCAATGTGGGACTAAACCCAACAATCTCCCCCGGTCACACATTGGGCCCAAATCTTCTATTAGAAGGTATCATCACGGGCCTTAAGTTTTTTTATCCGAACGGAGATGCCAATTTTTTTTAAACTCTCCAAATGTGAATCCGAACGAGCTTTCCCGTCACAAGAGTAATTTCATCTCCAATGTCACAAAGACATGACTATTGAACGGAGATAACGGGCTCCCCCGTCAACATGTGAAAGAGATTGTTGGCCCATGGGCTCTGATACCACTTGTTAGAAACTATATGGAGGCCCAGACATAACGGAGCACAACGGATTAAGATAATGGGCCTAACTCATCCCAAAAGACTAGCCTGATAGGTGAGGATTGCTTGGTCATTGTACTCCCCCTACATTAATTTCCAATATGGGACTAAACCCAACACCCGTAGGGGCGACCACAGGAAGGGGCTTATGGCCAAACTGGTGGTTTTGCGGTGCACCTAACTCCCTAGCCGTCGTTGGCTGTCAAGCCGACGCCACGGGAATCGCAAGATACGGTTGTGCACGAGCTCCCATCCCTTGGGGGTGCCGACGCCACCATCGCGGGCGTGGTTGCAGCGACACCACCCATGCCCAGTCACATGGGCACGGGCAAGTGGTTGGCTCAATGCCGTTCCTTGTGGGTGATGAGGCCCTGGACTCCAGACCCATGGAGGGTGAGAGAAACATCCGCGCCTCCACGGAGGAGGCAGCCGATGTTTCCCCGATGGGGCATGCAGTGGTCCATACACGAACATACACAAGTTCATATATCTTCGCATAGTTCACAAACAACACAAGTTTACAAAAATCGAAAGAGATCCGGTAACTTGTAGTCGTTCATGTCGAGATCGGTTCTCCAATTGCATAGCTTCACGTACTTCTCCTCCGTTGCAAGCTCGCTCTCATCATAAAAGAACTTTTCCTCAACATGAAAACATTGGTTGGTGACAAACTTACAAATTTCAGCTATTGTTTGGGCGATGATGGTTTTGTCCACCTTTCGCCTTTCCACCATCCCGTAGATTTTTTGAGTTGCCGCCAGCTGTGGCTGTAACCTCCGCAACACCTGTGGTAGTCACAAGTATAGTATCCACACAAGTCTGACCCCTCAGGTTGCTTGGCGCACAACATGCATTTAACACATAGTCATTAGAATGCATATATCATGCACGATGTAGTAGCACATATGATTCTTCATACGTACCAGGAATTGTCGCCTAATGCGCAATTTTTTTTCCATACTTCTGCTTCTTATGGTCGAACCTCCGATCATAGCATTCATGGTCTTCCGCGTATTTCCTATAAGCACTATATGCGGACCACTGGTGTCAACAACAAATTTGATATGTACTTTGAGTGAATAAAAGAATGTGTCATCACTAACTATCGCAGACATTGTTCGAAATCCTTGTACCCCTCTTAGTTTGTCTCATGCAAGGAATCGAATATGACAGCCTTTACATTCTAAGGATATCCAGTGGTCCATGATGCCAAGCTACATAAATAAAATAATATGGATCTCAAATCTTGAAACATGAAAAGTGGTGAACCCAATAGCTATTGCAAGTATCATTTTAATTTACCCGAATTCGTGCGCGGCAAAGATACACCCATTTCCCTCGATCTTCTTCATGGCTTGTAAGATGTATTGTCCTTTTATGTATATGAGCTCGCCTCTCATTCTAACTCAGACTTCCATTTGCGCGATTGAGGAGTCCAAATTCACAGCCTAGGGTGTGTGTGTCCAGTACATCGTGCCAAAAGATGGCCCTTTGGGTAATATCCATAAGAGATAGGTAGATAATATCTTCCTCTAGTTCCTTGCATATATATGGTTGCATTCTGCAAGCACAATTCGTCATCATGGCATCGTTAGTTTGATCGTAATGAGCGTGCCTTCAGCGATGCAGAGGTATAATCACTTACAAGGCAAAAAGGGTGACTTGTGAGATGTCGAGGTCCTTGTGCCGCAACCGCCTATGCATGTCATGGAAGTCAACGGTAAAATAACAATCCCCTTCCTTGTGGAAGTACACCTTGCAGGCCTCACAACGAAATCCTTCATTCCTAACTTCGAAGAATGCATATACCAGAGATGGAATCTCCAAACCTCCCATGGCTCCTCCTCGACGAGCTGGCCCAAGGGAAACATGAACTTTAATTCTCAAAGTTGTCGGGGCAATCTGGACTAAGGGGCCAAATTGACAGTAGTGTTCGCGGCTTGTAATTAAGACAAGAAGTGGGGAAGTCTGTTAGCATCATCTCTATTTACTACGTTTGGATGCCATTAGAATATTTACCTTTCGAACGCCATTTTATACTTGAAGTCTTCTGCTATGCAGGACGCAGCCCATTCCTCTATAGTGAGTTGGGCCAGTTTGTTGTCAACTTCTTCGGTACACATTTTCAGCGCAGGAGGACATTGTCTGGTGCCAATTTGACCACTTGGAGGCGGTGTTTTGTTGCCCGGTGCACCCCCTATACCTCCTTGTTGGTTGCTCATGTCGGGAGGGGCTACGTCTAGGATTGCTGGCTGGGCCATCGCCGCCATTGTCATCGCCTCCATTGTCGTCGTCATCATCACTTGGGCCACCCAGTGGAGACGACGACGATTGCTATAACACCCTAGGTGTTTAAATGGCTAAACCAAGTATTATACTTGAATCATATGACATAATGTGGGAGATAGTAAGCGAAAAGGAAAATTAAAGCAAGCACAAAAATTATATGAGTGCTTTTGGGAAATTATTATAACTTTTAAACAAAATAAAAAATGTCCATGAAAATTTACAAGCACATTTATAATGGTAAGAGTAATAAAAGCTAAATGGAGCTCTTGGGTTAAAAATGAGGAAATTTACATAAAATGAAGTCCTTAAATGGTAGTCTTTGAAAATTTAACTTAACTCTCAAAATAGTGCTCAAATGAAATTGTGGCTGAAATAAAAATTGTTGATCTTGAAAAATTGAACAAAATTGGTATTCAAAGTTTTTCATTTGACCTCGGGAAGGGTGACAACTACATGAAGTATATTTCTCACGTCTAACCCAGCTGTTGAATGTTTAAGCAGCAATGTTATATGTGACATAGTCACACTTGCTTGCTTTAGATAATAAGTGTCGTGTCCAAAGGTGCTTATGAGTATTATGTATCCATTTCATGGCTTCAGGACATGCATCATACATTACAATTTTTGTTTTGAGCCTAGCTTAATCTCTCTAGTAATTTCAAGAAGCAAATCATTCCTGTTTGTGCTATCTTTGTCTAAAATCTTTGGAATATTACATGCCTTGCAATATTCGCGACCATCATTAGCTGACATAAGCTCCTACTCGAATACCAAGCCTATAGGACGAATTGGGATCCATCCATCATATATAGGGGCACAAAGATGAACAGGATGAAAAAGAGTGCGATTCAGTTTTCTAAATCGAGCCTATAGTTAGCCTAACCCTAGGGAAAGTAGCAAGAATCTTATCCGTCAGGAATCCATGACAGATCGGTATGGTTCTCTGGGGAAAATATTACTGAGAATCGTGGGGAGGTTCCTCCATCTCTCTTTCCCCGAGCGGACGCCCCCGCAGCAGAGCGGGCGCCGCCGCCGCCGTGACATGCTGCCGCCTGGGAAGGAACAGTCCCACGGCCTCGGGGAGCTGGCCAAGGTGCAGGCATGCGCCTGCACCTGGGTGGAGCAGCAGCAGGATCAGTGCTGCAGGGGTGCCAGGCGAGGCAGCAGGAGGAGCGGCACAGCACCAGGAGCTCTCGATGTGTTTTGGGCAGGGATAGGTTCGGCAGCATAGAGAGGAGAATAGCTAAGGGTACTTTCGTATTTTTGCATTGCTTTCTATTAAAATTGATTATAATAAGAGGCGCAGTGTGCTACACCCAATTGTCATGGAAGTTTAGTGTGTTTAGGCAAAGACAGGTCTTTTTAGTGTGTTGTGGTAAATGCCACCTTTTTAAAGTGTGTTGGAGCTAATTTTGGCAAAACTGAAGCATTGTCGCCAGCTTCGCTATGCCCTTCCGCTTCCAGAATTCTCGCGTCCACGTATCGCTCAAGCATATATAACCTGCAATCTCCAAACACAAAGCAACCTGCACAGATCCCTTCATCGCAATCGAGACTACAAATCCAAACAAAATCCGTGCCTCTCCCTAAGGTATCTTCCTGACTTCCTGGATCACCGACGTTGCCGGGGAGGGATACAAACTATCCTGGTTCTCAACAAACCAGAATACAGGTCGACCCGGCCACATTGTCCTGCCCTAAGGGCATGTACAATGGTGTAGACGGCAACTGTCTGTAAGTGTCTAGAACACCGCACACAGACAACGGAATAGACAATTTGTACAGTGGGATATCTATTAGTATGTCTGTTAACTATTTAATATATGCATGGGCACATAAAACATGATGATCAATCATACAATTGATCTTTGTGTACCATTTTGTTGCATATACGAAATCATGCTTTAGGGATATAAATTCTTTCATCACAAGAAGACATCTCAGGCAGCTACACAGTTTCCACATACCAAATTATAGTTAATCCTCTGATACACCGGCAGAGATGGTGCATGTAATAAGAATCTGACGTTAGATGCATATCAGGGTAGAATGGGTGCAACATTTTTGGCCAGATGCTTTGCCACGTTCTGTTGACGCAAATCTCTGTCAACACACGAATGCACTAGATTGTGCGGCGCGAGAAAGAGCTCGATGCAGCTCTCTCTGTGTGGAGTGGTCAGACCGGTCTATGGGACCGGTCAGACCAGTCGCCTGTGAGAATCGGCAATGGTTAACGAACGCGAACCCGGGAGGGACCCCGTCAGGGTAGGCGCACGTAGGGTTGTTCTAGGATCGGCAGGCCACCTAGAACGCCTTCAAACGTCGCGGAGACGAAGAAAGAACATCAGATGGGGTTGGAAAAGCTAGGGTTTGGAAAAGAGGATAAAAAATAGAGTTTGTATTGATTTTGTTCGATTGGATACTCTCAATCGGCCGTGACCCTTTATATTTATAGAGTGGGGTGGACTTATCCCGCAAGGAATCCCTATTACAGATCTAGATCTACAAAAATCTTTATTTGACTCGGACTCCTCCTAGACCGGTCAGACTGGTCGGTCCCTACCGGACAGGCCACAGTGCCTCGACCGGTCAGACTGCTCGGTCAGACCGGTCAGACCGGTTGCTGCCAATTTTGACTGTCAACACGTTCAGAGCTCCATGAACCATCTACGATTCAACACAGCATACGGGTCTTCACCTTCATCACTAATTTCAGGGGTCAGAGCACGCAAGCTTTTCTATATGGTCTTCAGATTTTTTTCCTTCTGGAATTCAGGTGCGTGCAATCAGCGACCAAGATCACTTTATTTTTTTTTAAAAAAAAATTCAGATTTGATCAAACAAGACATCTACCGTGTACCTGTCAAAGAAGGAAGGGGCGGGCATTGCTACATCCAGAGCAGTGACAATTATCTGCCTACCTTGATCAGATAATATGTGCACAAGCTCACCAATGTCCAGGTAACCAGATTTCATCATGAGTAGAGAAATAAAAAAAACAGTAACATGTATAGGAACCATTCCACAAATATAATTGATCATTAACTTGTAGTAAGGTTGCAGCTGTCCACAAATTATTGTCAGATGGACTATAATTTCATCTCAGTTTGCTAGCTGAATAATTTAGTAGGTTTTGCATCACATGACAACAAGTCACTCGCCCACGCCTTCATCAATCAGCTCCTCAATCATTCCTGAGTGGAGTGGCTAGGGGAGTAGCAAGAAGAAATGCAGGACAAAAATGCCCAGGTTGTGCCTAGATTAGAAAAACAATTGTAATCATAGAACCATGAACTTAATAGACGTACATAGATATCAGTCAACTGCATTTTGTCATCACTATGGCACAACCATACAAGATAAATTTAGTAACTATCATAGATAGGCAAGTTCTATTGCAACAAGTTTGTGTCTGTCAAGCTATAGATACATAATTGACCACGGAGCAACAGATTTAGATACAATGTGCACTTATAAAAATGCACATCAATTTTATAAGGCGCTGGTTGCATCCAAACACACAAATCAATTATAATCTGCAAGACAAAGAAAACAGGTGGTTCAATGGACAGCTAACAATCTAGTTAATTTCATTGCATTTGGAATGACCAAGGCAGTTTATTTCGTTGCAATTGAGAGGCTGAAACACAAAATTCCTTAGAGGAAACACAGACAAAATTATTACCAATCTCCCAGATTCGAAGATGGAGGTTTTATACATGGATCAGGCACCGAGCTATCACCACTGTCTTGGCACAAGAGCTGAGTTTGTCGCTGGTTGAAGGGCCCCATGGACTTGTGCGAGGGAGATGGTTGCACCACCGCTGAAGCTTAGGCACCGGCGCAGGCTGAATCCCCTCGGAGAAGGACGCCATGGCTTCAATAGGGAGGTAGTTGTAGCCGAATCCGGCCCCGCGCCACCGCTGCAGCTAGCAGATCCGGCATCGCTGCAGCCTCGTGATTCTCCTTACTCATGGTCCGGTAGTTGCTGCTTTGGCAATTCGTGCGGTGGAGGGATGGAGTTTTATGGGGAAAACGGCAGCACTCGTTGGGAGATTTTGCCACCTTGGCTGGAATCGCGCGCCAAAACAAGGTCACCCGCACTCGATCCGTCGAAGGCGTTGCTGAGTGGGAACGATGCGTACAATGCGCGAGCTCCCATCGGTAAGACCTGGGAGCACGGGCCGGTGCTGTCGTCTCGTGAGGCGACGGCACCCGCACGGTTCCGCTCCAAAACGTGATTAATGAGCTTTGGTTAACACAATATACCGGTTATAGACGACGCATTAATGTGCGTTGTACATGCCCTAAGCTGCTAACTGAGTTCATCATTAGCTGCGAGTCTGAGGTACAGATCCTTTGCCTACAAGTTCAGCTCGCTTCCATGTTTGTTTGCTTCCTCTACTTGAGTTTTTTTCCCCCACATTTGAAGCTTTCATTTGTCCTGGCAGTCCCCTCATCTACCCGAGTTCATTTGCTTTCCCACCAGACCACTACGCCTTCCGCTGTTTGATAAAATGCCTGTGTGATACAAACTATCATTGTTCTCAACGAAGCAGAATACAGATTGATCCTTTCCCTCCTGCAAACGTGACATCTCACATTTTTTTCAACCTTCCTAATGGCACAAAAGACTAAACCTTATACGGTCCTCTTTATATAAGATTACATCTTCGAAAATTTTGTTGTCTTACTGTCATGCAAGCTAAATAAGGATTAATTAAATTTAGAATGATACAAAATAATAGCTTGTACAGATCGTTAGATGCATGCTATTTCTTCAGCTTCAAGTATCTGAACGCCAATTTGCTTTTGGGATAATAAATTGAGTTTTCTTTAGACAGATATAGTTCTATTCCAGTCCCATTGTATTGGCTACCTCTCCAGCATCTCTCTTAAAATGTGTTGTTAGAATCAATGATATATGACCCACTTATCTGTGATTTAATCTTAATATGCATAAAAAGTAACTGTACTTGGCCTTGTCTTAAGTATTTTTTCTTAAAGATATGAACTCAAATAAATTTGTTTTCTTCCAGCACTTATTATTCTTTATCTAAAACTGATGTATCAACTGTTTCCAACTACTGACAGCACAATGTGAAACTAGAAACATTTAAGGACTAAGCTATCTTTTTTTTTTGTGCTTGGAAGAAATTTAATATATCAGTTCTATCTTACATGAAAAGAGAGAGAAAGAGGAAGAGAGATACAGTAAAGCAACTAAATATAATTTCTGAATCAGCTCATATTAAAAATACTGATTTAAAAACTCATGCTGCATTGTTTTCTACATAATAATTTAAAGAATTCGAATGAGATGGTGACTACAGACCTAACAATTAGTATTGCAAAATCCATTCTATTCCTGCACCATAGCATAGCTGTTACTACTCTCCAATGCACATGGTTTATATTTGGAAAATGTAATTAACCTACTTAATGATACATTATTTTCTATTTGTTGTAGTTCCCAATAATCAGAAATCAACAAGTTGAATAGCCACAAGGAAAAAAAAAGGTAGTAGCTCATTTCTTTCTTAATACCTCATTTACGTCTGCACCTTATTTCTACTTACATAAAAAAGAATAATTCAATAAATAGATCTGTTTTAGCAACAAAAATTTAGTATTTTCCTTTCATTGTTTAAGTATCAGTATTGATTCGGAGTAGAAAGAAATAAGTTAGTGCTCAAAGCATTTTCCTTCAATTTGTTTCTACAGCAGTTAATGCTCATAGCAATAATAAAAAAAACTCAACTTGCGGGGGGCAAGCTGCCCCTGTGGCATTACATTTAAGAAGAAGACCTTCTCACACAGGCCGAGAAAACCCCCGAACCCCAGTCCCGTCCTGACACTGGGAGGCATTACCCATGAGACTACCTACCTGAGCCATACACGGTCCTCACGCCGACCTGTGCCGCTTCTTTACCAGTGCTTTGGCACACGGGATCGGCGAGGGGATTTTTTTAACCCCAGCCCAAAATTCACTCCCACGGGGAGTCGAATCCAGGACCTGAGGAGGTGCTACTGAGCCCCCTAACCAACTCAGCTTGGAGTCTGTTCGCATGCTCATAGCAATAATTACTTGTATCATGACACATAAATCATATAGCAGGAGCTGGCAGCATTAAATCAACCTCTTGGAGCATCTGATGATATGGACATCGATTCATTAGGGTACTAAGCTGGAATTATTATGTTCCCTCAACACATATTCCAACTAATTATGAACCTGATAAGTATCATCAAATTTCAGAAATTGGGACAGTAGTGAAGATCCAAGGAAAAGAAGATAGGAAGATATCTACAGTCAATCTCAGGTATACAGTTCCTAAACTAATTTAGAATATAATGCTACATGTGTTTTTTTTTCTCAATGGATTATAAATACCATCTTATTCGAAATTTACATTGCAGCATACCAGCAATGATGACAATGCTAAAGACCAGTTTAGGAAACCAAAGAAAGCTCAAGCCTCACACAAGTAAAAAGTTATAAAGCCTACTACCTTACATTTATATATTTACACATTGTTCAATATATAACCAAGTATCCTAAAAATGCATTATAACACACGCAAAATTGCTTTTTACAGGACTATCAAGATATGCTTTTGCCAAGTAGTTAGAGCAATAGTGGATCATTCTCACCACTTCAGGAGTTATCATACACTAGGTTGAGCAGCAGCTAAGTATCTTATAACTCTTTTGTTGTATATGCATCTTCTATCCTACCGCAGACTTTATATGATGTAGCTCCCGACTAATCTATGAATCCACAACATATACATCAAAACTATATTATCTGATCTGTACATATTAAATATATTAAATCTGGTAACCAAGCAAATTTCTGATCTCTGGGTGCATAGTATTCACGCTGGCTTAACAAAGGCCCAAAGTGCGGCAACGCCGCACGTTGATTCTAGTAATGACATGAATAAAAGACAACTACCCATCTCACTTAATGAGTTGAATTTAAGTTTATTACTACTCTATAAACGATTGCCCAGTAAAATTTAATTAACGAGCTTCATCACAAAGTTCATGTTTTGTTGGGCTGCAACTTTATCATGAAGGAAAGTAATGAAACTATATCACTAAGTAACATTGAACACTTTACATTCATATATAATCGATGCATCTCGCTAACGGAACTTACAAACTGGTGCCGGAGAACGTGAACGAGCCTCAAGAAGCTTAGGTGAACTGGAGTGAAGCCACTGAGGCCTCGAACCAAATTTCGGCTGAGCATCTGACTAACGCTACCCAAGAAGGCAAGCCCTGGTGCATCGTTTTCGATCATGCCACTACATATAATTGAATGGAACCCGAGTGGCATGATCCTAGGTACCCATGTTCTGAGTAATAGAGGTTAAGTTCGAGTAGTTGCTCTACTAATAGGACCGGTAAAAGTGGAGTGATTTCCTATCCCTCGCGAGATTGTAGGAGTTGAATGTCCACTACATACTATAACTATAAGGTCTACGGGCGGGGTCAGAGTACGTTGTTCATGGTTGAGACCCCGCCAGTTTAGTGAAAAGATGCTAAGGCTGCAGTGTGTGGTAGTGGTGGTTAACTGTTTAAACGTACTAACCACATGCCGAGAAATATGGTAATCAGCAAGCTTAAGTACCTGATTGGCCCGATGAGTGGACTTGTCCCTCACTCCCTTTGAACTATTATTCAGATGAGCGCAACATGCGGGTGTAGAGTAGTCGTACTTTGTAGTCAAGGGGGTGACCCTGATCCACAACCCGGAAAGAAAAGGGGAAAAGTCGTGGGTGACCGGGTCCCCATGCGTATGTGTTAGGTTTGCTTGGCAAGGTTAAGAAATTCGATTCGAATCGTTCCCTTCTCACGGTCATTGAGACTACTTAATTCTTCTGCCACATAAAGTAACATGTGGAACACTGTTGGCACTCCTTAGCCTAAACAAATTACTCCGCAAGTGCACAGAGACCGATTGTAGCTTTCACCAGGGAGTATACCTAGGATATCGAATCCAAGGAACGATAAGCTTCGACTAGTGGTCTGGAGCGATTCAGCCGGACCCGCCAAGGAGAAGAGGTACAAGGGTAGAGGGCTTATCTTCAGATAGATTCCTAATTACTAAGCTAACTTGATAGACTACTGACTTGATTTGCTTTGGCGGCCTAAGAGAAGGACTCAGAAAGGGATGAGAAGGGACTCCGACGTCCTTCGGCAACTACTGCTATGAAAGCACACGAACGTGGTGGACTACTAGGGATGGACAAGGCTGTCACCACTTGTCACCTACCACTGCGGTATCGTGGGGTGGAACACAACCCGAGATAGCTAACCAAGCCTGGGACCATGCCCACAGCTATCGAACTACTTACTCCTACCATGTACTAAGGCCGAAAGTAACCTCAAATAAGTAGAGAATTTGCTACTTACACAAACTCTGGATCCCGCAGATCAAAGAAAGTAACTAAGCAAGTAACTTAAGTAAAATGTAAAACTAGCAAGAAACTGAAGATAAACGAGGAACTTAATTGATTATAAATTCCCCCGAGGTGGGAACAAAGTTGGGGTATGGTCGAGAGAACTCGACTCTACCCCTTTAGCCCGGCTTCCGCCAAAGCTCTCACCTCACACTCTCCCTATTCTAGTAAGATGAAGAACTAAACTTTGAGGCACTCAAGCTCCAAGTGGTGTGTGTTACAAGTGAGGTGAGGGGTCCTATTTATAGCTGCCAAGGTCGGTGAATTGGTTAACCACTGCAAGATCACGCAACCTCTACCTTGGCTTCAACTCCACGCGAAAGGGCGTCCTCAGAGTCCGACCTGTGGGGCCGGGCGGCCTCCCCTAGGCCGCCCAGCCTGGGGATGTCACCACGCGTCCACCGACTTTGTGTGGGCGGCTCTGATCACATCTAGAGGTCAATACTTCTGGCGGTTTGATCAACCAATGTTCTTTGGGCCGGGCGGCCTGGCTTTGGAGGCTTCTTGGCCCTCCGTTGCACCGACACGATCCTCCATGGCCGTAGATCCTTCCTTGATGGGTAGACATCTTGTGATATGATCATGGCCCAGGATTCTTTCACATTGCATATGGATTCAAGCCTTTCGATTCCAACTTGTGCATTTTGGGAAACTACCCATTGGAATGGCTTGAATTCTCCCTCTGGATGACTTTGGCAAATTCTCATGCCAAAATTCCACATAAAGTATGTCGGTCGGTCGGACTCGGGCCTTCCGGTCCAAACAGTGTCTGTTTTGGGTCAACTTTGGATATGTTGTTCCTGAGGTCAAATAAACATAAAAACTTGTGGAACTCATTAGATATAATACTTATAGCATGGTTATGGCCTAGGTTTCATGAAATCAGGTGGAGCGTTGGCGGCGAAAATTATCAATATCGATCGCCAACACACCCCCATAGCCAGACTTTGCTCGGCCCGAGCAATAAGGTCGAGAAAAGAGCGAAGACTGGTTTCATGAACTCAAACTATGCATAAGAATTATTTCTTAGATTTCTTTGCATACCTTGGATTCCCGGTGGCTAACATCATCACTTTCATCTATTGATCCTCAGAACTTGTAGCCAAGAATCGATGCGAGCCTTCCATCTCAGAGCTTGGAGGGTTTTCAAACTTTTGAAAATAAGGCAAACTCTTTAATGCTCAATTCACTCGGGCACTCATGGTGCATGATTCCTTCAAGGCAAAGCCTCTCTCTTATGTGTTTATAACAAAGTATGTGCTCATCTTTTCCATTTATTTTGCAGATTCAAACAATGTGTCTCTAAGTAGCAATGCAATTCAAACAATTTGATCATGTGCAGGTGTAGGCAGCGACACTTGTCCGTCATCTATACTTTTGCTCTTATCATCTTCCCCTCTCCTTTTTTTTAACAAGGAACCATGAGCATGATGACTCATTTCCTGTTTTTTTTCTTTCTCTTTTACGGGGATGACGAGCTTTTGCACGATTATCATGACAGACAGACAGTGTTTGACATTGTGTACGTGAATGATCAAAGCATCTAATGTGCATAGCATAACTTGAGAGGCAGCAAGTTTGAATGAGCTCAGAATGTACAACATAGCTATGTGGAATCATAAGCGCTACTCTTATATATGTATGTGGCAATGGTGGTGTTTGAGCATAAGAGAGTTGCCATGATTTTATTTTCGAAATAAATTCCTCCAAGTCTTTGAATTAGAGCAAGCATGATTTTGGATCATAGTATCATAAGAGTCAATAAACAAAAGATCTGATGATCCTAACAAAGTTAAGTTCCAAAGGCATGTAAATACTTGCATGAGAAATAAGACTTAGGCACAAGTTGATTTTAATGAAAGGATTTCATCTTTCTTTAAGTTCATGTTCAAAATTTTAGTTTGAACTAAATTAGGCATCATTTGAACTAATCTTTTAGAGAAGTGAGCTATAGAGATCGCAAATCTGCACCACGAGAAAAATCTCAGCATTTTGCTGATAGTGGGGCCGGGCGGCCTAAAAGTAGGCCGGGCAGCCTATTCTTCCACCGATTTACAAGTTTCCCGTTGCGTTGAGTCCATTGCGATGTGTGTGTCACAACTCCACTAGATGTTGTTGGAGATTGCAGAATTGGTATGCCAGTCGGCCCAGATTAGGCTGCCTGGCATTTCCTATGGCAAAAAGCGCTCAGCTTTCTCTGGTGCTCTCCCTTCGTTCTGTGTGCTACTGTTCTCTGGGTACTTCATGAGATGTGAGAACAGAGGTGTGGTTAGCACACAAGTGTGCACAAACCACAAACATGACATGGGGAAATTTATTTTATTCAAATAAAAAATTTTCAAAACAAACTAAGGTGCTTGAATGGAAACAAAATTAAGGAAAATAAAACTCCACCTACTCCTAATCTACTTTATTCTATCCCTCCCATCTAGACCTCGATCCTTGTGTCAGGGGCTCTATAGAGCCCCTCGTTCCTAGTGGCCTTCGCAAGGCGATCTTAGAACAAACAGCCTTGTGAAGTGTATCTATCTTGTCGTCCACGTCCATCCGGTCGATCCCCGACTCCGCCACTCGCTCATCCATGTTTCTGAGGCAGAGTTTGAGCGCGGCGATCTGCTCACGGAGTGTGGCAATGTCATCCTTCTCCTCCTCCTCCTTCTCACTGTCTGTGTAGGCGTGGATCTCAGGAGGGCCCCAGATCGGTGGTGGCGATATGAATCATCGTACCGAACCCGGGTTGGAGTCAATTGACTCCCTCTCCTCACTATCTAACGGCGGGCACAGCTCCTTCCCACGGTCGACCTTCCGTCCAACCACACGGGTGCATGGAAGGCTTGGGCTGGCCGGAGGGCAGCGACCTTCGCCACATGACCGCCGGAGGACGGCGGCACAAGGCACTTCCCGATGGCCTTCCGAGGGGAAAGAACCCCGATGGTCGGCCGTCCAGGAGTGCGCAAACCAAACTGGCCATTGCCCCTGGATGCAGGGCTTCTGGAGAGCAACGTCGCACGAGTTGGAGGCGATCGGCGCGAGGGGGAGGCTGGGCGGCCTCCCCTAGGCCGGCCGGCCTGGCATGGTGCCCGTTGGCGCGGTGGCGACAACAGGGAATCGGCCATGGGAATTGGCTGGATCATCCGTAGGATGCTACTCGTGGTGGGGCTCTGGGAAGATTTGGTAGGAGCGGATGGAGTGGAACTGACCGTGGCTGCAGATTGTGGAGTTTTGGGCGAGGATTACGAAGCCATGGACGTGATCTAGGCTCAAGAACTCGTGGACGGAAACTGAGGTTGCAGGAAGGGAATGGAGTGGCAATGGTGGAGAGGCCTCCCTGTTTAAATCGACTGCGATCGCTGCACAACCTTCGAAAGTGGAACGTTCATCTAACGAGGAGCGTTACCGTGCAACGGTACACCGGAACGAGTTCGGGGGAGGCCGAGTGGCCTGGGTGAGGCCGGCCGGCCCCACACTCTGAAGTGTGGGCCCTAGGCTCCTGGCAGGTGCTCTCACGCCATGTTTTGTCCACAATTCTTGGGGTGGTTTGTCCATGGGTAGAAAGGGAAGAAAAGAAAAGAGCAGAGAAGGGTTCTAGCCAAAGATAGGGCCGATTTTAGGTGCGGCAAAGACCGTAGACACGATTTTCATATCTCGGTTAACTCAAAGATATCTACTTCTTCAAGTTCCGGCATCTCAGGTTCTAGGAATACTTTCAACCTCTGGCCATTGGCTTTGAAAAATGTTCCCGTCATCATCTTGGAGGGTTATCGTGCCATGGTCGGCAACGTTTAGCACTAAGTAAGGGCCTTCCACTTAATTCTAAGCTTACCTTGACTGAACAATCGAATGCGGGAGTTAAAGAAAAATACCTTATCTCCTGCTTTAAATTGTTTGATCTTGATTCGCTTGTCGTGCCATCTTTTCATACGCTCCTTGTATAACTTGGAGATATGGTACGCTTTTTCCCTCCACTCATCAAATTCAGCAAGTTGGATTTGTCTCTTAATTCCAGTTGATTGGAGGTCCATATTCCACCTCTTGATAGCCCAATGGGACTTGAATTCTAGCTCAACCGGAAGATGGCAGGTTTGCGAATAGACCAATTGGTAAGGTGTCAACCCTATCGGAGTCTTGAATGTTGTCCGATGTGCCTAAAGTGTTTCGGGTAATTTGCTTTTCCATCCCTTCCCCATGGCATTTACGGTCTTTTGCATAATGTTCTTGTTTTGCTTGTTCGATGTTTCTGCTTGACCACTTGTTTGGGGATGGTATGGAGTAGCAACCCAGTGGTCTACTCTAA
Organism: Panicum virgatum; assembly: GCF_016808335.1. Classification (NCBI taxonomy): domain Eukaryota; kingdom Viridiplantae; phylum Streptophyta; class Magnoliopsida; order Poales; family Poaceae; genus Panicum; species Panicum virgatum. Next base: position 32,495,223 of record NC_053146.1, on the reverse strand, counting down.
GTTCGCTGAGACACTTCCTAAATGTTTTATCAATGAAGTGTGAGCCTCCGTCGCTAATCACAACTCTAGGACCTCCAAAGCGCAGGAATATTGTTTCATGAAACATTCTTTTGGAGCTCCTTGAGTCGGCCGCAACACAAGGAAGTGCTTCAACCCATTTGGACACGTAGTCTACTGCCACCAAGATGTATTCGCACTGCTCTGACATAGGGAAGGGACCCATGAAGTCGACTCCCCAAACGTCGAAAATTTCCACTTGAAGATTTCTCTTCAGTGGCATAGCATTTGGGGAATTGATGTTCCCATGCTTCGGACATCTTGGGCAACGCCGGATGAATTCTTTAGCGTCTCCATACATGTTTGGCTAGAAGAATCCACTCTGCCAAACCTTTGCATGGGTACGGAATGCTCCGTAGTGTCCTCCATATGGCGAGGAGTGACAACGCTCAAGAATTTTCTGGGTCTCACAAAGCGGGATACAACGGCGAAGTAAACCATCAGCACAAACCTTGAACAGATAGGGGTCGTCCCAAAGGTGAAATCTGCTGAGGTGTATCTACCTCTTCTTGTCTTCTCCTGGAGGTATTTATCCAGTCACCATAAAGTTCACTAGATTGGCATACCATGAACTGGATATAGTGACGTTCAGGAGAGTGTCATCTCTCAGATAATCATTGATCGGAAGGTCCGATCCTTGGATTTGCATCCGGGAGAGATGATCAGCCACGCAATTATCTGCTCCTTTCTTATCCCTGTTTTCAAGATCGAACTCTTGAAGGAGCAGAATCCAATGGATGAGTCGTGGCTTGGCATCTTTTTTGGTAAGCAGGTACTTAAGTGCAGCATGATTAGTGTATACTATCACTTTAGCACCAACCAAGTAAGATCTGAACTTGTCCATGGCGAAGACCACGGCCAAAAGTTCCTTCTCCGTTGTGTCGTAGTTGAGCTGGGGGCTGGTCAATGTCT